>NC_034418.1:11976050-12296712 GCF_002078875.1 Numida meleagris | reverse complement strand
AAGCTAGCTTAATAATTAGATAAAATTTACATTGATATTTCTACACAAATACCTGATCATTTAGTGAATCTGTTCCCCAAGTAATGCAATTCTCTCCCTACCTCATTTTAAATGGCTTATGTCTTTTTGGCACCTAGGTCTTGGAGTCAAATAGCAAAAGAGTCAGTAAGTACATTTTACAATTCAAAACATGAACAGAAGAGAACACAAGTGGTGTCATCTTACAGATAACTGGAAGACAGTAATACCTATGGCAAAGAACACAAACTTCACTGCATTGCTTCTGTGTTACAGGCCACACAATCCTAATAGTGCTCTCAACAGTTAACGTTTCAAGTTATTTCCTCTTTCTTCTATTCTACCTTAATATTATCAACCATGCAAGTCAATCAGACATTTTACTGTACATTAAAGCATAGTTACAAAATGAGATTAAACGTAATATTTCTTAAGGTTGCTACTGGATGGAGTTTTCTGCATCATGACCAGGTTGAAATCAGTATTTAAATTAATTATGACAGCCATATAAATTACACATAAGAGACTTCTAAAGCTAATTAGTGTCTGAGAGTTTTAATTTGATGTCTGTCTTGGTGTAATACCTGCTTTATGGATTAAATTAATTTTATTAAGACTGCGTTATTATAAATTTCCACTTTCATAGTTCCGTAAGTTTTACAATTACATGCCATATTTGAATCATAATTGAATGAAACAATATCATTATGTTCATGACTGCTTTCCTACAGACTTAAAAATAATATCCTCTGTTTTCTTCCATTCACAGAAGTCACAGCTGCTATAGCAATCTGAGCCCAAAGAGCACTGCACTTCAAGGAATCAGTAATCCACGTAACAGTTAATGTGGAAGGATCTGGCTGCATGGACAACATTGTCTTAATGTCTGTGGTGCACTGTGCCTATTTTCCTTTGTTGCAGAATAAACTTGGTGGGTTCACTGTAATACAGGAGCTTGTATCCAGCTCCCTCTCAGTACCAGAAATGGCACAGCCTGCATCTCTCATCTTTATCTAAACGTACAGCACAAGTTCTCAAGGGAACATCACTTTTATTTGACAGTGGAAATGATGAATGGAGTTATTTTCTTTTAACAAAACCCTATAAAGCTCAAAAGACAAAAAAAAAAAAAAAAAAAAGTCCCTTTCATGAGCAGTGCTACACAGCTCTGGCTTCTCACTGTCGGAAGAGACACAAGGTTATCTATACTATCTTCCTTTATAGTGTTAGCTCCAATAAACAGCATTTAAAATATTTTACAGTCCAAATGAGCTTTCTTAGTATGATCACAATGAACCAGCAGCCCCCAGTACAAAATAGCCATTAAATGATATTTAGCAAATATAAATATACTTAACACTGATTTTGATTCAGAATTTGTTTTTAAAAAGTATCTTAGAAAACAGGAAACATTCTAGAATTGTATTTAATCAAAAAGGAGCTTCAGGCTAGTTCTAGAATGTTAAGATTTAAGGACAGTCAGATGCGCTGATTTATATCCAATACATAAGGTCCCCTGTGTTCCTTGGTTGATTATATGTTCTGCATGCAAACTGGTATACTCCGCAATATACAATTTAACAATCTGTACATTATGTTCAATTTTCTGTACTTAAAAGATTATCTGACATCAAAAATCTGAGAAGCTACATGAAGTTTCTGACAGAACATCTACACTCACATTGTTTTCTAGAATCAACAGTTTTTTTCCCTTCTTTTTTTTCCCCCACAGAATACGTTAGTTTTATTTCAAAACATTGTACTGTGATACACATAGACTGAACAATCATTTTTTACTTGAAAATGGATTTAAAACATCCTGTGAAAGAGGATCGGAATATCAGCTTGAAAATTTTCTTTTGACATTTGTCTTTTCACTGGCAATTAATATTTAATTTGGCCTAAGATGAAAAGCAAATCCTTTTATCCCATAGTTGCAGGCACAGGAGGAACACACTGCATTAGAAAGCAGCAGTGTGGCTTCAGGTTTTGTCTTTGACCTTTGTGACATTGTAGAAACAAAATTAATAAATAGGAAGAAGTTTACATGAGACTTCCTTATCTATTAACAGTGATATCACCATTGTTTTAATATGCAAACTCTTTATTCAGATTTTAAACAAGGTTTAAAGTTTAGGCCCCCTGTCCATCTGGAATTCTTTGGCTTCCATCACACCCACTAAGATGAGAAGAAAAGGAAAAAAAAAAAAGAAAGAAAAGATTTTGGAGTCCTTTTTTGCTGTAACTGAAATTATACCTGAAATATTCTAGAAATCAGTGTCTCCATGATTCATGAGATGACCAACCAATTTAATCTCAATGAAACTATATGCATTACTGATCTTTACACAAACAAGCCAGAAATGGA
This sequence comes from Numida meleagris, assembly GCF_002078875.1. Classification (NCBI taxonomy): domain Eukaryota; kingdom Metazoa; phylum Chordata; class Aves; order Galliformes; family Numididae; genus Numida; species Numida meleagris. Next base: position 12,294,326 of record NC_034418.1, on the reverse strand, counting down.
ACATATCCAAACATCATATAATGACAAACTCATTGAGCTATATGTAATAAACAGTGCATCTCAAGTGGTCCAGATAACAGTATGTAGAAACAGGAACTGAAAGCTGCCACTCTAAGCAAGCACCTGTATGCATGACTTAGAAATACTAATAGTATTTACCATACAGTATAAGTCATTCCTATTTTAGAAAGCAGCATTTTACTCCGTCTGGTCTTTACAAATTTAACTATCAGCTACAAAATACACTTAGAGGTTTTAATCACTTATCCAAAACAGAATCACCTATGGATTCGACTACTCCCCATTTTCAAATTGCAGTTAAAACCTACAAAGACGTGGTATATGCAGTGTGTTCCTGAAACCGGCTGGAATATGAAAGTGTGTAAGTTGTGTTGTGAGTTTTTTGTGCAGAATATTCCATAACTGAGAATCGATGTGATGTGTCTTCACTACACTCAAAGCTTGTCATACAAGCATCAATACAATCAATACAATTTCTGTAAGTACTCTAACAAAGATAATGCACAGAGTAAGCACTAGAACTGAGAACCAGACATGCTGAGCCAGCCAAAGACCCCTTTTTATTGGCTGTGATTGGTTTGATTTTTCTTATAAGCAGATGTGAAGTAGGCCTGATACTTGGGATCTTTCAAATGCCAGCTCAGGATACAGGTGGTCTTTTAGCTACTCTGCACAGCTGCTTTTTGAACAGCAGGTCTCATCTTCTGAGGAGCTACAGATCACATAGGCAATTCAGAGGATTTGTGCAGTTTACGTCCAGTGCATTCCAGGTTAATTATAAACGTTAATAAGTTAATTACTATGAACTCACTTGGTACTAATGTGGATGTCACCTGTAATTCCATATTCACCCCATTGTAATTTAGCATTAATTAAAGCTCACTGAGACAGTGGCACTGGCAAACTTCAACAAAAAGGATGTACTCTTGTTTTAAAGCATATTTATGACAATAGATCCAAGAAATGTGATCATTTTAGAATGCAACACCTTGCAATATTACTGACTACACCAAAAAATTATATAAAGTGATAATTGGTAAAGAACTTGTGGAGCCCTGAGAATTACATTAAACATTAAGAATACAGATTGCTATTCTTTTACGTGAATGACAGGACAGAGTCATATCTGTTCTTATCACTCTGCTGCAATAGGCAAAGCAGCTACATTTTCAATAATAATCACAGAGTAACAGCCACATTCATGTAGAATAAAAGTATTTTTCCTCATGTAAAATGCTATTAGCCATATTTGAAGGCATTATGTTCAGATATCATTTTTCCATTTCACTAAATGGCAGCCATTAAATGCAATGGCAACTGCATGACAGGGATATTTTTATTACTTCAAAAGGAAGAAAAGGATTAAAATGAGTTTATTCAGAAGTGTGATTTGTCAATTTTTTCTTATCAAGGACTGTGTGAGACAGCTTTAAACCTGAACGCTATGAACTGACCTCCTATTTGAATAAGTTAATGTGATCCAGTGTTCTTAGAAAAGTAGTGAAACCTATCTTTTATATGCAGAAGTCTCGAGAGGAATTTACGCTTTTATACGGTCAGCTGCAAGGTGCCATTTCCTTTTCATCATTTCTGCTTTTATCACATTGTAGTTCTTGACAGCGTAGAGGTTTTTTCTAGTATCTGGTGTATGAGTAACTATATAGAGACATTTTTTGTATGAAGGATTTCTTTCCATCCTCCTAGGTTTTACAGTCAAATAAGTTTCTACTGTGAGAAATCCCTCTCTTATATTCAGGAGTGACTAATCACCATATTTGATAGAGCAAGCATCTTACCTAAACATCAAATAGAGCTATAAATGCTTACCTTAAAGCATTAAAGAAGGATTTTACACACATCAGGTTCTTGCATTATATACCCTTGGAAGTGTAGTGAAAATGATTTCCCATATGCATATATAGAGAGAACTAACACCTAGCTAGACTAAATACTACTCACTAGGGATTTGTTTGGAAAGATTATCCACTTCCCCAGCTTTTTTTTTTTTAATTAAAGAGATTCTATACAGTGTATAGTTTATTTTCATTTTTCTTTAAACATTCTGTGCATATATTCTCCCAAGCATTTACTCGAACTTACATTTAAAAGCATTTATATTAAAAGTTGTGGCAACTTAAATTCCATTACTTATAAATAGAATGATTTAATTAAGAGGCACATGTTTGTCAGTAATTTGTAGTTATTTTAAAGTTTTTGCATATTTCTTACTATAAAAGTTTACTCTTTCCAGGATATTAAGTTATAAATCAAAAGGCCAATATGCTCTGCTACCCTGGGTCAACACTGTTGACTTCAACAAAACCACACCTATTTCTACCAGCTCTTGGCATAATTCACCTGTCTAGTATTGGAATTTGGCCGTAAGGAGTCTGAGACAGAAGCCTTGACAATGCAGTCTCTCAAACCAAACTATGCACAGACTCAGCCTAGATTTTTCTTTTTAAGTGTAGTAGTTTCAACATGACGAAATATCAAGAGCTTCATTTTTCGGTCTGTATGCCAAACATATTTTGTTATAGAAACACGCTGGCTGGGAAAAAAGATTATTCATCATATGAGGTCACAGGAACAAGGCAGAATAAAAGCAGAACAACACATAGGCTGTATCTTCAACCATTTATTCTGCAATTAAAATGCCATTTCATATTCTAGGATTAAAAAAATACTTTCCTCCAATGTCTTTGTTACTCTAGAACACAGATGAGTAGTTTATATTTAAGCTCTCTCTAAAAATGTACCCCATTTCTAAATCTTGGACAGATGTTCAATAGTTAAAGACTGTTCCTCTAAATCCAGTTCAGCTATCCTGACTTGTATGATAGAAGAAATAAGCAATTAAATTCTTGTATTACAAAAATAAAAAAGGAGCGCAGATGCAATGTAAATGCAACTGTTAAGACATTGTTATTACACATCATAACACATTATTTTTTTTCCTCAGACTTTGCTTTGCTCTCATGCTGAAAGTGATATTTCAAATGATAAATCGCCTGAACTACCCCATTCAAAGGGGCACTTCTGAGACCACAGCTAGCCCTCTACCATGTTCTGTGATCCTCCAGAACCAATGGATTTTCTGCAGAAAACACAAATGAAGAAGACACATGCTGAAGACATTGCCCAGGGATTATTAGATCAGGTTTCAAGTACACTTTGCAATAAAATTTGGATCGATACTTGACAAACTAGAAACACCTATTTGCCAAAGACAGCTGTTAAATTTGTAAAACTTTCCTGAGATGATTTCTTCTGAATTTCACTGTTTGGATTTGAACATATATGATGCATCATTATCACATCTACAACAGAGCAGCCCATCTTAAGTTTATCACAGTCAGATGCGAACAACAATCCTGTTCAAGGTAATGAGAAAGGTAATCTGAGCACATTAATTCTTTGCTAATCAGAGATAAATCACTAATGGCTGGCAATGTGCAATGAAATAGCCTGCTTTCACAGTAAAAAGCAGAAACCTTAAAATACGCATTCAGCTAACAAAAGAGTTGCAGAAATTCACATTAAGAGAGTCCAATTCACAAAGATGACTTTTTAAGCTATTTCAAGCAGAAATAAGCTTACTAGAAACTTTTTTCTAACAAACTCCTTTTGTTGTCCTTTACTCTTGATGTGAACAAGGAAGTGTTCTTGACCAGATAAAGGCAGTCTATTCTCAAAGGCTTGCATTCTCCACCCTTGAAGAAATACACGTGCACACGTGTGTCTATGTATGTACATGACATGAAAATCAGTGGTTATTTCGGATTCTCTTCATAATCCGTACAGTCAACAAAAAAACAAAGTCTTACCTTGCAGATTTGTATACTGAACAGTGCATTAATGAGATATTAGATTTTTTGTGTATGAGACATGTAACACTGCCATCATGAATAAAACATAACTTAAGTGAGTAATTTACAGTTTTCCCATACTAGAGTATTGCAGCTGTTTACACTGAAGTTTCCATCACTGAAAGCTATTTCTCCACTGCTGGACTTTTTGTACAATGCAAGAAGTCTGCATTAGAGCACCTACTTGTTACTGTGTGAACATAAGTGTGCTTTTGCACAGCTCATGTTCATCCATCAAGAAACTAAGCAAGCCAATGATAAAAATTTGAATTGGGGTAATTAATATGCTAAATACTTGATCTTTTTTAAGGTATAAAAAAAATACGCTAAGGGTGCTTCTGTAGAAACATTTCAACATTATTAAAGTTGTGAATTAAGGCTGACAAGCAAATTACCTACTTAGTGATGCTGACATTCACCTTTAGATACATCTGTAAGAATGTGCCAAACCAACAAGCCACTTATTTTCAGAAAAGTAGACTTTATTAATATAATGGCTCCAGTTATTTCATGATTACAACTGTTCTACAAGTGAGTCCGTGGCTAATTCATGACTACTTTATAAAAGATTCTTTAGTCAGTATAAAGATGTTCTATCCAAAGCAAAAGTCATACTGAGCAATTTTTACAGTTTCACTTTTTTTGCCATCCTAAATATTTTAAAGAAAGCTTAGTTGTAATCCAAGAAAATAGCATTTAAACAGTCACACCTGTCAAGTTTGATAGCTCTACAGTTCAAGTGACTAAGATAAACTATTTACTCATTGACTAAATCATTTCTAATCATAATTAGTGTATTTCTCAAACTTTACAATGGAGAATGACAGCAGTACTGCCTGTCCAGAGCTAATCGCTATAAATACGCCAGATGTTGTAAAAATCTGGACACAGGGAAAATGAAGCAAATACTGTAAAAATGTAGAAATGCATAACTTAATGGTGTCATCTGTATATTCAGCATTATAGGTCAAAGAAATATAGTAAGCATACAGAGCATTTCTTAAAATTACAAAAGGTTATTTCCCTTACATTGAAAGTATGTACCAACCGCTACCACATGATCTTCCTATTAGCTGCCTTTCAGGGACCGAATACATGTCTTTTGCAAGACAAATAATAACTTAGCACTCACATACTTTCACAGTATGGCTGGTTACATATCCAGAATTTGTATTCAAACAAAATTGAAAACATTTCCGCTACACTAACTAAAGATCACATGATATTATCCAGGTATTGCTAAATGCAAATGGAAAAGGGTCAGTTGTTAGTCTGTGAGAACATGTGGGAAGATGGCATAATGGAAAAAGTAGATGAAGTAGTTCTGTACCTTCTGGGAATATTAATCGTAATGCTACAACTATATCTCACTGGGTCTGGAATGCAAGAAAATGAAGAAAAAAGAGTGAGGATAACCCATATCTGAGAACTCTTAAGCTTGAGAACTTGAGAAAGTCTGCCTAATCTCAGCAGAAAATGCTCACAAGGATATGTCATGAGAATTTAACGTGCTAGAGATTCACAAGGCAATAATAAGAAAGAAAATATTTTTGCTATAAAGGACCAGGGCATATAGAGAACAGATCTCAGCCAATTTTTAAAAATGACTGATATAAAAATAGACTTAGCATCAATTACTTTTCAGTATGGAAAGTACCAGTTGACATAGTTTTTAATGTTATCCTAAAAGTGACTTCACTCAGGCTCCAGTTCACTAATTCAGGGGCTGATTACAGGAATCAATCTTTTCACAAGACAAATATGCAAAAAGATTACAGCAAAATTCATTATGCATTTTAAAAGCTATTACTAATTTTATTTTTCATTTGAAATATAACATTAATAAGACTACAGTCAAAGGCTAAGAATATGTTATTTGATGTCTTAGATGAATCATGCTATGCAATAGGTGTTCTGAAGTCTCATTTTTAAGAGGATCATCAGACCGAAAGCTCTTAATACACTGCTTTACTCTGTCAAGATTTCCTAATGCCTCCAGCTACACTGCTTGATATGCCTCAAGGTACATCTTCCTTGTTCTCTCACAAGAAAAGACAGAGCATCATAATGAGTGCATGAGACCGACTGATAAGGTGCTGCCTGTGAAGCATTCCTCTGAAGTCTGATTATACCGGGACCCAAGCATAAGAGTCACAGTTAATGATGTCAGTCGCCCCAGCACAGTGCCCCAGGCATTTTTCTCCAAGGTCATTCAGTAACATTTTGGGTTTTTTTTCATATCAGTGTTGGTTGTTGTCCTTAAGCACAAATGCAATTATAGCTGTCCGCGTGTCCATGCTTCTGAGGATGCATAATAAAAGTCAACAGAAATGAAATCTCTAAATGCATCAACCCTTAACATCCTCAACAATGGGATACTTCTGTCGCCCTTCTAAAAATTAACGCTTCACCTTTAATACGTTATTTTTTTGTTTTACAGCGCTTATGACAAAGAAAATCTCTCAAAATTGCACCTCCCTTTAACGACTAATAACTAAATCTAAAAATAAGTGTTTACAGATGGACAGTTAAACCGTGGGTATACGTGAATAACAAACTGTAGGCGTTTAAGATCCACTGGTGACCCGAGGCTAGCACAAAAAGACTTGCTATTGCAAAAATTTACATTTGGAAAGGGGAGGGGGGGCTACAGTTACAATGAGCAGTTAGGAAAAGACTCTTCAGATCTGTATGTTACGCCTACAAACGTCCTGTTTTAGGTCTTTTGTAGAGTGATTGCAGGTAAACACAGGGCTTCCCCACCTCACCTCCCCCAGGTAGTTTAAAGAAAGAATAATCCACAGGGCAGAGTCCTACAACATGCTCTTAGAAGTAAACTCAGGTGGGAAGTAGGAAAGAAGAGAGCTTTCTTTTGCTTTACTTTTTGCTATTTGGGTTACATTCCTGTGACTTATTTTGATTTAGCTCTCCCAAGAGTTGCTGTGAGAAAATTACTGGTCACTTCTCTATCTAGCAAGATGTGCTCTTTCAAGGCTGCATCAGTGGCTACCTAATAAGAAGAGTGATCTGAGTGTGGACATAAAATACAACAATTTACAAGATCTATTTGTTTTTAAAATAATTACAGCTCATTTCTCTTTTAAGTCCAATTTCTGCAAAACAACGAGTTCCAGAGCAAAACACAGCCTAAATGACAACTGCAGACTCTTACTAGGGCTTCGTTCGACACTAAATGTGCTTACTGACCCCGGGGCTTTCAGCAAACAAAGCAAGCGGAATATGCCGCAACTAAACCAGCAGAATCATCTAAATGCTTTATCTACTTCAGCAGCTAAGAAGCAGAGGTCAAGTCCCACAAAAGAAATTTAAGCGATTTTGTTCAAGCCAAAGGAAGCCATCAAGATGGAGATGCATACAGTACTCTGGATGCAGAATCTCACTAATTGGTTTGTGTGTGTAAGAACACCATGGCAAAGAAACAGCACAGAAACCACTGTTTCAACTCTCCCACGTGTTCTTATGCTCCGGGAAAGAATGAGGAAGTCTGCAGTCATGATGATACTGAGCACATTTAAGAAAAATTCTGACAGACAATGCTACCCTCTGAAGAAACAATATAAAAAACCACCAGTGAAGCTAAGGGTCGTGTCTGCATTCTCACTGGTAACAGCAAGGTTATTACAAAAGTAACATCAAAGCACTTGCCTCACTGTTATTACTTTGCACACTGTTTTCCCTGACATCATCCTGGGACAAGAATGTTTCCATTAATAATTTTTAGGCACTTTTACGTTCACTTCCAAACTCTTTCTTCCCTCATGGAAAAGATTTCCTTTGCTATCTAAGGCCTATTTTTGTACTCAAGAAAGCTGTGCTCAATGTCTGAGAAAACTGCAGATTTGAGACAACTATGAGAAACTACACACACCATGCAATATAGTCAGTGGATATAAGTTTGCAAGCGTTCACGTGGATTAGTGCAGGGAATAAAAGGTGCAAAAATCTAGTTAAAAGAAAATGTATTTTCATTGTAAGAGAAAAAAAAATTGTGCCAATAATTCATTTGTCCTTTGTTGTATGGGAATCAACCAGCCTGAAAACATGTCATTGTAAACATATTTGTAAGAACTAATAAAGCATTAAATGTATAAGTTGTTTTATTTCTTCTTTGTACAGCCTGTATTTCCCTTAAGCAATCTCTTTACAATGAACCTCAATTGTGAACAAATGTTAAAAATTATTTGACAGCAGGTGATTTATTGCCCTATACCATTATTTGTGAACTGTTGCTGGGATGGGTTTTTAATCACTAACCAACTGCTAAGTTAATTTAATGCAAGAGTAATGACAAGGTGTAGGATGTGAATATGATTTTATTAGGATATCCTAACAAAATAATTCACAAATCCCCTCTCCCCCCAAAAGAAAAAAAATCATAAAAACATCTGTGATGTAGACTCTTGGGCTCTTCTGTGCACGTTTCTTACATGCATTCTACCTCAGTGAAGAACAATACTTTCATACTTTTTTCTGGTTTTGTGGTTTGTTTGTTTTTTTTTTTTTCTGAAGTATTACTCTTATCAGTTGCTTCCTGATGGAAATCCAGGGTTTCAGTACAATTATTTGAAAATGACTGGTTTGAAGGTTAAATCTTGCAAAGCAATCAGTGTTTAACTGCATTTATCCATTTTAATAGATAATGACATTGTCTGAATAACTCAGCTCCATGGTTTCTCGAAGTGTAGTGCTGTAACACTACAATGTGACAGAAAGCACAACAATGATAGCAGGGTAGCAAAGTTCTAGGCTGCAGCATGTGAGGATAAGCCCAAATGCAGCAGCTGTAGACACAGAAATAAAGGAAAAAAAAATCTGGTTATACTTGGAAGGCCTCAGGTAGGCAGGGAACTCCAGCAAGATCCCCTTACCTCCACTGCCAACCCTTCAATGAGGTCTGGGAAGGAGTGGATCCTGGTTCCATCCCTTCCAGTCACTCAGGTGCATTACATGCACTGAGCTCCCCTGGGCTGGCCCTGCCTTCCCACCAGGTGCTCCATCACTGGTTCAAGCCATGACTTCACATTTCCACTACAAGTACAAAAACTATATTTTTGGATCTGATATGTGATATGACATCACCAGAAAAGAAACAGGGATGAGGGTTGCAGAAGAAAGTATTATTCTCTTTTGTTTCCAACATGCTTTTTTGTCATGACTAAGGTTCTCTAGTTAGACAACAGTTACTGCTCTGTTGCATCAACTGCACTGCGGTGTGCTTTTACAGTGTACTACAGTGTGATAGAAGTTGCATATTACTAAGTAATGTTTATCTTTGCATGCCACAGAACATACACAAGGCTGCAGCAGATCTCTTTCCCTTTGAGGCTCATATTCAAAGCTTTTTACATTAAATAACCAAATAATGTGCTAAAAGTAATCCCCTTCTTTCATCACAGCTATGGAATTTTGCACAACCATTCTACACTGGCATTAGAAAAGCACTTCCACTGACATCATAACCACTCAGACACTTGCACTGACACTGTAATGACTCCTCTGGGGCTGTTACCACATCGATGGAAGTATGAGAGACACTTCATTGACACTGTAACAGCTCCAATGCCTGGAATGTGATGGTAATGGCTCCTTTGGGGCTGTTACCATGACAGTGAGAATATACGAGACTCTTCCACTGATCCTACAAAAGCACTCACACCAATATCAGAAGTAAACCCACAGAAAACTGGCAACAAAAATGAAATTATCAAGCTAAACCAAGAAGTTAAAAGTGCTCAAAGACCATGAAAATTTTCTGGAGGTGTGTGTCTCAGCTTCACTGAAACATACTCATACATAAAAATACCACCACAAAGCAACAAATAAACACCCATTCTCCCCATTAAGAAGTGGGCAGAAAGGTGAAAAGAGAGCCTAATATCCATAGAAGAGTAATGAAGGTACTAGCTCTTTACAAATTCTACTTATAAGGAACTTACAATTACTTCCATAGCCAGAAAAGTTTCCTTATTACTTTGCACCAAATCACCAAATTAAGAGCAGATTTCTAAAGTAGGAAGACTCAGAACTATTAAACATACACAGTGGTCATATGATGAGTATAACCTCAAAGTTCTGATAATACTTTACAACTTCTTAAGAAAAGTAACTGAAGGCTTAGGAGTCAAAATAATACATTTTCATTCTTCATGTTTTTCATTACTTACTTGAACATTTTGGCAAATGTTAACCCTTAAGAACATAATGTTAATGGGAAAAATGCTGATGGAATGAATTTATTATCTGAGGTTGCAAAATAATTTGCAATCCATGAGCAATTTTTTAAACTAAATTAACAAATCCAATTAGCTTTGACCAGCTACACATAAACTAACCACAAACAAGAATTCTAATTGCTATTTAAAAAAAAAAAAAAGTTTTTAAGTCACAATTTTCCTCTTGGTATCCACTTCATAGGCTCAGGTTTTCCATTTAAAAAAAAAAAAAATCCCGTTTAATAGATCATTCAAGAATTGCTTTTGTAGCTGTACAAGATCACCAGGATCACAGACCTAGTGCGGAGGCTCTTTGTTGTATAGCCCAGATGATTGCCAGGAAGAATCTAGGGAAGCTCACCACAAACTATAGACATGATTCAATGCTGAGCTAGAGCAGCACACTAAAACTTAAAAGAAACATAAAGACTTTATCACGTATACAATTCAAATGAAGAAACCTTGCACTATGAAGAAGAAATGACAAGAGACAAAATTTCCTTTTGACTACTTCTTTCCTGTAGATCACAGCGTAGATCACTTCCAGACAGCAACTCTGCTACGCAAATAAACAAGTTTGTGCATGTTTCCTTCAAAATTCTGTGATTTAATTCCTATAATTGTAAAATATCATCATCTATGTTTTGACTTTAGAGTTTGCTATCTGGATTCAAAGAATTCATTCATATGACTTAAAAAATGTTATTTCCAATACATGCAGTAAAGTTTGTGTGTTGAATAGTTGTTATTCAGAAACTAACAATGGTAAGAAGTAACCACCGCATCATACAAGGGAAACACCTCTAGAAATACAGAAGACAGCTGAGGTGAGTTTAGGCAACATTTCAATCTAAATGTGCAAGTAATCAACATCCACAAAGGATGCTTTATTAACATGCATTTCACAACAACCATTAAGCAGAAGCTTTAAAAAAAAATGTGAAACTACCAGCGGGTTTTCTTTCTACCCAGAGGATGAAGATTTGGGCGCTCTTTGAAGGCAAAATTACAACTGGAAATAAACCCCTCCATCCAGCACACCAACTGCAGAAAATTCAGAAATAAAGCCATCAAGGCAGCTAGATTTTGCACAGAATAATAATAATAAAAATCTCTGGTACTAAAGGATTTAGTAGCAAGGATTAGAATTAGAAGTCTATGAAGTCGCCGGTCTTATCAACATGACACACACATTAAAATGAAAAAAAAAAAAAGAAGGAAAATCAATGTGTAGGTTCTGAAAACATGGGCTGTCTGAGATACCAAACTTACTGCTCCGAAATACATTAGGTACAGGAACCCACGTACTGAGTAAATACCATTACTAGGAAGAAAGGATTCTAAGTTTACAAGCAGATACGGGAAAAAATAAATAATACCACGAGAGGACAAAACTATTTCCAACAGCAACCTCAGCGTAGAAACCGACCTGCCCAGCCCCGAAAAGCATCCAAACCAAAACACCGTACCGTTCCGAGCAACACGGCGAGGCAGGACCGGCAGCACCGACCGGCAGGAGCAGCCCTCAGCCGCCGCTCCACACCCGCGCGGGAGGGGGCCCCGCCGCGCGCCGCACCTTCTAGAAGCTCTCGGCACGAGGCCGCTGAGGTAACGCGGCGGCGGAGCGCGTGCTGCCCTGCGGGATAGCGCGGTCAGGGCTTAGGGTTTGGGCTTTGAAATGGCGTCGGTGGACCTCTGGAAGGCTGCAAGGGGGCTGAGAGGTAACGTGTCGCGTGTATTGTCATGCTGAAATGTTTCAGGGATCGTTAACATTTAGAGTTGGTCGATTAGCTAATGAAATTTAAAGGATTGTACCACGTTATGAGGTGTCTTGCGGAAAACAAGCAAGAAAGACAGTTTTAAAAGCTCAATCAATTCAAAAAAGCGTAGTACAGCTAACGTATATCAGTTTAATATAGTAGTTTTAATTTTAAAACAGCAAACTGTACCTCAAAATGCACCCGTAGTTACACAAGAGAAGAAAAAGAAGCTACGACTTGGGAGACGAGGCATGCAACTTTTTTTTCTCTTTTTGAGTTTCTTATTTTCATAACTGTAAGCTTCTTGTGCGCCTGCTTTGCTACAAATCTGAATAGCCATTTCTATACTATAAAGCAAACCCCTTCTCTAATCGTTTGGATTATTTTCAGCTTGTGCTCTGAGTAGATGAGGTGAGGGGTGGATGCATTCAAGTTCCTCTGCCAGGCAAACAAGCAGAGCTGCACAGTGGTAAGGCTCCCTTGGTGGGTCCTGTGCCTGAGGGCATGCTTTGCTTGGCTGCAAGTACCATGCAGCCTCGTGTTGGAAGGGAGCTCCCTTAATTCTTGATTGACTTAGAGCTCTCGAAGAGAAATTAGACGCCTCTTTTTTTTTTTTTCTTTTTTTGACCTGTGAGAAATAAGTGATTGGAGATATTGTTCAGTCAAATCTTCTGTGGCTGGTAGAGATTTCTCGTAGACAGAGTTGGCTTTCTGGAAACAGGAAACAAAACATCAAAGTGTAACTTTTTAGCTAGAAAAGTTGTTGTTTGCATGAGATTCTATAGTTGTTTTGAACTTGTCTTCACTGAGTATAGAATGGCAAACTTCTAGAAGCTCAGAAGTTTGTGTGTTGAAGTTATTATTCAGAAACTAACAATGCTAAGAAGTAACCTGTTAATGAATTATAATCAGCATCTTACGTGGTGATGCACTAATGCCTCAGATACTACTTACATTTTCCTAATGCAGTTTTACTTCCATTACTAGAGTGCATAAATTGTACTCTGATACTTTGCGTGCAGAAAGCTACTCTAATTCCTTGGCGAATCTGGCTGTCTGTTCGTTAGCTACTTGAAAATTCTGCATTCAGGAAGATGATAAATGTTGCAAGTAGTGATATTATTAATGCTGATGGAATGTAAGATGTTATATTTACTTTAATGATGGACATCAGATATGCATTGATTCCTATCTGTGTAATACAATTTTTTTTCTATGTTGTTTAATGTCATATATTAGTCACTTAAACATTTTCAGTGGTAGAGCAGTAGTGTTTAACTATACAATCCTCAGATAAAGGTATGCTATTCAACCTATGTCTGACAGTTTGCTAGTGCATAGCTTGTGTAACATTCACCTGACTGAGTGCTGGGCAGTTAGATCAGATGGGCAGGCTTTTTCAGGGAGGCTTTCTAAATTTTTCTTACTATTGTTTTTTTCTATTTCAAATTATGGATATAGCTCCGTGGGTTGCATACGTTAAGAAGCGATATCTTAAGGAAAGTAGCATGCTAATATTAAGTTCACCATTATCAAACAGTTTTATCACAGTCATTAAATATTAGTGGCATAGCAAGCAAATATATGAATCTCTTTGGGATATAGGTACCATTTTATTACCACAGATGATAAGTCACACTAAACACTAGTAAAAATTTTGAGCTTAGCATACATGGGTTTCGTGCAGGCACTACCACCTGTTTCTGTTGTGTGTCTGCTAAGAAACAATACTAAGACTTATGAAGTTGTAAATAAGCACTAATTTATTAGATATTTCATGCATCCGTTTAACAGTGCTGGCATAGTAATTTATTTTTTAATAAAGAAACTTCATATTTATTTAAGTAGTTAGAACAGGAACATGCTGCAGAATTAGTTTGCTTCTTCATAACGCTCTGGTCTTTGATATTTTACCTTTTATCTCAGACTGGTTTCTTTTTTGGTTAGAAGCTTTATTTTAGGCTTAGACTGCAACATTAGTATCCTGCTAACTCAGGGCGGCTCCTTTCTGCTCTTGCTGCAATTCTTTCATGACTGTTTATTGATGTACGTGTCCATTATTTTCATGCACAAAATGAGCATCCATACAGTAGGTTAAGCAAGAAAATGATGCAAACATTAGCACGTTTATAACTGTCATTCCTTTATTTACCATGCAGTGATGTAGATGTGTAATCCCTGCAGCAAAAGTCTGTGATTCTCTGCCAGCTGGCTGCCTGCCTTAACTTGGGGAATAGTGATAAATGAAGCCCAAGTAAATGGCCACCGTCTGGGTAAAGCTCAGGTGAGCTTGTTTGGACAAGGCTCCAGGGTCATGTAAATAAAATGGACTTTAATATTAAGATGCATCTGTGAACAGACAATTCCTCCTAAGTCTGTCTTGATTCAGTGCAGGTGCAGAAAGTTGACAGTGTTTATAAATTGTGAGTTTAAAAGTGTTTATAATCCAGAGATTTTTAAAGATGAACATTGTTCATGTGTATAAACAGCCATCTGATTCCCTTCATTCAAAGCAGCCTTGGAAAGAGAGAGACACTATTAAAAATAAGTAAAAGGAAGAGAGTATGGAGTAATCATATAAGTAATGCATTCTATTGGGCTTATTTATACATGTTCATTTTCCTACTTTTATCAGTGTGAAATACTGATGCTTTGTTGTAACTAAGTACTTGTGCGTTTGTTGAGACATTAAAACTTTTAAATGCTAAACAAAAATGTTACATTTACGCAGTTGAGCAATTGGAGGAAAAGTGTGTATATTTTTAACCACTAAAATGTAGTGTATTATTAAAAGGTCTAGTATTTTGAACTTCATTAATTGAATATAGATTTATTTACTTTTACCCCTGATTACAAAAATGTTGGTGATATAGTATTTGACTCCTTCTCAGCCTATTCATACTAGTTTTTTAAATCTAGTTCAGCAAAAGTCTGCTTAGCTTTGAGAAGATACTTAATTATTGCTGAAGTTAATATAATGCTCAACTCCTGACATGTTCAGTCACTCAGTCTGTTACTTTATTCCTGTTTGTGCTGGACGGTTAATGTCTCTTCGAAAAAAATACTTTGTACATGTGAGCATCATATTAGCAGTCTTACCTGACTCTTCGGCTGCAGTTCTGAGTTGTAGGATAATCTTTCTGTTGCTCCGTTAGCCCTGGTATAGTTTTTCAGAATTATGGATCTTCTTCATGAGCAATTTTGGCTTTTTTTTTTTTTTTTGTATGCATGCTGCATATGCAAGTACACATGCTGTTCAGGAAAAGTGGAAGGGGAAAATGAAACAAAACAAAAACCCTACATCTGTAGGTCAATGTTACCTACTATGGCTGATTCAAACATTGCCAGCCTTTTAAAAAGTATGAAAGAAATTCATACTTCACGGCTTCATATTAAAATGTCTTTGCCAGATTCTGACAGTATAGTGACATCCATGGTCAACACCTTCTGGTATGCTGTTTGCCTTCCTGCCCCATACTAGTGCTTTAGTTGACAAATGGATTGCCATTCATGCATATTCCTTTTCACTTTTTCTATACATAAAAGCACCTTTTACCTGCACTAGAACTTTTTGTACGTATGTCAAGGAAGAGACAAGGATTCTGCAAAGTACAGTTAAATTCTATTGCACTACATAATCACTAAGTACTACCTCAGCTGGACTTGCAATGTATATATACGCTTTACAGTAACAGAACTGAGACGTGAAAAAGCACACTTGTGGTTCATAAACAGCAGCTCTTCCAGCTGAAATAAAGGGATCATCCTTTTTATTGAGCCAGTGGGAGCTGTGCTAAGCTTCTCAGTTGGAAGTCACTCTTTGCATCGTGCAAGAGACTGATTTAAAGTCATTCCTTTGAGGGCAGCTGGGGTGAAGGATTTGTTTGGGAATTAAGTGGATGCCCCTCAAAACTATCTACTTCCTTTTAAAATCCAGTTACCATAACAACTGTACAATATTCTTGCTCTCAAACAAAGAACTTTTTTTATTTATTAGGAAGCTTGCACTCCAGGAGTGAAGCTGATTTACTTTCCCCGAGGAAACTCACCTGATGACATGCAAAATGTCAGGGAGTGAAGAATTCAAACTGGAGATACAAAACCACATTAGAAATAAAATACCTTGTGGGAAACTATGCTTTCTGAGTTCTTAACTTTTTTTTAATAAACGAGATCACAGATTCACAGAATTGCAGACGTTGGAAGGAACCTCAGGAGATCATAAAGTCCAATGCCCCTGCTCAAGCAGGTACCCTACAGTAGGTCGTGCAGGGAGGCATCCGGATGGGTCTTGAATATCACTGTTTCTACAGAGACTCCACAACCCCTCTGGGCAACCTGTTCCAGTGTCCCATCACCCTTACCATAAAGAAGTTCTTCTGCATGTTTGTATGGAACTTACTGTGTTCAAGTTTTAGGTCATTACTCCTTGTCCTATCACTGTGCACCACTGAGAAGAGCCTGGCCTCAACCATTTGCCTCCCACCACCCTTTAGATATTTATAAACATTGATCAGTCTTGATCCCCCTCCTCAGCCTTCTTTTCCCCAGGCTGAACAGACCCAGGTCACTCAGCCTTTCCTCATATAGGAGATGCTCCTGGCCCTTGATCATCTTTGTGGCCTTCCGCTGGACTCCTTCCAGGAGATCCCTGTCTTTTTTGAACTGGGGAGCCCAGAATTGGACACAGTATTCTAAATGTGGCTTTTGAAATCAAAATGCTAACAATGTGTGCAGTTTGTATTGTAAAAACATAAAACTCAGTTATTCTTTTGCATTTCTCAGATATTTTGCAATTATTTTCTAGTATGCTACAAAAGACTTCTGGACATCTGAGAATCCAAAACATGCTAAAATTGGTTTGAATACGATTACTGTGCATCTTAGTAGGGATCAAAGTGGGGAGTGTGCATCAGCTTGTGTTTTGTTTTATTTTCCCAAGGAGCTATTCATATACAATTTTCATTTTCTTGTGTTTAGTTGATATCCACACTTTAAAAAAAAAAAAAAAAAAAGCTTTCTGCTTTTATAAATCAACTGTTTCACTTTTATTATGGACTTCAGAATTGTAACATCAAAAAATGTTGTGTTTCTGATGTCCATTTCTCTCTATCATGATTCTTAGTTAAGTGAAAATATTTAATTTTCAGCTCTATAATTTTTCATTTTTTAACACTCACTTTGTATTTTGGACGTGTTAGTATTAATACTGAAAGAGTAACACTAATTGTGGGGTTTTGGTTTCTTTTGCAATGCAACTGGTTTTGAAAGAATAATAATTTTTTTTTTTTTAAAGAATAAAGGTATATTTAAGTTTAACACATTTGCACCTGAACTCTATTACTGGCATATTCTTAAGCTTGCTGAATTGGAGTTT
Source organism: Numida meleagris (assembly GCF_002078875.1). Classification (NCBI taxonomy): domain Eukaryota; kingdom Metazoa; phylum Chordata; class Aves; order Galliformes; family Numididae; genus Numida; species Numida meleagris. The sequence continues at coordinate 12,277,066 of NC_034418.1, read as the reverse complement.
AGAGTCATGTACTGCCTAGTAAAATCCTGTTTTCTTGAACTTATTTTTTGAGAAAGCAGCAAAGAAGTCTTCATACATAAATGTTTCTGTACTAAATTACTTTCCACACTGGAAAGAACAGGAAAAGAAAGTATACTATTATAAACAAGTAGTGTCTTCAAAAGAGATGCAATTTAAGAAAATGGACTGAAACGTGAGCACTGTGTTGATCCCTTTGTTCATGGTAATCTGCCTGCTGGAGTTCAGGTATCAGTGCCCAAACACTTCCTTCTGAACCAGGCTTGATATATAGGCTGACTTTTTTTCACAACAAACAATAAAATCAGATTACTTGTACTATCAATACACTAAAAGTAAGAATATAACAGAAATATATATATATTTAAAAAAATTATAAATCCCACATAGAATAGCTGCTTCAAATCTAGATTTAAATCAGGAAACTTTGAATAATTTTGCAATGTTCAAACATAGCTAAGTAGTTTGAAAAAATAAATGCCACCATCTTTTCAGTGTTTAATATTCCTCATAAAAGCTTATTATTCTTGTATGGCAAAATTATCATCCCTGAGATTATGAATAAATTGAAAACTGTTTCATTTTAGTTCCCCTGAGCAACACAAGGCAAATATTGGAAACCCTCTGCCAGTCAACTTTGTGCCACCATTCTTCTTCACTATGCACACTTAATTGTAGATAGGAAGTAATTTGCATATCTATATTTACTGTGGCTGAAATAACTATAGCTAATGGAAGACGTTTTCTAATCTGTCACATAGAATCTGAGTTATGTGTAAAGCTTTTGCACAACAGAAAGAAAGAAGCTATCAGAAAGTCATTAGAGATCTTAGGAGATTGTGGTGTTTCAGAAGAGTATAGGGAGGGGAAGATTGTTACAGGGGAAGCCTTCTTTTGGAGAGCTACACAAACATTTGGATACAATTTGTTAAGACTAAAAACTGTGACAGCCACTTTTAGATCTGACCATCCGCTGACAGGCTAGCTGAATGGTCAGTGAGCATAGTTAAGTGGAAGTAAGTGAACTCCAGCTTTCTCATCTATAACACGTGATAGTGACTGATGATTAGTTTTTTAGGTCATTAGTTGGGGGGATGTGGAGGTGTACTTGTGTAAGAGAAACTTTCTGCAGGTATATTCATGAGCCTACTTCGTGCTGCTTCATTCTTCTCCAATTATATTTGTCTGCAATAGGTTTTCCCTTTTCTTTTGCATCCACTATTACCTTTTCTTGGCCATTAAAAACAGATTTCCTATAGAGACTTATTTTACCAACAAAAAGTAGTAATTGCTTTTGTAGAAAACAAGCAGCGTCAAATAGTTTGTCTGACCTAACTCTGAGCAGAATTAGGCTTACATGTATTATTTTTAAATTAACATGCGGCAAGATGGACAAAATGATCATCCAGTCCAAAATGGTTGGACTGGGTGATCTTGTAGGTCTTTTCCAACCTAGCTAATTCTATGATTCTATGATTCTAAGAATAAATATTGAAAATTGCATCGACCCTGGCATGCGAAGACATGAGGGTGTCTGACTTTCATTGTCTGGGAAGCTTTTTTGCATTACAGTAGGCTTGAAGGCTTCAAATCCATAATTCTAATGAATTTAATTACCTTGATTAGAAGTTATGTGCTTCTTTTGTTTACCTTGGAAATCACTAGCCACTTTCACTACATCCTTGCAAAGCCATATGCCCCTGTTTAACATTCTGTCTGACACCGATAATCTCAGTCTGCAGTCTGAGAACTGCTGTATTAAATTGACTAAGATCCACAAGAGAAAGTGTTTATATTTTGCTTTATGTAGTGGAATAAAATGAAAAATAGAATGTTTGTGACCTTCTATTGATGAGTACAGTAATAGTATGCTACTTCTGGAAAACTGAATTTTAAGAATTGTAATCAAGTCCAGAAGCTTTCAAAATTAGCTGTGGAGTTCTAGTGGAAAACATTTGCACCTGTGTGCTTCATGTGAAACTATTTAATCTTAGATTTCTTTCCTGTTCCTGAAGAATGGACTAGAAAGGACTGAATGATGCATGTTAAAGAGGAATAGATATGAATCTCTAGTTCTTAGTAAGTAAATCTTGGCTAAAAGAAATATGAAATGGGATCAAAAACCTGATAATCTTATGGACTCATTCAGAGGCATCATGTGAGATCATGACATTTAAAATTTTAATTTTTTTACTAATATTTTGTGATTTATAGAACATACATTTAAACTGAGTAGAAATACATATATATTTATATAGGAGATACTCTGTTCAGATTAACTTGATTTTTATAGTATCAGTAAGGAAGATTTTATTCCTTTTAAATCTGATACGTTTGTTTATTTCACATATAATAGTTTTGAGAATGTCATGTGATAAAACATTAGGATACATCAGCTTTCTGAAGAGGAAAGACATATTCTATTCAATCTCATGATTGAGATGACTTTGAGCAATAACACCTAATGTAGCTTCACAGATACTTTGCTTTTTCAGATAATACATGGAATTACAGAGGCAATTAGGACTTAAAGACAAAAGGTTGTATTTTATGGTAATGAAAAAGAAATGGTATTTTTAATGATTCTTTGGAAACTGAAATGATTGCAGGTCATTCTTTCGTAAAGGTCATAGATACAAATAGAATTCAAACTTCTTTGAATTTAATATTCTTCTTCAGTAATGCTACTCAAAAGTAGTCTATATGATAAAGTGAGATAGTAATTAATGCGAAACAATAGCAGCATTGCATTTTCTTGGCTTCCTGATGCTATTCAATGTGACCTGTGATTCCAAATAATTTTTGCTTTCATGTTAATGCAGTAGAAACAAATACAAAATATCTCAAGGTTTAGTAGTTATCTTCAAAGGAGAATGCAGAAATAACCTCAATATACTTTTCTATATTTTCTGGTAGACAAAAGAATTATTGAAACATGAGGGATAATTATGAATACTGATTCCTTAGATGTATTAGTACCATCCATTTTGTATGCATAGAAGCAAGAAAATAGATTTTATAATTTCAATACTTGTGTTTTTTCTTCCTTGCATATCTGAAATGTAAATGACCTTTTATTTATTAAATTCTGAAAAAGCCATTTTAAAGTTCTTTGTATTTGATGTGTATGGGGGGGGAATAAATTATATTCCATATCAAGTTGTTTCTTGAGAAATGCAGCTATCTCTATTAAAAATCAAGACAGATAGCATAAAAGTGTGTGATTGCTTTCTTAGCAGTTGCATTGTTTTCTTTTTGGGTTTCAGAAAATTGTCTTGAGATTGGATTTTCCTTTACTGCTGTATACAGTAGCATGTAATATAAAGTGTTTTTTTTTTTTTTTTCAAATAAGTTTTCTTTTTGGTGCTATGAAGCCTCATTACGTAACACACAAGAATTTCACCTTCAGAGCACTGACAGAGTTCTTGCCTTTGGACTTAAGCAAAAGTTTTAGTAGCGAATCATTTACATAAATAACGTATTCATCTTTTGCTCAGGTGATGGAGCCATCTAATGCTTTGAGGGGGAGAAGGCAAGATGTGTGTTAGCACCAGTAGTACTTTAGCACTGAGTATTGCCAGCTTGCTTAGAAAAAAGCAAGAAACTTTGCTCATTTCTTGTGTGTATTGTCTAGCAGAAATGCATACTGATTCGTGTGGACTTGTGGGTTTAAGTCATTCTTAAGGGATGAAACAGAGTAAAGAGGAAACTGACTGACATGGAGGAAATAAGGCTGAATGTAAAGGTAATATTTTCGTATTCGGATAGCGTCAATATTGGTAAATATTGCACTGCACTGAAAGTAACTAATTGAATGTTGCTGAAATTTAGAAGTATTTACTTGAAACATGGACCTTGCTACCAGCTGCTTTCCTCTCAGCCTAATGTGGAAATAGCCTGTATAGAGACCTGTAGGTCAGGTAATCCAAGCTGCGGTACTGAGATGAGCCAACAATGAGTAGGTGGATGATTTGTTTCTGTTTTCTTGTAATAACAAATAAGCCATAGAGCAAATCAAATGTTTCTGGTTTTTGTTCGAATAATGTACATGTTATGTTAAATGTTGTATCATAGCTGATGATTTGAAAGCCTCTTTGTGTGTTGTTTTCTTTTTTTAACATAGTGAAGTGGTTGCATGTATTTATGCTTTGAAGCTTAGCAAAATTGTGTCCTGTCACTTCTTCCTGGTTTTCTGAAACAATTATCTTCTAATATTGATGACTACAATGAAAAACAGTGTTTTGTAGCTGAGAATTTGCTTTATCAAATGATATTATACTTTTTGTATTAGTAGCAATTTCAGTGGAAATAAATAGGAAGCATTAATTTTGGAGTGACCTCAGTATAAAATTTTTTTTGTGTTCCTTGAAGATGAAAACCTCGAGCAGCCTGGTGCTTCAGGACTGAGAGTTGTCTACTTATGCTGTCCTCAGTACCTGCTGGAAGAGTTGAGCTTCTATGAGCTTTAGTCTTCTGTAAGGATGGCTAATTAAGTTAAAAGAAAAAAGCCTTGCCCTGTAGTTAGTTAAAAGAAAGTCGGTGTGGAAATACTTTAATTCATCTACTCCATTTTAAATGCAAAGGAAACTGATATAAATTTTGCAATAAAAATCTAATTAAGAATCTATATTGCAGGCAACTTCTTGACCTGATAGCTCAGGAGATAAAAGCTCATCGTTTATAACATAGTGCTTTAGCAATGTGTCACATACCTCATTATAATTAAGCCAAACTCTGCTAAGAAACATTGCTATCTGTCTAGTTTCTATAAGGATCAGCTGCTTTTCCACATTGGGAAGAGGATGTTTTATCATTTTTTAGCTGATAAATAAAAGGGAAGCCTATAATCTTGTCATGAATTGAGATATCAGAAATACTTATCGCCTTCAGATTTGGAAGTTTGAAACTCACAAGTTTCAAACTCCGTAAATTGAAGTGTGATCTGTGACATTGTGCATCAAATACAGACATGCAGGCTGTGACAAGTGTGAATACTTTATTTCTGGATTATTGTAAAGTATTTTAAATAAGATTCATATGTAATTTTGTGTAACTTTAGTTCATTATGTTACATTATAAGAAAGTGTTATTTTGGTAGTAAAGTAATGTGTTTACCTAACCTGGATGTGTCAGTTAAATACAAGAAGACGTGTATGTAACATGATATGCCCCTCACACAGAGCTACTCTTACAGGTTTTTCTTCTGTGTAAGAAATGGACTGAACAACTTGTACTTTAGTAGCAAACCATGTAATGGTACCATAGAAAAACCTGAATATAAGATATCTAACAAGATGTTTTTTGAATTTCTGGTAGTCCTGGCTCTGTTATTCCAACATACATGCTTCTATTTAGTACATATCTTCACCTTGGTTTCAGCTGTTTTGTGCTTCACATAATACTAAACTCAAATCAGAAAATGCAAGGGTCCACCTTTAACTAGTAGTTTTTAGCTTTTAGCATTTTATGAGCCAAGCAATTGATATTGGTGTATAATGTTACAACACTTATAAGACTGAGAGTTCTTCTTAGCATTACCTTGAGAGGAACAATCTTAAGTGTTATATAAAATTTTCATTTTAAATGAAAAGGAAAATAGCAACAAAACCCATTCAATCACAGGTAAATACAGTATCCTTCATCCTTTAGTGGTTTGGGGTTTTTTGTTTGTTTGTTGTTTTTTGTTTTGCTGCTCACATCCTGAATATTTTGGATATTGTGAGTAAAACTTGATGAATATCTCATTATGTAACGTTAGGCCATTGCTGTGATCACTTAATAAAATTATTTTTCTTCTTTTTTTCTAATGCCAATCCATACCCTAGCCTTAGCTTTTCTTTCTAACCAGTAAAATAAGTTATTTCTAAGCTCTCTAGCATTCTAAAGTTACTCCGTTCAGACCGCCTCAGCTTTGTGTAGAAACTTATTTTGAATTATTTCAATGTTGTTTTGAAATTGTTTGAGTTCTCAAAATTACTGAGATAAAGATTTTATTTGTGCCTGTATTCTCTTAAAATAACACTAGTATTTGCAGCCAGTTAATCTAGCATAATCAGGTCTCAGGTATACATTTTTGCTTTTCTGTGTGCCTTTGACATTCCATCTACAGTCAATCATAGTGTATGAAAATATCAAATGGACATCATTAATGGACTACATGTCAGCGGAGTAGTTCTATAAAGTGAATATTCTAGTACTTCCTCATTACATATTAAGATATTTATTGCTTGGATATTTGTTATGGAACAGTACGGCAACTTTGCTATCTAACGCTACTGTTATGACACTCCAAATTTCAGCTATTTTCTGCTAGAAGTTTGTATTGTATATGTTTGAAAAGAATTATGATAACTAAGTCCAGAAGGCTCTGTCAATCAAGTTACTTCGTATTTTCAGTAATGCTATAGCGTATATAGGTGACCAAGTTTTTGGTTTTTGGGTTTGTTTGTTTTGTCCTGTTTCTTTTCTTTAGAGGGATGAAGGTGGTGAAAAAGGAAATAAAAGGTAAAGCAAGCAACATATTAGGTTGTGCCTGGTCAAGTAGCTCTGTTCTACCAAATTTGGATTATAGTGGTAATTTTGTTGTTTAAAGTATACAAAAGTACTTTGGTATACCTTGCTTCTACTGGCGGGAAGGACCTTGTGTGCATTTCATGTCATGTCCATTCATACTCAAATGGACAAACTCAATATTCTGTCCTAGCAGAAATATCCTATTATTGATGAATATATTCAGATGATTAATATCACTTCTCAGGTGTCAACACTTTCTAATTGTAATCTAGATAGAAAGCAAGAATTTGAATCAGTTTAGGTCAAAACCATCTTAAAAATGTTCTACTCAACATACTGTATGATTGTTATAACTTGCTTTGAAAAAGACCAAAAAAGAAAAAAGAACTCAGATGGGGACTATTTGAAAAGTACTTGGAATATCATATGATATGTCACTGAATGGTATAATTGGAACACTTCTAAAGACTTTAATGCTATATGTGCAAACTTGACCTTAATGTGGTATACAAAGATGTAGAAAACCACACAAAAGAGGTAAAACAAATAAAAACTGTAGAAAGCTGTATAGTGAAGGAATTCACAGTAAAATAATTTCTCTACTTAATTTTCTTTTTCCTGAATATCATCAGTGCTTCTGATAAACATGGCAATGTTCTCCAAACAAAGAGCAAATTAAAACATTCTAAAGCTACTAGTGAGAAAACTATTTCAGTTAAATAATATATGTTTGGTAGATCAGAACATTTCATGAACAACTTAAGGAAGTTTGAATTAACCTCTTAAAATTAGATCAGTACTACAAGAAGATAGTTTCACGCAGAATTGTGAACTAGGATGAACATGTATCATAACTTAAGTTCTTAAACAAATTATTATAAATTACTCCTCTGTGATCAGTTGCAAAATCAGAGGTGATGTATGCATCTGAATACCGATGAGGGACTTAAAGATGCTGTACCTCGTCTTGAAGTGTAGTTCTTCCACTACAAGGGAAAAAAGAAAAGGATATGCGCGTTCACACTGGTGCTTCCAGAACTTGACTCTAGAGATCGTGAAAAAAGAAGGTAGTTAACTAAGTGAATATGACTGTTGGTCATATGCCCATAGGTAGAACTACAAATATCAATAAGATTTTTCTTTCAGAAGTAAAGCAAACCAAACCAAATGCCTAAGATGTTTTGTGTCATGAATGTAAAATTGGCTACTGAATTATTTTGGGAATGAGTCTTTTGCTCTGCTCTTTTTTTTTTCTTTCCAGAAGTATTAGTTAGTGTATCTTAGCAAGGTATTGGAAATGTTCTTCTGTTAAAACTTAAACCAGAAAAACATTGCTTTTTTTACGTATATTCAGCAAGGATTAATCCAGAGTTGAATAATAGCATTTAATTTCCATTCATTTAATACGTTTAATGATTTACTTCCTGCCAATATGCTTCTTTAGATGACACTATTCAGAATTTATTTCTGTACTTGCATATAGTTTTCATCACTGAATTAGGAGGTTCACACATGAGCATTTGCTAGTGATCTGTTGTACAAAGTGTATAGGCTGTTATAAGTGACTTTAAACTTTACTAATATTCAAATAGAATTACTGCAGTGGTGCACATTCTTGGTGTTATTAAACAGTCACTTTTGTACATATGAGATTTTTTTTTAAATCATGTTGTTTTGGTTGTCTTTTTTTTTACATATTTTATATATTATACCATCACAGTGTTCTGTGTATACAGATAAAGGTACATTTGGGCAAACAAAGGTGTATTTACATGCACTGTAACTAAAAGGGAAAGGGAAAGCTAAATAAGTACATCAACATAAATATTTATTGAGTTAATGTATTTATTTTTCTCTCTTTCTTTGATGATTTTTCTCCCTGACTGGAACTTGAAAATCTTAACATAAAAACACTCACAAGCTTTTTTTTTTTTTTAACTGAATAAATGACTATGCAGACTATGCAAACTTAATTTCCTCACTATTTCAAAATATTTGCTTTAGTTACTCTTAGCTCTTTAGTTTCATTTTTATTTACTTAAACAGTCCTTTACAAAATCTTCATTTCTTCATTTCATTCCAAGGAAATAAGGAAATAGTTCAGCTTTGTTTTCTAAAGCTGCTTATATGGGCCTCTACACACAGAACGTGTCGCACTTCAGATACAGTCCAGTTTTTTTATGTAACTTAAGAAGTTAAAACTGCATTCATCTAAATAACGTAACTGTGTACGTATGGTCTAGTCATTGTTAGTTCTCTCAGACCATTAAAAATAATTGCCCAACCTATTAGGAATTTTAAGAATTTGCTAGAATTTACTGGTCACCAATTGCAGCTGAAGTCCTCCAGCTGAGCAATAAATTGCTTTTGATTAGTGTAATCAGGCTTCTAGTAAAAGCATTGTGATGAAATGAAGAAAGAAGATAGTATGGCACACTACAGCTGTGTGGAACTTCTGTTCCTGGAGGAAAAAAACCTCATAAACTTCAATAATTTTAGAAATCCAAATCGGTGTTTTGGATAGTAAGAGACAATACCAGGGGAATAAGGATTCTGCAACTTTGTAAAGGCTTGTGCTACTTAGTTTATGGAGACCAGTAACAACGTGATGTCAGTATGGCAAGAAATGAGTTTGTGGTGTACAGGGGAGGGAGGAAAAAATAAAATGAAAAATAATGCTTATAACCATTGTGAGGGAGCTGTTGGGTTCATAGTATAACATAACATCATGATATAAAATTACAGTGCAGTTTATGTTGACTTGCCAGTAGTGATTACAAAGAGTGATTGTTTAGCAGTGGATACATAGTTAGCACATGCAGCTCGACCTCAGGAATTGGGATTATGTGTCTCAAATCAATAGGAAAGCAAGAATACAATCATTCTGTCACATCATCTTGAGGGAGATCACATGGCATGTGCTGGACAACTGGGGACTCAGGCTTAGCCAGCATGGGTTCATGAAAGGCAGGTCCTGCTTGACCAACATGATCTCCTTCAATGATCAAGTGACCCACCCAGTGAATGAGCGAGATGCTGTTGATGTAGTCTATCTAGACTTCAGCAGAGTTTTCAGTACCATCTCCCACAGTATAATCCTGGAGTAGCTGGCAGCCCATGGCTTGGACAGATACACTCTTTGCTGGTTAAAGAACTGGCTGGATGGCTGGGCCCAGTGTGGTGAAGAATGGAGTTAAATCCAACTGGCAACTGGTCACGAAACCCAGGGGTTGGTATTGGAGCCTATCCTGTTCAGTATCTTTGTTGAGGGCCTGGACAAAAGGGATTGAGTGCACCCGCAGTAAGTCTGCAGACAACACCAGGTTGGCAGGAAGTGTTGATCTGCCTGGGGATAGTAAGGTCCTAAAGAGCAATTTTGATAGGTTGGCTTGCTGGGCTGAGGCCAGTGGGTTGAAGTTCAACAAGACCAAGTGCCAGGTCCTGTACTTTGGCCACAACACCAGGCAATGCTACAGGCTTTGGATGGAGTGGTTGAAAGACTGTGTAGAGGAAGTGGACCAGGGGTGTTTGTTGATGCTCCGCTGAATGTGAGCCAGCAGTGTGCCCAGGTGGCCAAGAAGGCCAATGGCATCCTGGTTTGTATCAGAAATAGTGTTGCCAGCAGGAGCAGGGAAGTGATCATCCATCCGTACTCAGCCCTGGTGAGGCTGCACCTCGAGAACTGTGTCCAGTTTTGGGTCCCTCACTGCAAGAAAGACATTGAGGCCCTGGAGTGCGTCCAGAGAAGGGCAACGAAGCTGATGAGGATTCTGGAGCACAAGTCTTATGAGGAGCAGCTGAGGGAACTGGGATTATTTAGTCTGGAGGAGAATTACAAGTGACCTTGTCATTCTCTACAGCTACCTGAAGTGAGTTTGTGGTGAGGTGAGGGTTAGCATCTTCTCCCATGTAACTAGCACTAGGATTAGAGGGAATGGCCTCAAGTTGCACCAGAGGAGATTCAGGTTGGACATTAAGAAATGCTTCTCAAATAAAGTGGTCAGGCACTTGAAGGGGCTGCCCAGGGAGGTGGTGTGGTCACCAAACCTGGAGATGTTCATGAAATAGATGTTGTACTGAGGGACATGGTATAGTGGGAAATATTGGTGATAGGTGAATGGTTGGAGTGGATGATCTTAGAGGTCTTTTCCAACCCTGATGATTCTATGATTCGATAAATAGTGGTAGGCAGGCCTTATATATTTGAGGGTAACTTGTGAAGTAATTTATTATCTTCTCTGTGCTAAAAGAATTATATGGTGTATTTATTGAGATGGAAGGTTACTGGAAAAACTGAGTTCCAAAAATGGCAAAGAGTGTTTTCTTCATGTAAAAGTCATCTTTCTTCTTTCAACTGTCACAGAATCCACCAAAGACAATGAGAAAAGAAAGTGCAATTCAGTGATTTAAGATTTTAGTCCCACCATAAAGACTTTCATGCCTTCTTTCTTATGATGAAGAGGAAAGAGAGGGGAAGAGGGAGTCATCCCTCGCCCCCTGCCTTACCCATTTTATGCGAGTAGTAGCCAAAGTAATCAGCACTCAAGTGACTGTGGTGACTACACCTCTATCTCATGCCTAGGGTGTTATTTTCCTACTGTTAGCTTCTTATGTAGTAGCATAACAAGAGTATGTATGTAAACATAAAGGTAACAGTTGCAATACCATTTTACTTTATTTTACAGTTTTTAGTCATTTGTTTCTATTCAAGCATTCAGGTGCTACGTGCTCCTGGGAGATTGCAAGGTTTTTAAGTGTTATTATGACTTAAACAATAAAACACACGAATTTCTAATTTTAAGATGAAAATTCACCTCATTGAGCAGAAACTTCTTGTAGTTAAGGGTTAAACAAATTGGAAAAATTGTCTTAGGAGTTCTTAGTGCACAGCATGTATCTAATATACTACCTCAAATATGTCAATGTCCCACAGAAGTTAGTATTGAGAATATGTGCGGTAAATTGTGTAACTCATTAGGAAATCTTTCAGAATGTTTGGTTTACTCAATAATACAATTTAATAAACGTGTGCATTAAATGAGAAGGATCAGTATAAAACATATTGTAAAATGTGCTATCCTTCAAAATGTTACATCCCTTGAGAGCTTTATCTCTTACAAACTTTTTTAATTGCTCCATAATTGACAAAAATATTTTGGGTTTCATTTCAAATTATTTGTTTTCTTCTGAAAGTAGTTGTTAAATGGCATATTTCAGGATTATATATCAATCATCTTTGTAAATAACATTGCCAAAGCTCTGTCTTACCTGCCTGCACAGCAGAGCTGCAATAAGTTCTCCTGGATCAATAAGCAACTTCTCACTCTGCAAAGCTGAAACATTCTTCTCCCAAGTGGATACGGCTAGATGGCTAAGTGACTACTATTACTGCTATGCAATTGTACTCACTTCAGACTGACAGAAAACACAACTTAGAAGGTAAGCAAGGAGCTGCACAGCTAGAGGATGATCATGTGTATGCTCTTTAGAAACTATTATTAGCATTTTGGGCTTCCTAACTCAGCTCTCGATGTAGACTTTAGCAGGATCTAGAAACAAATATTTAAGTGTTATTCAATGAAGTAGAATAGCTGTGTCTGCTGTTCTGGGCAGTATTAGTACCATGTAATAAGCAGGTTTTGTCTTCTCTCGCATTTATCATCTGTATACTCTGCACAACTGCCTCTATTACTGAGGAGCAGGAGAGAACACTTCTGATCCTGCCACGTGTCTCCATTACCAAGCACAAATTGGTTTGCTTTTTTTATGGAATCAGTAAGATAGAAGTGGTAAGAAGCGAAAACTACCTTTAGCAACCTGTAGGAGGGATGTACTATTGCGTGGCATAGCATGTGCATTGGAAAATCCTGGAGTTGTTACATAGATAAGATCCATACTAAGAACAAAAATACTAAATGGAGGAATTTGGTGAACCAGTTTACAATATAATGAACTGGATAGATTTCTCAATTTTAGGGAAGAAAGGGAGGCAAATGTTCTTTACATTTACCAGGTGAGACATCTCTTTGGATTGAAGGATTTTGAGATCTAGAACAGATGGTTTTAGATGCAATTTAGACCTGAAACCTTTCTTTACAGAAACTATGAAGTTATGATGTTTGACTAATCTCAATTTTTTATTTTCACTTATAAAGCAAAAATGAAACTAGATATTCTGTGCTGAAGAGTTCTCATGAAACCCAGCTCCCTAGCTGTCTAGATGAACTTTCCCAGCTCCTCTGGTTTTTACTTATACGAAAGCCGGTTATTTGAAAGTTATGCTGGTGAAATGGAATGTCTGCAAGGTCAGAGACTGCATTTTTAAATACTTCAGGGTTTGTTGCATAAATATATACAGATCTCCTTCTTTTTCTGTTGTTTCATGTTAATTATTTCTGCAGTTGCAAAGAATATGAAAATATAGTATTTTTGAAACTGTTATCCACATGACACTTTATATAGAAGTTACATTTTTAAAATCATGTATAAAAAATAAGTATGTGTTTTTATTTACCCCTGCACATGTGAAATCCAGAGAGCTACCAAAAGAATATAAGGGACAGTTAAAATGCAGAGTAAAAGCTTAGTATCTAACTATCCTGAATATTTGGCTATTTTGAACAATATGATTCAGAAGAATAGTTAACATACTGAATTCCCAGACATCATCTATTATGTACAGACACGGCTATTCATGCCAATGTAACCTCTGGTGTGATGAATGGTTTAGTAAATCTGAAGTGTATCTGCCCTTTTCATAGCAGATGGCAGGCTGGTGTCAGTTAAAACACTTTCTGAATTCTATAGTGGCCTTTACAAAGATAATAATTATTAAAAATGCTGTTGTAGCATTTCTGTTTCCAACTAGCACAATTAAAAAAAAAAAGTAGAAACACGATTAACTTTTTTATTTAGGCATGCAATAAAAATTTGGGTTTTTTCTTATTTTTTTTTCCCCAACTCAGTAGTAAACTCCAGTTGCCTTCAGTCTGCCAAGACTTCATTCTCAGGAGAATGAAACCATTGAAGAAATACATTGAAGAAATGCATAGGTCACTCTGAAAGTAATTCCTCCTACTTGTTTCCTGGGGAACTACAGCAGGCACAAAAAGCACAATACTCTACAGAGACGATTATTTGTGCTGTAGTAGTAAGAGATTCAAGTTTCCTGCCTTCTGTATAACCGTACAGGATCGTGGGGAGTGTGAGGAAATTAGTTAACCTTTTCCTTGCTCTGAAAATTTTGAAATTCGTTTTCTTCGTGTTTGCATCCTTGAAGCAGGAGAAAATATCAGGCACAAGTAATTTCAGTAACCAAGAAAGCTTTTCATCAGCTCTTCCTATGGTTGTTAATGGAATTTCTAGTATTTCAAAAAGAGATTATGACAGATGTCTTGTGTGAACTACTGCTAACTGGCACTGTTACTGACAGCAGGTTTCACCTTGACTAGCAACAGGGGACTGTTGATGCCAGAAGGTTTTCGAATACACTTCATAACATTACCGAGATATCCAGCAGATCATTTTGTGGCCAAAGATATAGTGAGATTTTGTCACTTCTCTGTGATCTGTAAGTGAAGATGGATGAAAGAAAACTAAATCCTCAATGGATGGAAATTTGGGAAGGTAAATCCTTTTGGTATTTCAGTTAGGGCTGAAGCCAAGGCAGATTGAGTCTTTGTTTCAAATGTATTCTTTTTTTCGTTTCATTGACTGCCATATCTAAATGCATAAGTGGTGATAGCTAAGGATTGAAAAATTTTTGGTGCTAGTTGTCTGCTTACACTTCAAACTGCAATGAGTTTTCTTAATTGTAAGTTAGTATCATCTTCTAAAACATGAGATGTTAACCGGATTGTCTTCAATCAAACATCACTTCATATAAAACAACTAAGCTTGTATTCCTTGGTTTTGTTCTACAGATAAGTCATTCCAACTTGTGTGGATTTTCCTGCTGTAAGTTGTGGGATATTTTGATGTTTGAGATGAAAAGAGAAATCTATTCATAGTGACTTTATTTTTCAGTATTTCACATTTCAATTTGTGAAGACAATTGTCTTGACCTCTTTTTATTTCAGTAATTCTTGGGAGGGGTGAGAAGGTAGAATTATTTACATATTGCCATAGAACTGGAAATGTCTGGGAATATTAGTGTTGTCTCTGTATTTATACTCATCCATGAATAATTTTTTTATTCTAAAATGGTGAGTATGTTTGATAGATTAGGTGTCTTTTTTGCCCATTAGGGTGGAGGATGAAACATTACTGTTTTGTTAATTGCAGTTTTGTAGTCTTTTTTTTCCATTGTTTGGCATTGTCCTAAAACACATGTGCCAGGATGCAAAAAAAAAAATAAAAAAAAAGGTGAGGAATGTTTTAGTTGTAAATGGACTAGTGAGAAAAGTACTGATACAGGGCAGGTTAGGCTGTATTGACTGATGAGGTCGAGTGCCTTGTATGCTTGGTTCAAATGTGTCGTTTTCCACCTCTGTAGTCTTGTTAGGTCTGAGGGTTGTTTTCAACATCAGTCAGCACAGAATAAATTGCATTTCCCTGATCCTTGATGTAAAAAAAAAATATATCCCTGTATGGCTAGAACTGAGCCAGAATGAGAATGGAATGGAATAATCTCTGTAGTGTGTGTATGATTAATTATTCTCTTATGTAAATATCATTTATAGATTTCATGGTGATTTATTTCCTGTCTCTTTAGGACAAGTATGAGGAACAGAGTCCTGTACATTCTTAATTTTGTATAATCTTTCACTATATGCCAAGATCTATATCCCAAACTGCTGTTCTGTGTTAGTAGCCTTTTATATTCCTATATGTTATCTTGCATGGTATAGGTAAAAGTGGTAGTTTGTTGGTTTTTTTTTTATTATTTTTAAACCTAATTATAAGTACATTTTCTGTGGATTAAATACTATGTAACTAGAGAAAGAGATGATGTTATTAAAATCCTATTTTTAATACATGGTTTCAAAAGCCAGAAAGTTTCTAAATTAACATTATAATCACTTTGAAGATGTATTGAATTTCAAGGCTAAAAAGCGATCTTACTGAAAATACTTGTATTTGTGATGTATTTGTGGTGGTGAGCAGCAGTGATAGGAAGTTGTAGGAAACTTTCATTTGATTTTATATTCAAAAAAAGAAGTGTGATATGCTTAGGAAAAATAGCCTTGAGGATAGAGGGGAAGGTGAAGGAAAGCTTGGCAGGGATAAAGGGAGCGGGGAATGCTTTGACAGCTCATAATGCAGTTAATAATTATTTCTTGCATATTTACTGGTTAAGGAATTGAGGAATACCTAAAAATTCCAATAGCATATGAAAAAGTTAATAATGAGAATTTACATTTGTTTTAAGGACCAGTACATCCAAGCACTAATTATCTTAGGTTTTTGGATTGAGTGTCAGAATCTGATTTATACTAATAAAATGCCAGCATCAAAAGTTGCCTGTTAAGGCATCAGACTGACTTTATTATTCTAAACTCAACACTTGAGTTTAGATTAAAACGAGACACTATTAAAATATAGTGTCTCATTTTTTGAGACCTGTATTTCTTTTACTGAAGTCAATGATACAGCTTGGTCTCTTCAACAGTTTAGTAGGGCTTATCCTATAATGACATTTTTGTTTTGCTGGGGAGTAGTATGCATTGTGAATCATGGCCTCACCAAGACATTCACTGATTAAGGAAGTAGAGATGCAAGAAAACTGAAGCTGTTAAAAATGTAAGACGACTTAAATAATTTATAAATTACAGTCTCTGTAGGCTTTATTAGTCAATTGAATTCATAACGGTAATACTGTCATCTGAGAACTACATTTGGATTCTGAAGGAATTGTATTAATGTCACATGATAGATATCTTAACTATTTCTGTCTGTTCTGCTACTATTTAGATACACCTGGTTCTTTGTAATACTTCCATTATCGAACAGTGTTTCTTCTCTCTAGGTTAGCTGTTAAATGTATTCTCCATACTAAAAGTTATTTATTGTAGTAGCAAATGGTGTATCATTTATGATGTCCAAGTGGTGGAATAACCTCATGTCTGTTCTGCTCTTTAATCTTCTTATGGAAGGCTCCAACTTTCTCTTTGGGCTGCTTAAGAGAACAATAGAAACAATGCTTTTAAACTGTGCAGTTCTTCCTTCCCCCTTCGTTGTATTGAGGGAGCAGGTGCCTAACATTTGCATTCCTTGAAGGTGTTGTGCTACATGTTTATCACACATTTTTTTTCAAAGATTTCAAGGTTAAATATAGTTAAAATATGGTGTAGAGTAGTTATTCCAATTTGTATTCTAATGGCTGATTTAGACATGCATTTCACCAGAAATTGAAACTTCTGTGGTTTGGTGTCTGATTACTGGAGAAAAAATAAAATTATGTTGGTTAGAATACAATGAGGAAGATCAGCAATATCTGCTTCAGCAGGGGTAGATATGTAACCCAGGTGAAAATTCACAAAGTGCACTACTATAAATGACAGGAAATCATTCATAATCTTATTATTTAGACTGGTTTAGATTTTTCTTGGTGATATCTTTAAGCTATGAAGTAATGTCATAGTACACAGCAAAATTAAATAAAGAAAATAGCAGAGTGCCTAATAAAAAGCAGATTACTGAGTAAATCACAAGCACAAAATGAATATATTTTGAGAAGTCTGTACTGAGATGGACAAACTTTTAAAACTGTGCTAGTTCTATATTTTAATAGAAGTCATAAACTGGCAGTAAAGCAACAGCATTCTGGAAGCCATAAACTGTGTTAATAGCTCTAACTTATATAGTACTTCTTCATCTAAGTCAGTGTCTTGAATGAATTACACCGAGCAATATCACTTATCTCTTGGTCATCAAGACTTAGTCTTTAAAATGAAAATACTGGTAAACAGGAAAAAAAAATTTAAAAAAAAAATGGTACATTTAAGTAAGCTTTACGTCATGGAATTTTCCAGCCCACCAGCATGTAAAGAAGTGGAAAGAGTCATTCCTATCTTACTGATAGTACTTCACTTGCACCACTTCTGTGCAGCCACTATATGACCTCTGTTATACTGGATTTCTTAATGCAGGATGCACACAGGTAACCTGATCAAGCACTGGTGAATCCATTCTCAATCTTGGGCTATTCCTTACATCTACTGCTTTGTTCATCTTCCTATGCTATCTTATATCTAAGTAGACTGGTTTTCTGTTACCTATCTGGTTTTCAGAATTGGAAATCACTTGGAGAAGAGTTGGATTTACGTTCTCCAACGGCTTCATATGCCTTCTACACATCTGTAAG
This sequence comes from Numida meleagris, assembly GCF_002078875.1. NCBI lineage: Eukaryota > Metazoa > Chordata > Aves > Galliformes > Numididae > Numida > Numida meleagris. Next base: position 12,259,230 of record NC_034418.1, on the reverse strand, counting down.
ATAAGATCACACAGTACAAGGCTTGCAAAGTGCCTCTTTATCAATATGTATTGGTTATAGCAACTTGCAAATGTATTCAGATATTATACAAATGTGGTTGATATTTTCTATGAATGTCTTTGGCTAGAAACTTGCTCACTAAAGGATGTTGTGATAGATATTTGGTACTTTAGGCTTTGTCATTGCATTGGTTCTTTTCATTCTGATATGTCTGCACCTGTTAATGGGCTGTCAACCACCTGTAAGTGACCATATAAAAGTCAAGTACAGTTGCCAGAACATTATTTTGTGCCATACTAGAAATCTAGTCAAATCTGAGAAAGATATATATTAATAGTAAATGTGAATTTATTTTCAAGAGAAATTATCTCCAAAGTATACTGACAAACCACTCTGATAGGTTTAGTACTAAGTGTGGTGATTACCAGGTTAATCTTGCAAAGATAAAGGATTTTTGACAATATTGCTACTTGTACTTAAATGAGTGAAATGACTATTGATGAAATATTGTGGGGTTATCAGAAAACTAGACCTGTATGTAACAAGTGCCAGACAGACAGTAATTTGTTCAGTATAAGACAAGATAATATAATTAGCTATGTAAAGTATGAAATATTACTGTCTTGCTGTCAGAAGAAACGAAGCAAAAAAAAAAGTGAAAGAAAAAAGCCACTTAGATGATACCTGCTGCTTACTTTGCTGTGATCTTCATTATTAAAATCATCTTTTCATATTTTTTATGCTTATTCCAACTGCAATTTAAGTGTTTACTATTTTATATAATTCAAATATACATCAGGAGAGTTTGTATGGTAAAAAAAAAATACTGTTGAATACTCATTATATATAAATCACTTTAAGAAGTTAGCCAAATTTTTGGTAGTTTTTGGAAGAGAAAGTTTCATATGAGGTTTTTCTTTTTCCACATTATGACAAATTCTTGGTAAAGACATCAGTTACTACACTATTATTTCCAGTAGACTGGGTCTTGCTTAGCCCATAGTAGCCTATAACTTTGATCTATCTGTCTTTCTGTTCACACTGATGCACTTGGGTCTCAATTTTGGTATACAGTTCCCCAAACGTATGTCGCAGATAACATGATTGAGAGAGCAGTATTCTATGTGTGGTAAGTCTTAAATAAGCCAGCAGCTTAATTCTGATTTCACTAAGGGTTATGGTTTGTTGAGGATTAAGAATTAAACAAAGACTAAATGTTATTCAAAATCTCAAGTTTTGTTCAAAAAAACTATTCAAAATTTCAATTCTAGTTTTGTGCGTGTATGGGAACCATTAGGGCACGGCCTGAACCAGTGATGGAGCACCTGGTGAAGGGGCATTGCCAGCCCTGGGAACACAGGTGCAAGCAATTCACCTGTGTGACCAGAAGGCGTGGACCCAGGGTCCACCCCTCCCTAACCTCACTTAAGGGCTAGCAGCCAAAAGGGAAATGTCTCTACTTGGAGATTGTTTCTTCTTTGAGTTTCTGGTGAGTCCTGATCCTCAGGAAGGGGTAAGATATTCTTTCTCTGTTACCAGATTGTGACTGCTGCTTTTCTTGGATGATTTGAAACTGGTTAAGGGCAACTGTATCAGCTGCCTCCTATCCTTACAGTTTGGTCAACATCTAGAGCAAATTCTCTCACTGAAGAACTGAAGAGTGTGCTCTGTATTGTCACTGAAGTGTTGCATATTTTGGATACAGTTCATATTGCAACTTAAATTAAACTTTCTTTGACACATTTATTTCTACAGTTCTGACAAGTAATTCATTCAAATAAAAACTTCCTTTAAAATTAAGTATTAGAATCAAATTAATAAAAATGAGTATTTTCAAAGCAGGGTATTTTTGCTCAAGAAAAATTGATTCTCTTTAAAGGAGAGTATAAGATATTAATCTGATAATTAAATATTTCTGTTGTTCAGTGCTTGAACAAGTGTAAAAACACTAGGGAATTACTTTATTGATGGAGGTATCAGTATTCACTTTAATAGTGTAAATATTTTGTAGTCTAGAAAAAGTTTGTGTTTATTGTGGAGATAACTGGAACATCAAGAGGTACGTAGTGCTGAACAAACCTGTAACCTAGTGTTGAACAATTTAGGGGAGTTTTCAGCATATATAGAAACATAAAACTGGCCATAATGCCGAAAATATCTTACAACTTGCTGTTGCATGGTTCTATTATGCTCAGTAAAATTCTGAGTTAAATAACATACAAATTACATTTGGATTTTAACTAGTGTTTACTGTGTTGTTGCTGGCTTAGATTCATTTTCTGTTATGGCATGTAAATATGCCTTTAATTGCAAAGTTACTGTACTGCTATTTGTAGAATATACTCTTCTCTCTTCACTTCTATCACAGTTTTGCATAGAAAATAGTATGATAACATCCACTTAGATTTCATTTTAAAAGAAATAGAGTGTTGTTCTCCCCCACACAGTGTGTTAACTAAACCCACTTCAAGAGAATGTACAGGCAAAGAAAGTACCAGCAGGATGTCATTATGAGAGCTCATTCATAGGTTTTCAAGGGAACTGGCATAGGTTGGTGCCTTTTTTGAAGTGACTGTACGTAGCATGGGAAACAAACAAGGTGGACAGAACTGTGTGCTGAGGGCTATGATCTTATTGGAGCCAGGGCTATGTGGGAGGACACCTTGCAGAACTGGAGTTTGACAGTGGCTGAACACTTGTTAGGAAGCATATGCTGGAATGGCAAGCAAGCATGGACAGATGTCCTTCATGGGGAGGGCAGTGGGAACATGAAGAACTCTGCTTTGGGATTGGTGTTGAGATAGCTGAGAATTAATGGATAAGAATCAGCAGACAGGCCAGTATGTACAATATTGAGATGGGTGTCTACTCTAGATGCCTAATTGGGAAGAAATTGATGAGGCCTTCAGATAAGTAGAAGCCACACTTTTGCAGGCTATCAGCCTTTCTTAGGACTTGAGCTGTTCTGGTATCCACTGGAAGTAAAAGACAGCACTTGCAATCCAGGATGCTTCTGGACTGCATCAATGCCAAATTTCTGTGAAAGGTGGTTGAGGATCTGTTGAAGGGGGAAGGTGCTTTGCTGGACCTGATGCTTACAAAGAAAAGTTACTGGGGATGTGGAAGCTGGGGCAGTGTTGGCTGCTGTGACCTTCGGATTGTGGAGCTTAGGATCCTGAGAAGAGCTAATAAGCATAGGGTACAAGGAGCAATGAAGCTTCATTGCAACAATACTGAATGTCGTATCTTACCTAATAGTATATGTGGATTTGTACTAACATTAATTACCAGAGAAAGCCCAAGCGACTTACTTGCCTTAATTCTTGTAATGAGGCAAGAGGCTTTTAAATGATAGACTTACTGCTCTTATAAAGTTTCTATGTTTCAGAAAGCAACTTCCGTAAACACTATATATTTAACAGTCTGTCTGGGTGGAAGCATCAGTGTTGTTTCTCTACTGACAAAGAATCTCTGTGTGAGAGACTTGCAGATTCTTAATACTGCACAACTATGAAGCCGGAGCAAAAAAACGTATAAAATCCAAGCATTTATACTCAATTAGAATTGGTTTTCCTGCCTTTTCATCCTCTGTCAGTATATACTGGCAAATAAAGCAACGTGAGACAATTCAACAAAAAGAGAAAATATTTTCAGTTGTTGTAGGAAGGTCTTTCAGTTAATAGTAAGCTATTGCTTTTAGGTTCATGTCATTCTGACAGCCCTCTTATTTTCTGTCTTGAAATGAGACAGATAACATCACAGCCTGCCATAATGATAAAGGATTCAGGGAGCAACAAAGAACCAAAAATAGGACTTTAGATTATGGATGTATTTAGTAATCACTTTTTTCCCTCTATTATTGTGAAGGTGAAATGGATAAGTTTCATAGGAAAGCAGTATCCTGGACTTACTCTGCTTTCTTCCCACACCTCCATGCCTTCTTTCTAACTGCTGATGGTTATCATTGTGAAAAAAGAAAATGAGAAGTATTAAAATACTTAATGATTGATATTAATGTTGACATGGAAAAGGAATGCTTTTTCAAGCAAATAACTTTTCGTTATCTGCCCTTACATTTTTTTTTTATTGTTACACTGTATTAAAGCATTCCTATTTACAATTAAAAATACATATTTATGTGTAGCGACAAAGAGGAGCATTTTATGCAGGGCTTACTGACTGGGTCTTCTTAAGGTTTTTTCATTATATCTTATAGCTTGTAAACTCAAGCCAAGCTGAACTCTCACTACTATTCTCTAGTACTCAGTGTATTTGCATGGTTTTATGTTCTTAGCCACTACAGCAAGCATGGATTCCATTAGCTATTATGAGCCCTGAGATCTAAACTTCATACAAAATACTGTGGATTTTTCTGGTGAAGCACACCCAAGCTGAATGGGGGCATATAGTATATATGAACTTTGTGCTGTAGAGTTCAGTGGAGTATAGATTTAGGAGTGAGGGGGATCAAGCTTTTATATATCACAGTGACTTGCATTGTTAGTTGTCCTTCATTTAAAAAAAAAAAAAAAAAAAAAAAAAAACTTGTCCAGCCTCAGATTATAAATTTAGCAGTTTTCAATAGCTATAGAATTCATTTTATGTATCATGGTTTCTCTGGTCTGTCAAATCCTCTCAGACAGAAATCTGATGGGAAAAGTGTGATTTTACTTGAATCAAATAACAACCTTGATAGAGGTGTTCACCTTCTGCTACAATACTGTTCTCCACATTCAGTCTCAGCTGCTGTGTCAGTGAAGGTCATGTAGAAAGATAAAGACTTGACTTTCTTGGCTTTAATTCAGAACTTTTGCACTGAAAATACTCAGTTACAAATAATTGTTTCCAATCCAAGCTGATTTTTCCTTTACATAATATTCTAATTGCAATGAAAATGGAAAAGGTAAATTTTATTTAAAAAAAAAAAAAGTACCTATATCTTGAGCTCTGCAGTCCAGCATTATTTAGAAGTCATGCGAAACTTCACAACAGCATCAAATTTAGCTTATGGATTATTTTACTACTTTGTAAACAAATTGGTAATTAAAATTAATATGTTTCCCCTTCTGTTCTTTCAGTAAATACAGTGGGCAGAAAGTTTAACTAAGGCAGCTCTTCCTTCTGGCGACCTTAAAATTGTTGACTTCTGAAAAGAAACTCTGAAGTTCTGGATAGGACTTCCTATAGGTTTAGCAATCTATTAACTATTGCTAGTATAACACATGACCTAGTAATCACACAATATATTTTGCTTCTCTTTGATTGTTTAATACTGTATTACTCTGACAATGTCAGAGACTTGAAAGGCATGCCAAAAATATGGTACACTTGAAGCTACTAGGTGTTACACTGCTGAACTGGTCTTTCATCCCTTTGTGCTGTTGAAGTTGAGAAAACTTTCCTCATTTCATCATGTATATTTTTAGACCAAAATGTATTTACAAAGTTTTCAGTTAGAAAAGTTCAACATGCTCTACTGAGAATACATTGCCACTCTTTTTTTTTTTTTTTTTTTTTTAACTTACCCTTTTGGTGACAAGATCACTTCTGTGCTGCCATTTATTCTCTGAAGAGGTGAAGTAATAAAACCATCAAAGAAGGCAAGCAAGGCTAAATACTTCAAAAGTAATATTGAGTACCTCATTGGCCCATTGTGTTCCGTTACTGAGATGAACTTGGGAAAGACAGCAAATCCATATCCCTTGGCTGGTAAAACTGAAGGCAGGAATAACAGGAGAGCAAGCCTAGGAGAGCAAGCCTCACTGTGGAAAATTTGGTGACATTAGACATGTCTGTGTTTCCTAGAAATCATGAAGATGTGAATCAAAACAAATGCCATGGAAACATGCAAGAGTTCAAAGATATGTAAGAAGCATATGATGGGTACAGATTATGTGCACTAAAACTCATAAATACTAAATCATAAAACCAAATTCTGTGTAATAGCAATCAAAGGGGCTCTTTTCAGAGGTTAAGAAAAGCTTAGTAGTTATGTTTTGGTTCATAATAGCTTGGAAGTAATATTATGCACAGCAGTATTTATTTAAGAGAGGTATTGATTTTATTTATTGCCTTTTACTCTAAAATGCCTCATGATGGTGACAGTAATGAAATACAAATAATGAATGTGGAAATCAAGCTAGTCAAATGACAGTAAAGTACATAACAACCAGACAAGGGGATTAGGTTCTCCAGGATTTTTCCAAATTGTTGTAATTCCAGTGATCGTAATTGGTCTTCCCCAGTATAGATTAAAATTTTATTTATGTCAGCATATCCGCTGCCTCTTTCTTACTGACATGTCACGGAAGAGAGTATTGAATTTTAGGGCGAGGGAAATGGTTTACTCTACACTATTTTCAGATAGCTTTGGAAAGATGGTGAAAAAGTAATTCAAAATACAAGAAGTGATGATACAACAACATGGTAACTTATCTAGAAGCTTACTGATTTCTTTTCTTACTTCCACCCCATGTCAGCTTTTATTGATGGCTTAACTGAAGTCAGAACACCACTGATGAAGTCAAGTATATAGTAAGTGAGAATCATTTCAAAAAGGCATCAAATTCGTAACAGAGGAGTGGAAATATGCTTGTTTTAAATCCTTTGTACTTTTTTCTCTTTAATAGAGGCCAGATGATTCTATACTCTTATTAAGCCTGTTGACTGCATGTGGAAAGTCAAAGTCATAATGTTCATTTTTGTTCAGTAGCAAAGTATAAATGAAACAAATCCCCAGGAAAACTGTGGTCAACCAGAATCACAGGCTTGGGCTTGATATAGTTTCTGCTTTGTTTCTGAAACAAGACTTTAAGTGAAAGATTAATTTATAGGCAGAAATCAAGTAACTCTGTGAGCTCCCAGAGCTGATGCCTACTTTCCTCTGGATTTTCATTGTTCAGGTCAGCTTTGTGTTTATATAACGTTAATGGTAACCCAAACTTTTCTTACAGGCTAAGGCAAAAGGTTTGCATCAAAAAAAAAAAACACCCTCAAGGCTTCTTACTTTCACCAATTCACATATTCAGAGGAGGGGACTGAATTCTCTTTGTGACTTCTCCATTCTCAAACTTGGTACTGATTCACCAACAAAAATTAAAGCAGTTTGTATAAAGAATGGAGTGATGCAAACCTAATTTTCCTAAAAGCAAAACTTCTGTTAATTTGAAACAGAGTAGAAATTGTTGATATTATTTGAAATTCAATTTTTATCAATTTTGACCAAAATCATGTTCAATTCCGCTGTCAGATTTTAACTTACATTGGTTTCACAATAGCATTTTTGTATTTTTCGTAGGGGTTGTCTACTGTGAATCCTTGTCATAAAGTCGGTTCTGATTAGGTGGTTGTGACTGGCAGAGTTCTTGTCATACTCATGTTCACCCCTGCTACTGAACATAAAGACTGGATGAGGGAGTGAAATCCCATGTAGACTGGAGAAAGCTGAGATATTTCTTGCAGCATAGGAGTTTGAAACTGACATTTATTCTCTGCTGCACCTCAGTTATAGAAAAGTTATCTGTGTGACCTGTTCACTGGTAGGCTTTAGGAATGCTGCTCTTATTTAAAAAGTCTTTAGTACTGTTTCCATTTTCTGTGAAATTTTAGCACTCACGTACTAGAAACGAAGTGAAAAATAATGAAACTTTTATTATAATACATCTAAAACTGTTCATACCCTTGCCTAATACTTCTTAAAACTTTAATTAAGAACACTTAGCTAATATACACTTATTATAAATACAGGAAATAAAATTCTCATCAGTTAGGCTTGTAAAAAAAAAAAAAAGAAGAATAAAATCAAAGAAGATGTGCTGAACTTCTTTCTCAAAATAAAAAAAAAAAAATCACTCTCTTACTAGGTGGGGCATAGATCCTTTCCACAGCTTTGAAAATCATTGCTTGTGGAAGATCTTATGAGTATTTTTTTGCAGGTCACAAAGGAAGCTCATTTGCCGCCTGAGTGCACTTTCACTGGCATTATTAATTGGCATTATTATGTGTAATATTTATGTATATTATGTATAGAGGTATCTATTCTGAATATCTCTAGTCTGTTGTTACTTGATTCATGCTGTGCTTTGTGGGATTTCTCACCCCTTATTTCTGTCTAAGATCGAATATACCCAATCTGATGCTCAATAAGTTTTAACAAATGTTTGTGAATGAATAACTGTCTCTCTTCTGAGATGCTAGGCCATTTTTCTATGCTCATGTATTTTGCACAGATATTTCTAGTTTGTGCCACACCCATGGTAAAATAATATTATAGTACTTATTTAGAGCAGTGTGAGTTCCTCAAGGATTAAATTGAATCTCAAGATTTTCTAAATGATCTATCTTCTATTCAGGGGACCCATCACATAAGAAACCAAATATATATCAGTGTGTACAGTACATAAGATGGAATGGAAAATTGCTTCAGTTTGCCTGACTGATAATGTTACTTGAAGAACTATAAATAGTCCAGTTCTAAATGGATGTTAAGAATATTTCAGAGGTATGATTTCAATTCAGAAATTGCTCTGGTTATGTATGTGGAGCTTGATCGAAGGTTTGCTTGTGCTTGTAATGTTAGGCTTGTGAAGTTCTTCCTCGGTGTTTGCAAAGACTACAAACCCTCTGTAAAGCAGAGAGTCTCTAAAACTCATAGGGCACATGCTGATTACATGACAACCTATAACATTGTTTTAAGACATCTTGACTTCTACTGAAATATTATTTGATTCAATTTCTGAATAAGTATAATGAGCAACACTCATCTGCTCATATTTCTGTCCATCCACATTCTTCATTCTTTCTGTGCCATTAGATATCTTTCCCCTACTTAGCTAGATCCATATCAATTGTTGTGATTCTGATCATGTTCATTTCTTCACTGTAGACCAGTGCTCTTTTTGGCTTCTAGTTAAATAACTGGGATTTGAAATCAATCAAGCTTCTTCTCAGCAGTTGTTCAGCACTAGTAAGGTCACGTTCCTTGTGCACAGTGAGGCACTGAACAAGTCTAAATGGCTTTCTTGATTGGTAAAGGCAAAACAAGAACCAATCCAATGTAACAAATGTTCTTTTTAGAATGAATAACAATGAGAAGCATTTCAATAAAAATTTCTTACTGCTCACAAAATTTATATTATATTGAGAACCATTTCATTTTACAGTTATTTTAGTTAACTATTTGTATTAAGCTACAAGTTTCTTAGGATAAAGCCCTAAATGTACATACAGCTACTACAAATGCTAAGAACGGTGTTACCATTTGAAGGGTTTCACCTCTCACAGTATTGCGTCCATTGTCACTTGTGGCTCAGCTCTGGCCAGCAGAGCTCCCTTTTGGAGCCAGCTCTTATCTGATATGGGGCAGCTCCTGAGCTATTCTCACTGGGTCCACCCTTACAAACTTCCCCCACTACCAAAACCTTGTCAAGTAAGCCCAGAACAACTGGATGACAACCATAGTTCCTTTCCAACCAAAACACTTCCATCAAATTACATAATCAGCTCTCCCCACATACTGCGAACAGCAGAGTGGTTTTTGAAATACAATGCTTTGAAATACTTCTTTAAACTCATTCTTATCATAGAACTACAAAGTAGTAAAATATTTATTGTAGATTTTTGAGTAGTAGTTGGAAATTCATGCTACTTTTAATATGTGGGAATGATCTGAGAGGAACTGAAACACTGCCTGTGTATGCAAACATCCAAATTATTTCCTAGTGATACGAGGTATACATATGCACATATATAAAAATGTGTATACGTATGTGTGTATATATACATGCTCAAATACATCTCTAATTGTTAATATCTTTGTTTATGAGTTGTTTGGTAACAATTACTAACTGAAGCACAACATAAGTTCAGCATAATGCAAATCTGATGAACAGGACATAATATAAGGAAAAATGCAAGAAACGCCTGTGTGAATGGAGACGTTGTGCTTAGAGAAATAAAACAATTCCCAAGATAACTGAGCTTTTGTTTCATACTCAGAGTAGAGATTTACAAGTCTGCTGAATTACTGCCAACAGTGCTTTTGCCGTTCCAGCATCTGGAAGCCTGGCTGTTAAATAATCAATATTTATTATTAAATACATAGAAGCATTTACTAAACTCTCCTTGGAGGTGTTCCTTACATACCTTAGAAATCTTTCTTAATAAAACTTTCTGTACTGCTTTTCAAAATTATTCTGCTTATTCAGCGGAGAGTAAAGGGAGAAAAGTTTCTAGTTCCAAACATTTTAAAATTAGCCAGACAGAATAAATAGCATTTAGGAAGTTAAAAACTTGAAATTACCGTAATTATAATAAACCTCTCTTAATGTTCTTTTTTAAATCTGTAATGCAGTGTGTTAACACTTAAACTTGATGTGCAATTTATCTGAGATAATACTGAAGTGCCTTGAGAGCACCTTGTTTTAATCCTTAGGTATGCTTTAGGTAGTTTAAATGCAGATAGGCATGTAGAGTAGGTTGTGTATATGAAATTCTTGAGTAAGTTCCCTTGTTCAACAATGACCTTTCTGCTCCTTGTTGTGAAGTCAGTTTTCCCTTTATTTTTCCTACCTCACTCAGATTAAGCTATTCTGTGCTGTTATCTGACAGCATATGAACAATAGTGCTCTAAGGAATAAACTAAAGGCAGAGCTCACTGAACTGTGAGAAATAGCACTGTATTAATGCTCAGTGTTGACAAAACCTACTAGCCAATAATTTACCTAATAGTTTTTGCAGGAGAGAAGCAGTAATCTGATTTTCAGACCTTTCTCCGAAAAGAGAATCTACTGGGAAAAGCATTTTGTTGTTTAGTACGCTAAGTCTTACCCATTGGTGCCTATCCTCTTGGGAGTCAGGTAGCCTGTTTGGTCTCCAGGCAGGCACTTTCGTAGACTATGTGTTACAGGCAAGCCATACAGAGATAACGCAGCAAAGAGCCCTACAATCTTGCTAAATGCTTGAGTGACAGGCAAGGCTGACATGACCTCCTGACACATGCTTTGACTTTTCTTTGCAACAAGAGAATTTTTAAGGTGAGGAACATGGCATTCACTGTAAATCCCAGAGAAAGGAGGTCAGAAGTGTGTGATTGTGTATTTACTTGTACTAAAAATCCAAAAGCTTTAGTAACTTTACTGAGATATGAAACTTTAAGAGCTTTACTGACTTTTCAGTAATCAAGATACCCTTTAAGGCTGTCATGCAGAACTATCATAAGGAGTTACTAGCTGAAGCATAAAGTTTGCCCACCCATACTGTACTCTGATAGCTGATGGATTTTTGAAGAAGAAAATCCTTGATAATATTTTATTTAGCTCTTAAAAATAAATAGATTGAGTAATGGGATTGTGGAGTTCAAGTGTATTTTGCAGTGCTTTTCTTTGTGGAAAACACTTCCTCTTGTTTAGAAAATGAGAAGGAATTCACAGTGATGTGTGAATTAGTTATTTGGTTTACATGCAAACTATGGAGGTAGTTTTCTTCAGAATCCAGATTTTGGTTAGATGGCTGTAGCTGGCAAAGCAAGGCAGTTAGGACTGTGAATGAATTGTAAAATTTTAGTAAACGTTTGCTTTTGTATAGGACTATCTTCATGCATGAATAATATGATTTCTGGAAAGATGTTTTGCTGTTTTTTCAAACATTTCACTGTAGGAACACTTGTCACCCTCTTTCCTACTCTCACAGGTAAAACAGTGGGATTGTTTTCAGCCTGAATCCTTCAGCTGCAATCTTCTCTTTTAAAACTATACTTGCGTTACAATCCCAATTGAAATCGCTATGAGTAGGAAACTTTCATTTGGGAGTTCTTGTTAATTCAGGTGACTCACAACAACTATTTCAAAACAATTGTACTGTTTATTCATCCTGAAGAACATACAAAGGCCTGTCCCACAGAGAGTTAGGTTTAGTTTTCTGAAAGTTTAAGAACAGCGTGCTTGACCCAGATACTTTAAGTTCAGATCTAGGAGACAGAGTATTTCTCTTTGTGAAATTTGCTGGAGAATGGTTGTATATCCCACTCTTTCCAGTATACAATTTTTCTAAGAGGCTGATGTTTTTCTGAGATGGAACCAGAACCTTCTTCCCAGTTTTTTTCTTTTGAAAAATAGAGACCAGTATATCTCAGGAAAATAAACATTGCTTAAACGGTTTATTTTCTTATCAGGACATTTCTTAGTAACAGAAATCTAGAATTAAGAGCACTGTAAGTGTAGATGGCGAAGTTATAAACAAAACCGTGGATGCAAGGTCTAATTAAATATGATCATTGTAATGGTGGTGTTTTAGCAAAGAGAATGCAGAGGCGTGTGTCAGCATATTTTTTGGCACTTAATGATGACTGCTTAAATATTTCTAGGCTTTTTTTTTACTACACCTTAGCAAATAATAATGTGTAATAAAATGATTTACATAGAATCAAGTATATTAGCCTTAAAGTGTTGCCAGTTTTCTAAATGTGACATGGTAACAGTTTTAGACTCTTAAATGTAGCCTTTTTACAGCACGCTTTTTTTTTTTGTATTAAATAAATCCAGCCCCATCTCCTTTAGGCTAAAATCAGTGTTATTTGAAAGCACTTTTAAAGTTTGCTGAAGAAAAGAAATGTTTGTTTGGAATAAAATAAAAGGGCTCAGCTCTTGTTCTGTCTTCAACACACAAGTCTAGTTCTGCACGAAGGTGAGAAAATGGATTTCAGAGATGTTTTATCTAGGATTTAGTGAAAATATTTTCTGTTTTAAGTGGTGAATTTGTTTAACTTAACTTGATAAAGGCTAGAATTCATGACAAGATGATTTAATACAACTCTTGCTAACAAGTTGTAGACCTTACTAGTGTGTCAGAACAACATTGCTAGAGGCATTCTGGCATCAGGCTGGACTGATAACTGCAATGCAGAGTAATAGCTTTTTGACAGCTATTTTATTCTTGAACACTTCTGATTAAAGTGAGCTTGAGTTATTAAAGCGTTATTTTCTTTTCCCCAGATATTTTCATTCATGTGCCCTTTTCCCCCCTGACAATTACGATGGTAAATATTGTAAAATTAATAAAAACGATAAGCTAAAATTCACACCTTAACCTAGATGTAAAATGGAATTCTATGTAGGATGCTCTTAAAGTAATGCCTCCAACTTATTTCCATGGAAACGGCAACAGATAGAGCACAATGATACTATTTGACTGAGTAAACTCTCAGCTGCAAAACTCTTATTCTTCAACATAGTCACCGTAATTAGCTATGCACTTTTACAAAAGCCTGCATGCTGTGCTCATTGAAATCTGCATCAGCTGAGGTGACCTACTGTTTCACACCTGCTATGAAGGCATCATTGCTAGGAAGACATTGCCCATGCAGTCAGTCTTTCATCAGCCCAAATAGATTGAAGTCAGAAGGCACCTAATCCAGACTATAGGGTGGGTGTGCTAGGACAGCCTAGCCAAGATTGGCAATGTGTTCTGTGGTCTTCAAGCCGTTGTAGGGCCTGGAGTTGTCATGTTGCAAGGGACAGGTTGTTGTTGTCTCTGGCCTGACTCTGTTAGTTTGAGCCTTCAGCTCAGCCAGCGTTGTAATGTAATGGTCAGAACTGTAACAGAATAGAAGATATTGCTTTTGGAGCAACCCTCTGAAATATTTTCTTCCCCATTTATGCTATTGAAAAAGATTACTCTTGTGATCTGCAGCTCGTGTGTATTTCACACTCATTAGAGGAACTTTCAGATATCAGCCCTGTGTGTTTGTCCAGCTCCTTCAGGACATTAGCATACAGTAGATAGAGAACTGATGAGTCTCCTCAATTCAATGCTGTGAGGCAAATGTGAGAGAGAAGTTTGTGTAAAATGAGATGGAAATTCGCTTTCTGCTGAGCCTGAAGCCTTCATGATTGAAGCACGAAGCCCTGAAATTCTTCAGAGGAGGATTTCTTCTTCATATTCTTCTCATTCTAGGAATGACATAAATTGGTTAATAGTCAATTTCCAGAATGTGTCTATATGGTTATGTAAACAGGCATCTGTTATCCATGATGATACAGCATTTGCTCCTACTGAGCTAGAACTGTAGGCAATACAGCTACAATGCTGTTACACATATTAGGCTGTTGGATGTGTTACTCTAAACATGTCAATGTTGTGCTCTGAAACTGAATGTGGTCTTTTCTGACCAGTGCTGTTTCAGGCAAACCAGTGTAACCATGACATCCATGTTAGCTGTGGCAGCTACAGCATGGGAGAATCTTACTGTTCTAGAGCAACAGCTGGATATTAGACAGGATGCTTTTGCATTAAAGGTGTCACTAGGTGCCTACCTTAGACAACTGTATTATTTCCCCAGACTCACTTAGAAGAAACTTATAGTTCTAGTAGAAACTCTAGTAGCCATGCCTATAAAATATAACACCTTACTAGCCCCTTCATTGGAGTGAAAGGTAAAGGTATTTTAAAACAATGTAGAGCAAGAGTAATCAATACATTAGGAAAGTCTATAATGAAACTAAGTCAGAGAGGGTTTTTTTTTTTAAAAAAAAGAAATTTCTTCAGGAAAAAAGCTGTATCTAACACATGACAATATTTATATTGGTGTGGTTCATGTTCAAATGGACAAGGCTTTACATTTTAAATTGTAGAGACATTAGGAATGATAGATCGTGTGGATCCGGATTTTGTGTTAACAGTCATATAATTTAAAGGTACCTCTTCATGTTGCCAAAGAGCTTAATCATCTTCATTTTCCACACTCACTACTATTTACCTATATATGTGAAATGCCTATTTTCAATGTAAGACTACATATTTATATTCTAAAGTTTAATATATGTCTAATCACAGAACTAAATGCAGAAGATGTGTCAAGTTAGTGGCCTGGAGGGAGATTAAAAAAAAAAAAAGTAACCAAATGGGTTCTTTACTTGTACTCTTGACTTATCCATTCAAGCATTTTAACTGGCAGACTCCTTCTAATCCCCTGACAGCACCTGGAGGAGTGCTGGTAGAACACCAAACGGATGGTGGAAGGATATGATATGTGACACTGGGGCAAGATCTGAACTCAGACAAATGAAATCTGTCAGCCAGCTCCTCAAAGGCTGCCACAGTTCTTATCACTGCTTGGTTGAGCTGGCTTGATACACAGACTTATTGTATTATTCAGCTGGTTTGATTTTCCTTTATATGACAACCTTACCCTGGAGACCATCCATCTCTTTGCTGTGCTGGAAAACGACCATAACTGAATGATATTTCAATATA
Organism: Numida meleagris; assembly: GCF_002078875.1. Taxonomy (NCBI): domain Eukaryota; kingdom Metazoa; phylum Chordata; class Aves; order Galliformes; family Numididae; genus Numida; species Numida meleagris. Next base: position 12,243,981 of record NC_034418.1, on the reverse strand, counting down.
ATTTATAATCCTCTACTGTAAACAAAAGTGATGGTAGCTTCCAACTGCTGTGAAGAATTCTGATAGGTTCATTTGGACCCTTGCTTTTTTTTGGTGGGTGGGAAGTCTGGAATTGGAAGATTTTTTTGCCGTTCAGCTTAATAAATCTCATTCAAGAAAAGCTACGAAAAACACTGAAAAAGACGGGAAATGTTTCAGAATCTGTTCAGGCAACTAATGATGCATGTGAACAGCTACAGCTGCAGCAAATTATTTGCCAACAGTTTGAATAATAGTTATTATTTTCATCTTTTTGGATAATATCCTGGAATGAAGGGCTTAACGATGATAAATTGTGCTTAAGTGAAATATCTGAATCTGAAAGCAACATAACTAAATTTGGATCCTAAAATCCGCGCTTCAAATAAATGCTACAACAAAAATGAAAGGTGAAATAGTTTTATTGCTGCCTTCTGTAGCAAGCTCAAGCTCGTATTTTACATTCTCCTTTGCATACATATCCCTCAATTTCAAGTGAGGAAAGATGCTTAGAATACATACGAACTTGCGTGTAGTCACAGTGCATATATGATCCAAAAGCCTAGAACATATACAGGAATGATTAGTCTTGTCTATTCAATAATTAGCTATGTCAGACATTAATTGTTCAAGAAGTACACAAGAAGTTGAACAGAATCAGAGTCCTGGAAACTTTTTGCATAATCTGACAAACAGCTATTGAAGAATGGCTGGGTAAGAGTGCACTGTTGCAATCTGTACTATGATACTAAATCTAGGAATCACCACCATTGTAATCATCCATTAAAAAAATGCAATTGTGAAATCCTTTGTTGTCCTGAAATCCATCAGAGTTCAGAAGATGGGCATGAGAAATCAAGTGATACATACCTGTGTAACTAGTAATCAACTCCATGCTACTGAATGGAATTATAGAAAAAAAATGAATTATGTTCTTGTAACAAACCATTAACAAAATACTGGTGTAGAAGGACAGACAACCTAGACGCTAATAATTCCATTTCATTCAGCAGTTAAGAAAGCTTTCATAAGTTGAAACAACAGCAACCCAAAGGCAACTCAGACCTTTATTGCCTTCTTTTGAAGAATCAGACAAAAGTTTTAACAGCAAACTGTCACACAGGGAGTAAAACATTACATATTTAAATACAGACAACTGATCATTATGATGACGACCGTCTCTGTGTACTGTTACATCATTTTTATCCTGTTACTCACTTCTGAGTAATTGGTCAGAAGTCATGGGGAAAAGAGCCACACAGATGTACTTGATGGGATCCTCTCACACATCCTTATTCATATTACTTGAAATCACTGTTAAAATTATCATACAGAAGTTTATAATGTTAAGCTTTATGTAATTGAAATATTGAGAGCCCTGTTGTTACTCTATTAGGATATTGTATTCATTAAGAAATTCTAGTTTCATTTTTTGAATAAGCATGTTTATGGAGCGGTATGCCTTTTACTAATAGAGATTGTCAGTATATTTTGATTCTTCATAAAACCGTTTGGTTTTGCCACTTAAACGCCAAAATATATGCTGCTCCTGTGCAACTATACACACACCAAGTTTCTTCTGTATTCTTAAACTCTTGGTTTTTTTATTGATACTGGTAGTCTGGCGGATAACATTCATTCCAGTAACCACCCTATGTGTTTCTTTACAGTTGGATTCCATTGAAACCATTGGAAATAAAATGTCTGTGATACACACGCTGAAGGTATCCTGAAAATACCATCATTGCATCTTCAGTGAGGATGGCAAACAGGAAGCAAGTAAGAGAAAATAAAATTAGCTTTCATCTGCAAATCTGTTATGTATCTTCTGCACATAGACTACCATTTCCTAACACTCTGAGCCTCTCTCCACTTTCCTCCTTTCCTTTTCAAACACCGATGTCCATTTCAGCTTGGTGTAATATCAAGGAAAAAAATGATGAACACACCTGAGTGAGATAAGAAGTAGACAGATGTGACACCAACAACTTTGCTTAACAGTTTCGAAAATCTTTCTTTTTTGCTCCAATTCCGTTCTTTTGCTCCGAGTTTTGCTCTGGTATTAGTGGCAAAAACAAACGTGAAATAAGGTTATTCAAATGAAAATTAATATGACATAATTTCTTGTTTGAATGTATGTATGTATTTTTTGATAGAACTGTGGAGCACCATGCGTGAATTTGATGAGGATTTGACTTCACATCACTCTTATTTACTTTATATGTTTCATATTTTAACTCCTTGGCGTTTCACTAGTCCTCCTTGAAAAGCTATCCAAGAGCAGGCATCATAACTGATTTTCATTTAAGGAAGCAGGCCTTATTGTACTTTTCTCTCCTAAAACATGATCAGTTTGGGTTTTTTTTTTGATTGAGAATTTGAATGTTAAAAGCCACTCAGATACATAAAAACAGTGACTTTTTACTCACTGTTGTCTCACTGAGACACTTTTCAGAGTTTCACTTTTTAACAGAACGAGTCCAACTTTTTATTATTTAGAGCTTTAGCATATTGTAGCAAAAATAATTACAGCGAGATTCATCGGTAACTTGGTAAACTTTTCTAAAACTTATTTCCTATCTTAAATACTACCTCTTACAGCAGCTAAGAATATCTTTAAATGTGTTGTATTATTTTCTGATCTTTTGTTTGTTTCAGAAATATTTTAAACAAAAGTTTCCTTTTTTTAAAGTCATCTGGAAAAATCAGCATATCTTGAGTGTCCCCAGTTAATACCCAAATAAGAAATGTCTTTAAGCCCATGGAGCCCCAGCCACTGAGCGCATGGCATGGCAAATAAGATTAACCGAGACCAGAATTTCCTCAACATGACCTGAAGTAGTTGGTCACAAGGAAAGAAAAAGATACATAAATCTGCCTTACAATAAATGGAAATTGTAAGAAATAGTAAAGCAGTCCACTTCTAATTAGAAGAAGAAAACAATTTTCCATTATTGGTTTGTTTATATTACAGATTGCTAGCATGACACTTATATCTAGCACTTCTCAATCCTCTTTAACTTCATGTTGAGCAAGATTCATCTCAGAGCAGGAAGTGTATCAGCTTAAAAACACAACTGTAACTGAAAATTTTAACAGAAGCTTCGCTCAGATTATGCTCATTTACTGGAGAACAATTTGAATTTTCATTCTTGCCAGTGTGTGAGATACCAGTTTCTCAATGTTTACCTCTGGCTACTGGAATCAGACCTATCGCAATAATGCTCTCTCCCATGAATTCATTTGATTCATATTTTTAACTAGATAGCATAAATAATAGAAGCCAGATACATATATAATGTTTATACAATATTAATATCAAATAATCAAAAATATTCAAGTAATTAGAAATAACTTTAAGAATGTGATTCAGTGAAATTTTTTTTATTGTCATTGCTTAAGCTTAATGATATTTTGAAACATACCACACCAAATTCTTTAACAAAGCAGCCTGCTCTTAATAATATTAAAATATATATATATACATCGTTACACATGTAAAGTACAAAGAGAGGCAGTGTACAAAGACTGTAACTGAAATGGAAGTGTACAGTATAGCTCAATTGTAATCCCATTAAGTAATTCTATTTGCTGATGCAGTACAAGGCAAGTCAAGAGTACAGTGTTTTTTGTACACATCAGACGGTTCTACAATAATTCAAATGCTGACAGTTGGCATTGTTCTCTGACTGGCAAACAAAGCAACTATTTCAATGTTTGATCCATTTTTTTGTGACTGTAAAATGACATTCTGCATCAACCATTTAGGAAAAAATAATAGGGAAGAGTTTTTTCTATACTTTGTTCAAGTGAACTACCAACTGCTGACACATTCACATTTTATCAGCAGCTAATCTACAAAAAACATTAACAAGAACTGCAATATCCCCTCTTGCCACAATCTGATATTTTTCTCTGACCAATATTTAATGGGCAGGAGTCAAGTCAAGGCTCTCTTCAGTGGTGCCCAATGACAGAACAAGGGACAGTGCACACAAACAGGAACATAGACAGGTCCATACGAGCATGAGGAAAAACTACTTTCCTGTGAGGGTGGCAGAGCACTGGCACAAGCTGGCCGGAGAGGTTGTGGAGTTTCCTTCTCTGGCAATATTCAAAACCTACCTGGACTCCTTCTCTTGTAATCTACTGTAGGGAACTGCTTTAGCAGGGAGTTGGACTAGTTATCTCCATAGATCCCTTCCAAACCGCATGATTCTGTGATTTGTTTCCACACATTTCAGCATGGAAATGTTGGGGAGTATACCATCTAGGGTGATGATACAAACTGAGCAGAAGTAGGGACTATTAACCTGGACAGCAGCAAGTTTCTATTGCTCTCCTCACACCGAATCTTCCATCTTCTTATATCACAAAACCCACTACCTTATAAACAGGCAAGTAGCATCTTTCTGATTGTGTAGGTACTTGGGCATTATCAGAACCTAGAGACTGAGAATGCAGGAATGCACTGAGGAAGAAATAATTTGTGGGAGGAGGAACGCTGTAGTGGGAGGAAAGAGTAGAAGAGGAGCATGGGATCAACATTAGAGAGAGATTAGAGGTTGTCCTACAATAGCATGAATATAGAATCCTAATTCGAGGATCAGTCTGCCTAAAAATAGACCTCCGTGTGTCCTTTTCATTTTAAATCTCTTTTCCCACAGACCGTCTGTAATAAAACACTGAAAAACTTTTCACAGATAAAATCTATGATAGTTCATGAGCTTGTACTTAGCGCAGGTCAGCCCCCCAGGGTGTAACTGAGGGATCCAAGAGAGGATGGGAGCTTTATTGTGTACCACAACCAATATGCTATTCTGTGTGTTCTGTAACCTTCCATGCTTGTTTTCTGTTTCTGAAGATTGACATAAGTTGCCCTGGACACCTCAGGTCCTGCTCAACTGATGAGCAACCAACACAACCACCTTCATCCGTATCCTGTCATCTCTGTCATCTGAGACCACCAGTTAGTTCTGTCCTGTTTTTCTCTTCTCAGATTTTAAATTCTTGAGGCAGGAATCATCCCTGTTGCTCTTTTCTTCCCTTTCCTTCCCTCCCCCAAAAATGAGAAAACTGTCAGAACATTAAAAAGAAGTAAGAAGAAAGAATGCAGTAACAAATATTCTCTTTACAAATAGAATCATTACCATAGCACAGTTATCCTTCAGCTACTAGCGGCTGCAAATGAAACAGGGAGATGTTAGTGCTCACTTCTACTGATCTCATTATACAAACCACTAAAAGAAGCAAGGGAATACATTTGGAGAGCTTTCATGTGGTTAAAATGACAGGGAGAATTCATTCTTTGATATCCCCTTGTTCAATGTATCTAGCTCACTTTGTGCCTGCCCCTCAAAAGGCAAGGCTGTAAAAATACAGGATTGTTGAGAAAGGAATTTGAAAAGTGAAAAAAGGCTCTAATTAAAAGGACAGAAATATTCTTAGAAACTGTTTCTCAATGTTTTTAAGTTCAAAACCTGACCACCTATCCAAATCTCCTCATTAAGAGTCAAGTTCAATTTTCATGCAGAGAGCTTGTACCAGTTTTCTACGTATCTAGACAAATACTTACTACTTTGATTTCTATATTACCAAGGTGGATAATAAGATTAATTACACACAGATTAATAGGTGTGTTTGTGACCTGATGATCTTAGTAGGAAACAATAAGTATCACTAGTTTTTAAATTGGGGGTGAAAGCTCAGATGTTAAGAGATTTGTCTGCAGTATCCTGGAATGCAAGATGCATTGTCTGTGGAATGCCATGTCACTCACTAAGCATTTTTTATTTCTTTTTTCCTCAACTTCTCTCTCTCTTATTTTTTCATTTGAACACTACTTGTAGGGAAATGGTGCATGCAGATCTGTAGGTGATTTAAGGTGGAGAGTAAAGTTAATAGTATCTATATATTTATGCATATACATTTGGATATGTGTATTTTGGCTAGGTGCAGCAGAGAAAGCCATAGTAAGGTTTGAGCAAAAGTTACAAATCCTGACAGAATCTACATTGAGTCAGGTGTCAAAGATAACAGAGGGTGTAGATGATTCATTGCCTTTCAGAGTATAACTATATATGTATATAGCATTGTTTACAGAGATAAAATGCAGCCCTTTAGTTTTCAGGCTACTGATGAAATATATTCTCTTTGGGTTTTGTTTTCTTTCTCCATTAGACCCATAGTTTGTTAAGTCCCTACACAGCTGACTCTTGTTCTTCAGAGAATTCATCTGCATGATCCTTCTACAGCCTTTCCAACCTAGGGGGGTATACTGAAGTCTGACAGTAGAAAGAGATGTGTGCATGGCCATTTTGATGGGAACTCCAAGTTATCATCATAAATAGCTATGTGGTTCCCTGAAGAACTTAATTAGTAATTTCACTTGAATTATTCACTTGGAAAAAGGCACTGCACTGGGTAACTTCTAATCTAATTAGGCTATTATCTGGTAGTAGAAGATGAATGTTAATTTTCAGTCAATAGGGGTACTAGTCTTTGAGGTAATGTGCACAGTTTTGTAGTGCTCCCCATTCCCATTAAAACAGAAATCTTAAAAACCTGAGGTTAAACAATACTTTGCGGAATTTAGTTACATGTTGTAAAATTGAACAAAAAAATTATGTAGGTGAGGAAATGGCCTGTAAGAGTGAGAATTAAATATATATATATATAGTATATATAAATGAATAATACATGGGTTGCTCCAAAAGCAATGCCTTCTGTTTATTTCCGTGGAAACTACAACACATACAAAGAGCACAAGTACACTGTTTGATAGAGAAAATTCTCTGCTGTAAAACACTATTTTTCAACATAGTTGCCACCATTAGATGTGCATTTCTGCCAGCAATGAACAAGAACTGGCATGCTGTGCTTGTGGAAATCTGCACAGGAACAGGTGACTTGCTGTTTTCACTGCTGAAATGCGTCCTCCGCCGCCTCACTGTGCTGACGTTTGGTCTTCATAAATGTTTAGCAATTGTCAGCGAATGTCTTGAGAGGACTGTTTTCCATGTAGAGGAATTCAGTGCCACACCTTTGCTTTATCCACACTTCCATGTCAGATACTATTTTGTCAGACTTCCCCTCTGACACCGTCTGTCTCATGATAACAAAATGTAATGGAGTATTGGCAGAAAGAATCACCTTCTACTGCCATACCACCATCAGCCTCTGACATTGTGGGCCAACGCAATAAAATAGGAGACGTTGCTTTCAAAGCAATGCTTAAAAATATATTGAGTATGTAAAAATATTTATTTTTACATTGCCTGATGATACATCCTCTAAATAAAGTATAGTTGTCAGTCATTATATGATTAAAAATGTATATAAGTACTCCCGCTTGAAAATATTGTGATTAATAGAATAATGAGGCTACATTTTAATTTTACTGAATTACTGCAAATAGATGTGTTATTTTTTCTTCACAGAACAAAAGCATTTAAGCAGGAGTTTATATTACTGTTATGCATCAGTGATATTAACACTGGGACTTCAGTCTGCATTACTACAATGATTAATTAAAGGCCTTGTTCAGGATGAGTGAACATCATTATTGTTTTTAAATAGGAAAGGCAGATAACCATTACTGATTATTCCTCAATTCCCAGTCTCACTTGTTAAAGACTAAAGAATATTAAAATAGGTTGTGTAGTTTTCATGAAGCCATAAATGGAGGCAAGAATAATACAATTAATATGCAACATATACTAAGGTAAAGAGTGAGAGCTGGATTAGTTTAAAGTTACAGAAGTGCAACACTACTACGACTGCAAACAATGGCGTCATTTTTATTAATAAGGTAAAAGAAATTTAGACTATAACTTCCATTTAAACAGTTTTTTGTAATTGCACAACATTTTTAGAATGCATTCAGAGATGCTGCAGCATTACTTAAAGCATGTATGTAAACAGAATCTAGCTAGCCTTAAGAGAAATGAATGTAGAAATTCTGTAATCTTGAGTACTTTCTACAGGTAAAGATACAGAAATACAAAACTGCCTGCTAATTAATTGACCGTTAGGGGTGATGCACATAGTTTAAAATCAAAATGACCGAGAAATGCTGTTGCTGACTTGGCTGAAATCAGGATTTATAGCCATAGGTGTGTGCTGAGGCTTCCAGTGGGCAAAATCATGGCTTTCAGGTAAGCAAGCAGAGATCCAGTAATGCTTTTTATACTCAACTTGCAGAAGAAACTTTATTTTGCATGTCTGGGTGATTGGCCTTGAGTCCCGGCTAAGAGAAAAGAGAGTAGATTTCTTAGCTCAGTCAACTGTATGAGCAGGTGCAAATTGTGCAAGCCTTACAGTCCAGCAAAGTAAAAAGTCTATGTGCTATGCATAACATTTTTAATCCCATGATACCCTGAATGAAACTAGAAACTAGGAAATGTTGTATAAACACACATGCAAGTGCAATAATTAGAAATTAATTTCATGGTATCAGATTAAAATCAGTCTAGTTAAAACCGATAGATTTAACAACTAGATAAATTAGAAAGCTGGGGAAATTCTCACTCTTTGTTGTGAGAGGCCTTGTGTAAGACTGTAGGGTCTTCCTCAGAATTGTAGTCTAAACTGTTTTACTGAAGAAAGTATTTACCCCCTGTTTTAAGGAAGGAACATGGAGAGGGAAATAATCTGAGCATGACTGGAGCATCAGGCACATCAGATGTGATCAGGATGGACTGCAATATTTTGTTGTTCTCTGCTATTTTAGTAGCAGTCCTTAGAACAATGATCTCAGCTTCCATAGGTGCTCTGCTTCAGTAATGTAATTAAGTATTGGTCTGCTTCATGCATCCACATGAATCCTCCAGCATGTTTGTCCCCTCCAGTGTCATGACTGATTTCTGGCACAAACTGCAAATGGAAGAGTGAACAGTGGTATGATGCATGTAACATCTACAAAGAAAGTAGCTCCCAACTAGAGCTTGCACCAAAGGGAGTGCTAATAAAAGAAGTGCTTTGCTTGGCTCTCACCTTTTGTATCATATAAAGGAATGGGAGGAGCATATATTCTTACAGTGTAACGAGGGGAAGAGTATAACTTCATGCTGTCCTCTGTGGATGGCTTTCCAAGCAAATAGCAACAAAAACAGAAGTCACACTTATTTCTGATTTTTGGAGTAGTAATTTAGAGACTTCTGTAAGATAGATAAATGTTTTCTAAATTTATCGAGTTAAACCATGCACGATTTGAGAAGATGAATTCTCTGTTATGGAAAATGCTTGTATCAATTAGGAAAAAAAAATGCATTCTTTTTAAGCAAGGAAGCATTTTAAGACGACATATTTAGGGCAGATGTCATAAAGAACCAAGAATAATCTTTGTGGTTCTCACTGGACTGTTATTTTGTTATCAAGCACTGCTGAACTGATACTACTTGTATAATAGCCGCAGTAACTAAGAATTCAAATACAAATGGGAATGTAAGCAAACAAAAACTTCAACAAAGTCATAAGTTGACAGATAAGTGGAAAATAATCAAGCAATTGAGATAATGTGTTCTGCTAAACAACAGATGTCAGCGTACAAGGAAGGGAAGAGGGTCCAGAATTCTGCTGGTGAAAGGATTTTTCTAATAACATAAATCTTCAAAGAGTGTGAACTAGAATAAGCAATAATAGATAAAACGTAATGTTTTTCAAAAATTCCTTAGACTCCAGTATCCTACCTGGGTACTTAGAACTTATACGCGTGCTATCTCAAGTGAAATAGTAAGGCTGACATTGTGGATTTCTCTGTCCTTCAGAAGGAAAAAGACTGCTTCCTTCAGCAATGCTGAAGAATGGCTTCCTAAAAATCGTAGCACCTGTGATCTATGGAGAATACTGAATATGGAGAAAAATACAAAAATGTTTCATATTCAAAGCATGAAATCTTCCAGATATTTGGTGTGATACAAGGAAGTTATTATGTATTCCTGAAGGACATTAATTAAAAGATTTGCACAGTAGCTAAGGGAAAACAAACCACACTTGCATTGAGTACATTTTTGTCAAACAGATGTGGTTTTTTTAATTTAATAGGTAATGTAATCAGCTGTAATGGAAAACTGATGCAGAGTGCTGCTTTTGGTAATAGAAAACTAAGTTCTGTATCTTATATTAAGCAAAATACGTAGCAATCAAAATTGTGTGCATATGCACAATATGTGTATATGTAATTGTGTAATATAATTGTGTTTATATATATCCATCAGTTCTTCCTACTAGTAAAAAAGAAGAATCTGTTGGCTCCTACTGGAAGGACAACTGAAGTGCTTAGTTCCTCTGTATAGTGATTAGTACATCTCTCTTGTCATAAATAAGGAGGAGTGGCTATCATTTTGTTATTATGGACTTCTAATTGAAGTTCTATATGATAAAGAAACTTTTATCTCTAAATATTTCTAAAAAAAATACATTTTTCATTGCTTGTGTGTGGTCTTTTTGAATTATGTATTTCCTTTTGGGTTAAATTACACATTTCAGGCTATCTCAAGTAAGTTAGTACCTTCTGTCTCTGTCTTCCATTCTCAAGTTCTCTTACAAGTGAAGTTTTTTTTGAGAATTTGGGTACAGAATTGAGACATCTATTATTTTCCCACTTGTAGTAATGTTCTCTCTGGAAGACTAACTTAGAACTGTAGAAAATAAAAAAGCAAGAAAAGTTTAAGTTCATTAAATGTTATTTCCACCCTAATGCATTGTGGACAAGTTATTGTTCTATATATACACATTACTGTAAATTAGAGAAAAAACAGGCTAAAAATATATATCAGAACAGCTGCCTGAAATGGTTTCAGTTTTGTATTGAGGACGGCAAAAGGCAGTGTTTGATTTTCTTGAGGCTGTGTAGTTGAATATTTTAGCTAGGAGAAAAGTTTGTGTGATACCACTGCCATCTTGAGTATAACAGCTGAATTTCTGTTCAAACAAATTGCTTTATAGTACATCTAGCACTGAGATTGAGGGTATAATGCTGAAAATTTTGCTTCAGTACCTGTGTTTTAATTTAAATATCATCCTGTTTTTAGCATTCACTCTGTTAAGCTCTGAAACTCCACTCATGTCCAGAAGCTTATCATTTATTTGGATTTTGGTGGGGCTAAAAATAATGGAGAAGAAATCCATTAAAAACAATAAAGTATAAGGCCACATGGGGCTGAGGAAATCCCTCAGTGTAAACTACTGACAGACAAGTCTGCAAGGACCTGACTTTTTCTGTTCTCTTTCCTAGACTTTGGAGCTATGATAATTGAACAGCTAGGGAAAAGAGACCCTTTACTTAAGCCGGTACAGAAACACTTATTTTTGTGGGAGTGTTCATTTTTGGAAAGCACTTGGATGGTATGATGACTGATACACTAGAAGAATAACAAGACATAGTTTTCGTTGACTTGTTCCTACTAATGGTGTTGGAAAACTATCCTGCATAACTTTCCTGAGACCACACTTGGTTTAATTCTATGAATTTGAATATTTCAGGGCAGTTTCAGAATCAACAGTGCAGAATTGAGAGAATGGGATTACAGTGAAATAATTCATATTAGTCACAGTATTTACATTGAAATATTGTACTCTTCCTTGTAGAAATAAAATGAATGTCATTCCAAGACAATGCTATCCATAGTTTAATGTTACAGCCACATGCTTACCGTGATGACTGTCATTACAGGCACCCATGCTTCAAGCTGTGCTATTGATTGTTGTCTGCTTCCTGCATTTGAGTTCTGTTAACCTCAGTCATTGCTCAGTGCCTTTTTAACCTTGCTCTGCCCTCCTTAGGACATGTGCATGTCTTTGCAGTAGGTCCATTTGACTCACAGAACATCGTAGTGTTTGTCTCTGCTATAAACTGTAGGAGCTTGGCCCCCTAACTGTAAAGTAGGAGGGTTCTGGTTTTATTTTCAGTTATTGCACATCTAGGACTTTCCTCCTCCCCTTTTAGCTTCAGTACTTTTTTCCTTGTATTGGATTTTACTGGTTATACTTCATTACTTACCTAAGTGGGTTTCTATTTTTGTTTTCGTGCTCTTTGTGAGGAAAATCTTTTACCGCTTACGATGTTTTTTTTTTTCCTATCTAAATAGTATGTAGTCTCTTGAGTTAGCATTTTTTTCAGGTTTCACTAAATGCAGTGTTTAAATACTGCTTCTAGAAATAGTTTGATCTCACCAACTGCCTTCTTTTGTTGTTGGGTAATGGATGATATTTTCCAACTTCTACTTACAGTTTGTCTTTGAAATGGTCAGTTATTGATATGGTTATTTCAAACTTCTGTCCTCTGTCCCTCAAATTCAGTATCCTCAGCATGTAGTATCAACATATTTCAGGTTTTAGGTTTATTTATTACTTTTTCTATCTACGTTAGAATGTATTATTTAATTGTGGGTATGATGCTCTATGAAATTCTGAGCTGTGAGATTTAGGAAAGCTTTTCAACAGCTGGATCTTGAAGTTTTATTTTCAGTTTCAGGAAGGGAAATCTTATTTAAGGCTGTCAGGGTTCAGTGATTTTGAAACTAAGCCACTGTACAGAACTATCACAGAACTTACCCGCGTGGGGAAGCCCAGGCAAGATGATCCAAGCTAGAATGATTTGTCTCATTTTTCATGTTACTGGTAAGTGAATTGTTATGTCAGAAGGAAACTGTATCACCAATACGGAAATAATTTTGTGAAAGTACTTGCTAGCTCTTCAGACTCTCCACTGCAACACAAGTTGTTTATGGAAATCCTGATTCCTTCTTTCCTGTGGGCCTGTGTATGCCAGTGCTCTGGAGTAACTCCACAAAGGCAGATTGGGAATGCGTTTTAGAAGTTTTAAGGTGGTAGCCCTCTCTGCTGAAGCTTGCTGAGAGCAGAGTCTATTTCTGTGTGATTACCAAACTTTATCTTTGAAATTCAGTGGGAAGAAAATGCTTGTTGTCTATGTAATCCTTTCACATTTTTGTTGAATTTAGCAACCTGACATTGTTTTATCCTGCTAGCACTACTTCTTTGATAAGAATTTGATGTAAACACACTAGATCTCACCAGGCTATCATCAATACATTCTTTGCAGTCAATTCAGTCCTGAGTATAGGCCTGTGTCTAAACGGTGGTATAAATTACACGTGACAACTGGCAGGGAATCTGTCAGCTACTACCAAGGTCTTTGTCTGGTCTAAATGCTGCAGATACATATTGAAAATAAAGAGCCTGTAGTTTCATTTGATCTAGGCTGGACTTCCAGGAACTTTCATCTGTCTACATTTGGTCTAATTCAAAATTCACTTCAAAGTCAGAATGAATCTGTCTATCCTGTACCAATCATGTCCAGAATACCAGCTTTTGATATGAACATGCATAAGCAGCTTGAATATGCTGTAATGTTCTTGTTTCTGATATATGCTAATGACTGTATAAAGGAAGACATGTCCGATAAAGTTTGGAATCTGGTATCTCTTGTGATATTTCTTTGGGCAGCAATATGCATGGTTATGCCACTTACTAGACTGCTGTAATGGAGGAAAATGCAGTGACAGCTGTCCTACAAAGTGAGTGACAGAAGAGCAGACCTTTTAAAGTTCAGCCAAAACTGACCACAGCTAGTGGGTAGATGATGGCTTCTTGCCAAATTGAAAACTTAGTAATTTTTTCTGACAGAATTTAGCAAAATATTCCTCTTCTTTTCTTTAGGACCAGCAATTTCAAACTCTTTTAAATGTATCTTAAATCAAAAGTGACTGAAGATAATAGAAAATATCATACGTTGCTATGATGTAGGAAAATGATCAATGAATTGTAGATTTATGATAAGAACTCTGAAGAGAATATAGTGCACGATAATCGCCAGTGCTATTTACTTTTGGGAAAGGCCATTATATTCTTAGTGTATTGTGAATTACAAAAAAAGTAGAGTAAGCAATGTTATTAATTTTAACTGAGAAAAGCCATGTGGAAGCGGATAAGTGTTTGTATGGAGAAAGTGGCGCTGGGAGTGAGTTCCATGCAAAGCCGTACTTGGAAGAATAACTAGAGGTGTTTCTGTGGGGAAACTGAATGCATACATCAGACCTGAGAAAAGGAGGCTGAGGGGAGAGCTGATTGCTCTCTAAAGCTACCTGACAGCAGATTTCAAGGAGGAGGTGTGGTTTCTTTTCTTAGGTGACAAGTGATAGGACATGAGGCGTTGTTCTTAAATTGCATCAGGGAGGTTTAGATTAGATGTCAGGAAGAATTTCTTCATGGAGAGAGTGGCTTGGCATTGTAACAGACTGCCCAGAGAAGTAGTAGTCACCTTTCCTGAAGATGTTTAAAAGATATGTGGATGTCGTGCTTAGGGGCGTGATTTAGTGGTGGAATTGGTGATGGTTGAACTTGATGATCTTAAAGGTCTTCTCCAATCTAAATGATGATATGATTTTATGATCAGCAAAAGTTCATTTATTTTTGTCTCAGGAAGTGGTATGACGTTTCTGTGTGTCAAACAGCTTGCCTGGATATAATGTATGTTGCTCTCTCCCGTGGTCGTGCTTTTACATTACAAAAATAGCTTATTTAAAACCATCCCCTAAATTATATACTCTGAACAAAATGTAAGCCACTCTTGTTGGGAAAAGTTTTCAAGCATAATAAAATATGTGCTTGTGTTGTTTTTTTTATGGCCTTGTAAGTAGAAGTAAATCATTTTCCTGTACAGACAAAAGCCCACATTTACTTTTGTCACTGTAGACAAAGCCAATATCAGATTAAAGAATGTGAACAGTGAACGGATAGAAAGAAGCAAGACCAAATACAAGATTCAAATTCAGAATAGAAGGCTTCAGAGATGAATAGGCATCTTGAACTCTGTAAAACTGGGAACCACAAGAAAGATCATCTAAAATAGTCCTTATTGGCTGGTGGGATAAAGTAGGTCTAGAAATCAGCTTTGCAGAGCTTAGCTGTAGTTTTAGATTGGTAATTGCTTTGTTTGAGAAAGGAATAATTTTTTAAACCTTCTCTGACATTTATGTTAAGCATGGGAATTGAAGGGGAAACTGATGAAAAGATAGTTTTCATTAGCTCTGGACTGCGATGGTAAGGAAAAGACAATCATTTGGCCTGCTGAGAATATGGGAACCAACTGCATCATTAAACAAAGAAGGTTAAAATAAATTGTTTCATTCTGTGTTTCCTGAGACACTTTGAATTGCCCTGAATCAGTACGACAGTAAAGGACAGATTACAGTTGTAAGAGGTATTTTAAAAAATGTGTCTCTGGTCTAATAAAAGGATTTAATTTGTGCATTAAGTCTTTTTAGATGGAAATTAGTGCAAAGAATTAAGATGCGCCTGACAGATACAAAGGAGGACTTCTTCTTTGCCACTATACATTTAAATTTCTCAGAGTGCCCTACTAATAGATAACGTTTGCTTGATTATACAAGGAGTTGTTGCTCTTTGCTGTGGAGAGAGACTGTATCTTGATTCATCCCTAACTGCCTTCCATTTTTTCAGTTATCTCTGGGACCCCTGGCTGGATAGGCAAAGATCACTTGCACTGCTGTACAGAGTCAGTTGCAGAATTTAGTTTAATTCTGAGAAATCTTTTCATCATGAATTCTGGTTTGAGGGCTAACAGCTGCAGTTTAAATTAGCAGGTCTGATGTTGAATGTCTATTTCATGATACCATTATCTTCCAGATTATGTAATCTGATGTAAAGTCCTTTGAAATCATTTGAGACTTCTGCTGATATCAAGCGTGCTTGGTCCAAGCCTTTTGCATCAGTCTCACCTGCACTCATTTGTGCAAAGACACAACAAATCTATAATAATGAGAAAGTAGAACGTATTTTCTGCATTTTTTATGTTAATGTTTTTCTCATGACATTACATCTTTGCATTAATCTAAGTTTTCCTTACCACTGCATCTCATACAGTCAGCAGGGATTGCAAAAAAGCTTACATACAGAGAAAAAGAAGTCGAATATTACCATCATTTTAGTTATCTGTCTACTGTAGTAATTGAACATGAAGGAATCTTGGCTAAAACCCATTCCTAATTCAAACAAATATTCTGTGAAAATATTATGGAAGCTCTGATTCATCTAGTAATTTAATGTTTGTTTAATCATGATATTGTGGAGAAATTTTTGTAAAGCTTGATAAATTAAACTAAAATTCAATATAGCAGCAGATAAAAATGTTATCTATGTAAGCGTTCAAATTCTGAGGTGTGTATACAGAAACTAGGTAGAGTGATTTACTTTTTGAAGCCGCTAAAACTATGATTTGATGCAAATGAAATACACAGTTCCCAAATGTGAAACTAAATTATTTTGTGAATATACATTTCTAATAATGAAAAGAATTTGTTGAGACTAAAATTTGTTGCGATGAATATTATGATGATATAGGGAACAGAAGGGATGACACTTGCTAGAAATGCTTTCTAACAAGCAGAGATTTATTTTCTGTTATACTATAAACCACTTCGAAGAAATGCTGAGATTAGAAGTTTGTGTCGTGTGCTAGAGTAGTGATTTTTCTGTCTTTTAAAATGCACACTTGCGTTTGAACTTTAATTTGTTGTGTGAAATTTTCAGTAATTCTGTTGTGAATATTCTGCTTTCTATTTGGACTATGCAATGATCCTGTATGGTAATTACTGCTCTAACTTTTCTTCTAGTAACTCTATGCTGTTGCACTTCTGCAAAGGGAACTTATGATAAATAGATTTATCCGAAGATTTAATGAAAGTAACTTTAAGTAGGTCAGAATTCTGCCAGTCTCAAAAGTTTTCCAGACCACTTTTATAGCATGAAGTGTGTATTTGTTTCTTTATCCACCAAGATCCTGTGTGTTCTTGCATAAGAGGATGAAGGAAGTTATGGGAGTTTGAGTAGAGACTGAAAATGAAAAATGAAGCTAAAACTCATAATATTCTTTTGGTAGCGACTTAGGAAAAGCACAGATTTGGAAAACTCCTTTGCTTCTCCAAAAGACTGAGATTCTAGCAGTGTTGTTCTCCCCTCTGCAAAGAGGAGAGAATAAAACTAATAAACTTTCTACGTCTTACATCTCCAAAGAAAAATATGATAAACCTAGTAGTAGTATCACCTGTTCCATTGCCTAAAACTCCAAAACCTCTCAGCAGTCATCGTATTATTTCTACTGCTAGAGAAGCTAGATGAGTAGAATTTGTTTTTATATTCTTGGAGTGTCCAGAGAGTTTTAAAAGAGATGAGTCAAATGCTTTAAGTGTGGTCGACCACGATGTGTTCAGAAGTAATTCACACCAACTCTGAGACTTTAAAAGTTAATATTTTATACTCTTCATAACTGTGGAAAGAATTTTTTAGGTGATAAAAATTTCTTTGTGTGGCAGTCTGCTCTTTTACTACATTTTTTTTTAGTTCATTTAATTACAATTAAATTTTGTTACATTTAATTGGGACATTTATTTGGAACTCCATGATACGCTGTTAACAGCTTTTTTTTTTCCTACTTGCTGTCTTGGGTGTAAATGCCAAGATATTAGTAAGGCTGGCTTGGCAACAGACTCAAAACTGAGCCAACGGGGGGAGCCTGTGGTGCTTCTCTGAAAACAGAAAAATGGACAGAAAACACTAGAAAGCAAAGGAGGAATTATTCTTTACCTTTATCCCAGATAAGTCTCCAGTCTGTTTCAGGTCTATAGTCAGTTTACTAAGTAAAATTGTTGAATAAGAAGTAGAAGAAAGAAATGGAGCACTAAGAGGCTGAGGCAAGTGAAGTGATGGATTTTTGTTTTGTTTTTTTTTTTCACTTCCATTTCATGTGTTGCTGATGTTAATAGTTAAAATTATAGGAGCATATAAATATGTAGTGGGTGGTGGAGAGTAAAGCAGATGAAGCCAGATTATTCTTTGTGGTGAGGCAGAAGGAAGAGAGGAAATTTCAATGTGTGATGCAGGAAATTTCAATTAAACACAAGAAAAATCCTTTTCACTGTGTGGACAAACACTGGAACAAGGTTGTGGGTTCTTCATCCTTTTTGATATTCAAAACCTGACATGGATGCAGCTGTGAGCAGGCTGCCATAACAAACTGTGGTTTGGACAGGAGGGTTGGATTAGGTAATGTCCAGAGCTCCCTTCCAGAGCCAACCATTCTGTGATTCTTTGTTGACACTTGCAATAGATACTTTCCTTCCAATGAATAGCAGCATAGATGTAGAGGAGATATATGTAATACCTACGATTAATGTAGGGCAATGCCACTAATGTCCATAAAAGCCATCTGAAACTGCCTGAAATGGTGGCCTTTGAAAATAAATTGCACTCAAATCACCCAGCTGCAGACAATTTTAGTAAAAACATTGCTGAGTTGATATGTAGGTTGATGATGTTTCCACTGGTTATGGTTTGCAAATGTCCTATTAATTTCTCACCAGAAGCTGCATAGTCATTCATCTTTAAAAAAGCTATTTCAAAGATTTATGGAAGCATAATATGAAAATAAGACTAATGTATTATCTGTGAAGGGCATTAATGCTCATGCTATTCACAGCATAAATCAAGGGTCAAGTGGTCATTCACATCAGAATAGGTAAGACTCCGTGTAGTACTCCCTTAAATTCACATCCACTAGCATGCGTTCTTTTTTACCTGCATTAAGAAATAAGCCAAAGTACATTGCTTTTGTGGACAATTGCAGTGGCCTGTACCTAAAAATATTGCAAAAAAAAACATCACATGGAGAGAGAGAAGTATCCTGAAGAGAGCATCTACTGTCTCCCTGTGAATTTGATCTTTTGGACATAAATGTTTTTCCTGCATGCAATGGAATTGTGTTGAGAGCTAAGGGATACATTTTGTTCCGAAGAAGCATTTCTAATACTGGAATTAAACACTCCTAATCCCAATTCAGTGAATCACAAGAAGTTCCTAAAGCACAGTTTGTTCTAGTCTTCTGTGTTTTAAAGTACAAGTGTTGTAATTATGCTGATTTGGGTCTTCAAAGAATGACAAGCATGAAGATACATGTCTTTTACAGAGATGATAAAA
This sequence comes from Numida meleagris, assembly GCF_002078875.1. Lineage (NCBI taxonomy): Eukaryota > Metazoa > Chordata > Aves > Galliformes > Numididae > Numida > Numida meleagris. The sequence goes on along the minus strand of NC_034418.1, from coordinate 12,224,949 downwards.
CTGCCTTCCAATTTTGTTTGTTTTCCGTTCAAGATTTTGAGGGTTTTTATTTTTTGTTTAATATTTTATTTTTGTACCAAGAAATCCAGGGATCCATGAAGTGAAATGTAATCACTAGAACAGAGAGCAGCAAAGCTACAAAATCATAATAAGAGTGTCATTAAAAAAACTGTAGATGTGAAATGGCACTTAGCAGTAGGTATCCCAATTGGAATGAGAGCCAGGAGATCACACAAGGCAAGGTAATTTCTGAAAATGCTGCAGCGTTGGACAGTTATAAATATGCCTTTGTAAAGAATCTTTTAGAGTTGAGAGATCCAGGAAAGAAGTGTAATGTTAACAGACTGCGTGTGGGATTTCAGGATTGAACCAATTCAATACCCTTAGCTGAAAAAAGTTTTGCATATTTTAATGACTGCAGATAGCAGTCCATCCTGTATCTAGTTCAAAAGTTATCTCTTGACAACACTTTGACAAGCAGCTCTTCATAACCCTTTTAATCAAACTGAAGCATTAGTTTGCTCATTGAAACGTAGCTTACTGAATAAATGTTGCTCGTTTCTTTTTCCAGGAATTTCCTTAGAGATCTCATGTAACTATTCTGGAAGATTCCAGCTGACTTTATTGATTAGATATGTTTTAGCTCTCAGATGGAGGAAAAAGTCCTCAGAAGCATGCATCTCCCCAAGGGAAAGTTTCTTTTTACCAGCAAGGGCTGGTATGTGCATGTTCTGCTAGTATCACATATGTTTTAGCATATGTCGAAGTAATATTTTCTATGCTATCACACACTGAACAAATATTAAATATACGTGTGTGTATACCTGTTGCATTAGCTTCAACTCAATTTAATCACTTCTGGTCTTTTTGTTCAGATATTCAATTTTTAGCTAAACTAAACTGTGGCACACCATCAGGTTCCAATACAGGAGGCTCTATTTTGAACGTTGCCTGAGGATATTAAGCCAAGAGCTGGCAAGAAGATGAATGTTCGTCAAAAGTGACAAATTCAGTTTCCTGGAGAAACTGCTGACTGCACTGTTCCAAACAGAGGTGCTTATCTGCTGTTCAAGGTGTTGGAATGACAGCAGCTGTTTGGGGTGATCCTAAAGAGATGAGGGACTGGATGAATTTACTGGAGTGTCCACCTTGCTTGTAAGTTTAAGAACAAAGCAACACTTACTATAATTCATACATCTATTCTGTGATTCATGTCTATATTCTGAGCAGTTTCATTGCACAGACATCCAAGTAGCAAAACCATCCACATTAATGGATAGTTCTAACTAATATGTTTTCAAACCTAACTACATGTGGGGAGAACAAAGCAGTGATGTTCTGAAAGTATTTTCTTCTGTATGGAATGTTCTCATGCCTATGCCAAGTTCTTGAGTGTAGTAGGGTGAAACAGGTGTTCAAACTCCAAAACATAATGTGCAACTCCTGCTTGCAATGATTACACCTGCAAACTATGCTGAACGCTTAGTCTTACACATTAATGGCAATGCATCTTTCTGTTATTTGGTTGTTACTCCTTCCAGTGCATCTTTGTGCCACAGTATTTTTGTATAGGGTGCAATGCTCAGAACTTGGCTAAAAATAAAAATTTATCTTCAGGTACTTTTTTATGACCATCAAAAATAGAAACAATCAGCGTAAGAGCATTACAAATATATTTGTTCCTCTATCCATTCAAAAGCTATGAACTAAAAATATTTGACTTCTGACCAGAGTATTGTTGGACTCAGGCAGTACATACAAGAGATGAGATGGCTGAGGAGAGAAAAGAAGAAATAAAGAGATGGAAAAGCAAGCAAAATGATGAAATACGTGATTTAAAAAAAAAGGTTGGGGGGGGGGAAGCAGAAAGCATGAAAAATGAGTTGCTGCAGTCTCAGTGGGTAGTATAGTAAGGTAAAAAATTCAGATCGTGCAATTTCTTGAGTGATCTTTGAAATTTACATCATTCTTGAAAGCTTCTGTTATTGAAGGCATGACATACATGCTTGAGATGCTAGAAGGACTGATTATAATCACTTACCTTTTTATTACTGTTTTATATTTTTTATTAACTAGTTTTATTTGCACATCTGTAACCACGTAACTTGACATAAATCTTTCATAATAGTAAAAATAGCTGTTTTATTAGTGAATTGAGTGTAGTCACAAAAAAAACCCAGTAAAAATGGATGAAGGCCATGAAGTCAAACTACCCAACTAATATCAACAGGTCTACTGAAGAATTTTCTGTTAATTTTTCAAGTGTGTCAAAAGATTTAAGATACAACTTCTGCTGAGAATCTGAAACAGATTTGTCTAGTACTGAGTCTGCTTTGTTTTTTGTTGGACTGTTGATAGGTTATTCTACTGATGCGTGTTTAAAAGGCTAATTAATTTATTCTTCAATAAGCTGAATGATAAGTCGCCAAATTTCTACTCCTCAGCTTGTAGCTAAAAGAAGCTAAGAGTCCAGAAAGAGTAATCAAGATAATAAAAAAGTGAGGGACGTTGATGAAATAAACTGGCCTTGATTAAAATTTTTTGGGTGTAATAATTTACTTAGTTCTGTATGAGCTATGAGACATAGGTAAACATTTTTCAACAGCAGAATAGGAAATTTAATTTTTTTTAGATCTGGTACAAATTTTCTATTCTGATTTTTCACCAAGATTATTGTTATTATGATATAGTTCTTCTTCTGGGAATATCAGTTAGTGATGAATCCTGTGCCATTTTAATAGTCATGAACCTTTTGAGAAAATAATAACAATATAATGATTTCTACAGAGACAATTTGTATTTTGATCAGAGGTTGTAGATGTCAAACTTGATATATTGCTTATCAGCATTTTTCTGATGTAGTCAATCAGTAGGGATTTTCTTTCTCCATTTTCTAATTTTCTTTATTTTTTGAAAGATTTCCATTTAAGGTTAAGACAATTTAAAATGTAAGAGCTGCTTTTGTTTTATGAAAGTTTAACTGATATATGAGGGATTTGTCTTTTCTTTAAGGAAGTGCTATATTAATTTTTTTCTGGATTTTGATGCAGCATAGTCAATCAGGTCCGTAAGTATCCAGTTTTCAGATGCAATTTTTTTTTATAATCCATTTTTAGGAAAAGCATACACAGTATACTTTTTCTTCTGTTTGCATATTAAAGGCAGTGCAAAGCTTTAGCACATATAAGCACCAAGCACGTACTTTTTTTGTCTATGCCTGTCAAAGCACTTGTAGAAATTTCCTCTGTCTTTTTTGAACTGCAGTAAGCTGTGGAGCTGTAGTGTCCAAATTGTACAGAGAGGGAAGAAGAGGATACTAATGCCGTTACGATCAGATTTGCAAATACCAGTGCACTTAGTGATGTAGTGAATGACTGTGAAAGATAAGTGCATGTTAGAAAGATCCTATTTGTAGAAGAGGCAAAATAACTTTTCCTTTCTTTACCTGGGTACATAAAGTACCATTTTTTTATACTTTGGAAAATCGCATGTAAAGCCTTACAATGCGTGCTTATGTGATTAACTTGTGTCTTAATGCTTTAGTTAGCGAGTACGTCATAGTATGGATATACAGTCTGTGTGTAATGTAACTCCATTCAATTTTTTAAAATTGCATGTGCCATCATATAATATGTCAAAATACTTAATTAGTATGCCCTACTAAATCTTGATTCATGACAGATATGCACCCTTGGTGTACACTGTAACAAATATTTTCTCTCCATTCATTTATATTCAGAGCCAAAAGTTTCACAAGAACAACTGAACAAGTCTATGCTTATAAAATGTTAATAAATTTTTGCTTTTTAACTGAAATCCCAAACCAGTACGCTAGTCTGCCTAATGAACAGATTATGTACATAACTGTAAAAGTGAGCTCAGTAACCAGATTTTTTTAAGTTGATATTTAATGTAAAAAACTAGAAAGGAAGAAAGAAAGAAAAAAGATGGATTTCCCAACCGAGAAAGTAATTACATGAGGTTATGTTCATGTTAAATTAGGGGAAATTTTTCAGGCACTTTAATGGAAAAATGACATTTCAGTACTGGACATCAAAATAATTTCTTCCTCTTGGCTCCTCACAAGTCTCCATTATTGGAGTTATATTTTGTGTCTTTTAAGTCATTAATGCAGCTGCTCATACTTAAATACGGATAGACTATTCAGATCTGTATTTTCTGGATTAGCAGGCCTTCCTTGCCTTAAATTATCTATTGTACTTTATCATATACTTATCCTAATGACTCTGTCTTGATCATATGAATTTCTGTATGGTTACATTTCTATATGGCATGCAATCTTTATTCTTGAAGAAAAGGAAAATTATCTATTTCCCTCAATAGTCTACCCTAACTGTTCCATCACAGCCACTATTTAAAACAATTGTTCCTTTCTTTTAATTGTGATTTGCCTGGCTTCTTTTTCATGTTGCATTGTTCTCTGCTCAGAGAGCCATTTCGTAAGTGATATTTTCTTCCTATGCATGTACTAATCATTTTTAATTGCTTTCAATCTACTTTTTGATAAGCTAAATAGACTGAATTCTTTAAAGTTCCCTGCAAGTATTTTTCTGCAGCCTTCACACAGTGTTTTATGTCTTTCTCTGAGCTTTTTCCACTTTTTCAAAATGATTTTTACCATTTGAACACTCAATCTGCATGACGTATTCCAGGCATAGCAGTGAAATTATTTACTGCTGTTTGTTTTCTTTTGGTTTTACCTCTGAATTGCTTAATCACTCTGACATCAACAGTCTCTCTCTACAACAATTTCCTGTTCTGTTTATATATCATATTTTTACCGTCTATGGAATGCCAGCTAAATTAAAATGAATCTTGTCAGTGCAAGAGGTGAAGGAAGAGATATTTTCTTTCCACATATCTGGATGGCTCAGTGTGTTAGAAACTGGATTAGCAGCTAGCATTCTAGCTGTGAAGGATACAGTGCTAGCTCCCAGTTCTTTCCATCCCTGCTGAAAGCAGAGGAGTAGAGGCAGTATTATGCAAAAGCAAAATAAAATTCTTTAAATTCTCAGTGCTTAATGACTTCATTTTCCATACTTTGCAGTTGTAAAAGTTGCTTTTTCATATCAATACATACATCAGCCTATTCTAGGGAACCTACTTCAGCAGGGGGCTTGGACTAGATGATCTACAGAGGTCCTTGTATTCTGCAATCAAAAGAAAACTTAGAAACAAAGCTAAACAAGATTTTTTCTCACTACTAGACTCCTATTTTCTGTTCCCTAAGAGTCTGCCTTTTATTGCTTTTAGTCAGAATGATACAAGATATCACTGGTTTGCTAATGTAAACTGTTTTTTTCCTCTGAAACACCTATAAGATACCATGCTCAGTTCTCTATGCCATTCTTAATTCTGCAGAAGCAGTGTTCTTCCTGTAACTTCTTCATAAGGCCAGTTTTATCAGTGCATTCCTATCAATATTGCTAAGTGCAATACAAATATATTTCTAGTTGTATTATCTGTTATGTTACATTTTTCTCCTACTGAAAACCTCTATGCTGTATCTGTTATTTCTGCCTTGGGCAATTCATTTTCTGATATTGTAAATAATGCAAAACTTGGGGAATGTTTTTTTTTTCTTAACCCATTTAAACTTTTTATTAAACAATTTTGATTTTTTAAAATCCTTTGCTGGACAAATCTCTGTGGGGCAAATCCTATCCCCAGGGTAAAACCCATACAGGTAGGTTATGAATTAATATGTGCATCTGAGGAAATCTTTGTTCAGCTGCTATTTCTCCATCAATGCTCTCTGTAGGTATTTCAGTGTCCTCCACTCTCTTTCTCTAAAGATACACGTCTTTATTGATCTGCCGACAGCAAAAGCCTACTGATAAATCTTCCATGATCTGCTGCAGAATGTGTACCTACTGGCAACATAAGCATTTTATGGGTATATAAAGGTGAAACCGGAAAGTTGTGATTACTGTAGTAAAAGACCTTTCCAGTTGTAGAAGAGAAGTAAAAATTACCTTCCAAGTTATAGAGAATGAAGTCTTTCCCAAACAGTCAAGCCTTCAGAAATGGGAATCATTTTTGAGTCTCTATGTGGTGAATCAAAATAATATTGTATTTAAGAGAAGCAGACAAGATTAGCAATTTTTGTACAGAATGAAGCTAGACTGGTTTGGTTTGCATAACAAACTAATTTCCAAACTTAAAATGAAAGAGTCTTACTAATCTCTCAACTCATTTTCTGAGTTTCCCCTTGTTATTTTTGGCAAGAACTGCTTCAGAACATTTTCCGGACCAGAAAAGTTCTCCCACTGCAGACTTGGAGATAAATTATCAACGTTGTATTAGTTATATTATTATATAGTAGTTATTATATTTTCAATTATTATTATATTTTTATGAGATCAAACTTTGATCTAGCCCTATTATCCTCAGGATATTCCTTTTTGTATTGTGACATATTTTTGTGTAGTAGGTTGAACAAAATCAGCCCAAAGCAACATTTCAGTCTTTCATTTTTCTTCTGTCTATTTTATTGTGGTGTTCTTTTTTTTATTATTTATCCAATTTGTTGAAGTCTCCTTCAACATGGTGTTCTAGAAATACCTTGTTTACCTTACTCATGTGAAACCATTCTTCAGTATTGCTTCAGTTTATGAGAACAGTTTAAAATCCTCTGACATTCACACGTTGACTAGGGTCTGATTGTAAACAAAGAACACACTAATAATTTGATGTTTTAGCCATCAGAAGCTGGATTGCAGCCACTAAATTAGCTGAAATTGTTACAATGTTATTTAGCAGATTATAAACACGTGGCATACAGTATAAATAATCTAAAGGAGAGTCCATTGAAAGCCATTTGGTTCTCCTTCAGGCTTTCCGCAAGACTTTCTACCTTGCAGACAGCCTCCAATGATGCAGTCTCAGTAATGAGTTAATTTCCTTATTAAAATGCAAATTGGTTTCCTTAACATAAAGTGAATAATATGCCCTAAACAGCAATACTAGTGAGACAGATAAATATATGCAGAACCATATACTAAAATTTAAGCTAATGTATGTACAAACTCCTGTATTAACATGGAAAAAATGTAGTGTGTATGGAACATTCTATTTGGGGGAAATAAATGAATATTAAAAAATATAATTGAAAGATTTCATTGATGAGAAGAAAATGAATATGAAGCCAGGATCCACTTTGATATGTATAGTTGGAATTAATAATTATTACTATTTTTTATCTAAGTTCCACCTTTTGTGTTCAAAATTGCTGATTGTTGGTGGCAATTAAACAGAACTTTCTGATATCTGCACTGTGTGTAATCATTATTCCTTGGAATATCCCAAGGAGTATAGTGTCAGAAAAAGTAACTTGTCTCTACTGCATTTCTCATTATTATAACACATAAAATACTAAGAGATAATAGGATTTCATACACTTTTCTAAAGGTAGCATTATCTAGGTAGAATTCCAGGAAGTGGATGCATAGTTCTCTAGAAAGCTTTTATGCTGTGAGGACTTAAGTATATTTTTCTCTTCATGACCAATGCGAAAGTTGATGATCTTTTACTGAGATCATTTTAAGCATGTAAATGATACACATGAGGGTTAGACAGAGAAACCACGGATGTCACATTTACCGCATCGCAAAGGACTGTAGACTGCATGTACAGTGAATCTGTAAGGCATGCCCAGAGGGTTGAGACTATTTCTACATCAACTGTGAGGTGATGACTTCCAGCTTGAGATCTATGTATGGCATCTCAATATCAGAAACCACTTCTAAATGATTTCTGTGCTTTAAATTGACACTAGATCTAAGCATTGAAATGATGTTTAAGACCCTTGTTGTCTTCTTGCCTTCCTAGCATGGTGTCTGCAGAGCAGATTTTGAAAGTAGAGTGGCCTAACCACAGAGGAGTATGGAATTTCCATGGTCTTTTCCATTTTGCATGGTGTCTGCAGTCACTGCTATTCTGCACTTGTTTTATTATCTCTGATAATTTAAATTAAGTTTCCTTTTAATTTTGAGTTTGGTGAGTATTAAAATTGTAAACTTGCTTGTCAAAATAGTTTTCTTAGTTCTCTGATAAGATTAATTTAACAGACAGCTTTTTTCATGTATTTCCTTTTTGTTAGTGAGATACTAGATATTCCTTTTCCGTAGCATTGCTTTGTTAAATATTTTTAATTTAACTGAAGAAAAGGGTTATTTAAGTTCTCAGTGAACTAGGCTTCTGAAATTCACAAACAAATAGAAACAAACACACAGTCTAAAATTAAAAAGCAAGGTATCTTTATCCTCATAATTACTGCAACATAACCAGTTCCCTTTCACAGCTCTACTGACTTTGTTTGAAGGATTATGTTCACAAGATTCTTTTTTTTTTTTTTTTTTTTTCTGTTAAAGGTTTAACCTTTATTTTCTTCTCCATTACCTTGACTGATCTTTTAAGCTGAAACAGCCCAAATCCTGTTTCCTACTTTGGCTCCCTGAATCCTATCTGATTCTAGAGAGAGAAATTTGAAATTGTAAAGCTTTAACAGCTTCCCTTTTGCTTCTGAAATGTACTGAACTCATTGCTAAGTACACTACATCTCTAAGTGCAGATCTGTTTTCTGTTATGCTCAGCTTTATGTTAATTTGTAGTCAGGTTACCACTATGCCTCACAAACGTGTTGAAAAGGAAAGTTTTATCATTCTTTGCTCAGTCACAGGCCCTGTTTTTGGCTGATACTTCAGTGCTTCGCTACAGTATAAATTACTCCAGAAATGAATGACTGTGTTTGAACAAACTGCCCAGTATTATAAGGCATCTGTGCTTCATGAAGTATACTAAGTAACTCTGTGGAATTTATCATATGTCTAATGCCAGCTTCTGTAAACAGTTTTTGACTGTTGAGAGGGTTTTGATTTCTAGTATTTTGTTACATCAATGCTAATAACTTTTTTGTATTCTTATGATGAGTGTTTTAAGGTCATAAGTCACTGGACAGATATCACGACACAGTGGTGTAGCTTTCACATTTGTATCTGATACTAGTCTGCTTGTATCAAAAACTGCTTTTAGAATTTTCTCATATCTCTTGAGAAGTGCTACAGGCCTTTAAAAAACTATTCTTCTCATTAATATTAGGATTACAGACAGTGGAAAAGCCCAGTGATTGTGTATGTCCACAGGAGAGTGTGAGCTGAAATCTGGATCATGTAAACCATCAGTCAGAAAGCACTCTAAAATTCAGTGGCTAGAAATGAGGATAGATTCATTGGATTGACACCCCTTCAGAAGATAAGTAGGTTGGGGAAGGGAGGAGTTGTGATCTGACCTTACGGCCTTCAGGTATGAGAGAGCAATCAAAGAGCAGCTTCCAGGCTTTTGTTATGTAAGTTGAGATTTATTTCAGTTTTTACCTTTAAGGGTGAAAAGAAGTAGCTTCTCCTCCCAATTCTTAAAATGATTGCTATTTTAATGTGTGATTCTGATATTTGTCCCCTAATATAGAAATAGAAAAGAGATGTCTACTGGAAATATTCTGCATCTTAGCAATAGTATGCTGTCTTGCATACATAAATAGGAATTCTGAATATTCTGTTATTATTATTATTATCTTGACAGTTATATTCCAGAAAGTATCATTTGTTAATGTAATGAAAGTATAAACCAAAATATCTATATTTTTTCTTGATATCTTCTAATAAAATAGTAATGTTAAGGACATCACTTTTTGTATCAATATGCAGCAAACAGAAGTCAAATAAATCACTTCTTAGAAACTCAGAACCCATTTGAGACTGGGATTAAATGTTACACTGCTAGTAGTGTTCAAACAACTGATTTTAAAGGCTGTTCAGAGCTTCCAAGAACACAAGGTAGGCTGTAGCACTCATGAAATAGGCTACCAATTTGTAGTTTTAATACACTGTTTTGCATACTTGCAGTGGTAGAATGGTCAAATCAGACCTTTCAGCTAGACTGTAGCCCGTGTCTGACATGAGAATAGGAAGAGTGATTTTTCAGCATGAAACAGTTATATTTCCAAACAAAAGATTCAATTTTTGATTAGCTTTCTGACAAAGATTAAGTTTATTTTTAATAATATGCTAATGATTATAACAGAGCAAGCTACAATATATCAAAATGTAGCAGAATGGAAGTCTTGCAGGTTGGTATAATGAGAGCTATTATTGTCACTTAGAAGATTAAACTGTTTCATTTAAGTAGTTCTGAATGCCAAAATGCTCAAAGTAAAATATCAGTAGTTGTTAACTGTAATGATTTTTAAATCAGGATCATTAAACAGAAGGATTACTGCAGAAGCTGGTGATGAAAACTGTGGCAATGATGCATCCATTTAACACGCATTCAAGTTGTAACAAAGAACATAAGTGTTAAAGTTAACAGTTCATGATTTCGAAAAAATTGACTTCAATCTTTACCATCTACCCATAAAAAGATTTCAAGCTACATTTTCTGTGTGTTGCTATTGAGTTGATAATTTAATTGTACGTTGTCACCCACTCATCTATGACCAGAAAATTCCCCCTGAACTTGTTCAAAAAAATCAAGGTAACAACTCAAGTTTGCTGCTGGCACTTTTGCAACATATAAATGCATAAAACTTTCTACAAAGTGGTAGAGTTCAAGCAACACATGCATGGGTGAGGCAGAGTAGGTGGTTGGAGGTAATGGTTACTCTATGATCTTTAGTATTTACTTTTACTTAGGTAGATTTATTTAGAGTAATTGTGAATATGTAAATATATGTTGTAGAATGTATGTAATCTCCAGAACCAAACAAGTGCATTTTCAAATGAGGTTTCAAGTTTTCTACTCCTTAATGTAATTGAGAACATTTTTAGAATTTTAATCATATAAAACATATAAAATTTAGAAAATGATGTACAGATACAGTCTGTACCATACATGCTTCTTTCGTCATTAAAAAATGAAGTCTTTTGCCATTTGAAGCTGTATTTAAGGATGTGTATCTGGTGCTTGTGAGAAAGAAGTGCAAATGATAGATTCTTACAGGTCCTTTATTAGGTAAATGCAGGCTGTTACAAGGTCATACTAGTTCAGTGCTGCTGAAAGTAATCACATAGTGGATAAATATCTTCAGTTTGCTTTTCTCTCTGAGAAGCGAGTTAGTTTCTGTGAAATTCATTTCCATATTATGGGCTAAACGTGGTGAATGGCAACTCACCTTTCAAACACATCATATAAGGTGATGTACTTCTATTATAAATGTTGTCATTATCTAGCTGACATTTTTGTGTTGCTGTTATTTAATGTCAGCATAAATTTATAAATAGTGTCGTGGGTGGCCTTCTGGAAAATCAGTTCTTAATCATGGCAATGAAGTGTTCTGTATATTAGTGGACAGCTGAAGATGAAGGATGATAAAACCTGAAACGTAGATTAGAATGCTATTCTGTGTGCATGAGTAATGTTACTTCCATTTCTGTACATTTCTGAATCTATCTTCCTCTTTTGGAGAATAATATTCCTGGAATATCCATGGACAACAAATCCTAATAACTACCATGGTTTAAAATATAATTTTTTTCAGCTCAATGGGCAAACAGGGAAACTCCCTTTCCTATAGTTTTTCCTGCAAATATATTAGGAAGCAATGGATTTGATGGTATCAGTTTAGCAACAGGTATGAAAGAACAGATTCTTTTTTAGCTATTGTCCTTACTACCCTAATTTACTGTAAATTCTGGAAGTTTCACTTGGTTTTGATATCTGAGAAGGCTTATGAGTCTTTTAAGGATTTTTTTGTCAGTTAGAACTTTTAATTGCTAATCTATGTTTTCTTTCACATACTTGCATTGACCTTTTACCTCAGTAAGAGCACCGATAGTACTTTTCCTCCTTTCCTGTTTTCACATAAGTTCTAGAACCAAAAATCTTTCAACCATCTTGCTTCTCAAATCAGATTTTTCTTTTCTGAAATTGGGTAAAGCTTCAAGAACTGCTATGTTGAGGGAAGAACATATTCACACATCTTGTAGATCTCAGTATCTTGGACAATCACCTTTAAAAAAAATATGGTAATGTATCAGCTGTGGATTAGGGCAAGGAACACAGATTTAATACACGATTGTAAAATGAAATGAACCAACCCAAACCAGTTTATGTTATATTTGGTACTGTTGGAAGGAGAGTGTCTCTGAACAATGCTGAGTGAAGAAGGAGAATGTCTCTGAGCAATGCTGAGTGAAGCTCAGTGGATGAGCCTACTATTTGCTACTGGTGATCATTAAAGAGAACAGTTAGGGAAGACGCTGAAACTGATTGCCAAGAACATTAAATTCATTCACTTCAGATTGCCAGTAGCCAGTGGATTTTTTTATTGTGGACTGAGGACACAAGCCTACAGATGCGTTCATTTTGCTTTTGGGTTACTAGTCATACTACTTTACTTTTCAGTCCAAGTTGAATTAACTAACAGTGGCTGGAGAAGGTCATTTATTCCCATATCATGTACATTCTAAGCATTTGGCTGCATGATTCATTTCAGAAATCTTAAGAGATAATTCACTCTAACCTGATTTAAACAAAGACTTCTATGAGACCTCTTCTATATCTTTGTTCTTTCATAAGAAAGTATCCTGTTTCAGAATAAAAAAAAAAAAATTAGGATTCTTGGACTTCAGAAATGTAAAATTGTCAATCAGTCTTTGGATAAAAAATCTCTAAATATTTAATGTTATCATGTAGCATTCTATTTATGTTTTTGGTAGGTCCTCTGGCCTATCCAGTGATTTTCACTAAACATCATCTGCAAATTTCACATCTTACCTTTTAAAGGCAGTTTACTCATGGAATGATACAATAGAATCATAGAATGGCTGAGTTTGGAAGGGACCTCAATGATCATCTAGTTCCAAACCCCTGCTGTGGTTAGGGTTGCCAGCCACTAGAAGAGGCTGCCCAGGGCCCCAGCCAACCTGGCCTTGAACGGCTTCCGGGATGAGGCATCCACAACTTCTCTGGGCAGACTGTGGCAGTGCCTCAGCATTCTCTGAGCAAAGAATTTCTTCCTAATGCCTTATCTAATTCCCCTCTATCTTAGTTTAAAGACATTCCTCCTTATCCTGTCCTTATCCATGTAAAAAGTTTGTCCACCTCCTGTTAATAAGCTCCCCTCAACTACTAGAAGGCCACAATGAGATTTCCCTGGAACATGCTCTTTTCCAAGCTAAAGAAGCCCAGCTCCCTCAACTGTTCTTTATAAGAGAGGTGCTCCAGCCTTCTGATCACCTTTGTGGCCCTCCCTTGTCACTGAAGTGTAAGTTGTGTGTCTACTCAACTAAAACAGGGTTGTAGTTTAATTCTAGCAGTGATGAATTGCTGGAGTGAATTCATGCAAACAGGGAAACTGAAATTAAATTCATCACCGTAAGAAAACCATTCCTCCCCATGTAAATTAGTAGCTTTTCTGCTAAAATCAATTTGTTTTTGTAAATTATGCAAAAATTCTCTGAGGACTTAGGTAGGTGATTTATTATACTCTTGGTTGTTTCCTAATGTTAGAAAATGAAATTTATTCACACAATATTAGATGGCATAAGTTTAGAGGTTTAGTGACAATTTCTGTTTATTACAATTAATCTAGGTTGTCAGTGGTGACAGAATTCCCACAATGCATAGGACATAATCTTTATGAGAGATGCTTCTTATTAAGCTTTACACAAGTGTCGTTTTGAATAGAACAGATCAATTATTTCTGTATCATAAGACCTCTCAATTGTTCTAATATTCTCTAATGAAATTCATTGTTTTCATTACAATTCTTGGTACTTTGAATTCTTTAAAAATTGCCTCAGAAATTAAGGACTTCCTCAGATCTTTTAAGCAACCCAAGTGGGAATTTTTAAAAATTTCTTTAGGCATCTTGATCAGAGTTCTAAAGGTCTGTTATGTATTCATTCATGCTGAATGAGACCTGCAGCTGAAATGATCAGTGTTAATGCTAAATGTGTGTTGTTATTCGACAGGATCTAAACCCCTAAAAAATATGCAGATAGCTAGTGTGGTAGAGATACTGTAGAGGGGAAATAGGATTGTAATGAATATGTGTTTATGTTACATCTTAATTGTGGAATGTTTGGTGTGGCCGTTTGGACTGTACGTAGAGAATCAGAGTAGCATATAATCATTTAGGTTGGACAGGAACTCTAAGATTTAGTCCACCTAATACTGCAAGTCCAATGCAACTCATTTCCCTTAGTGCCATGTCCACACATCTCTTCAGTACCTCCAGGATTGATGACTGCCACCTCTCTGGGCAGCCTGTTCTAATGCCTGACCACTCTTTCTGTGACAATATTCTTCCTGATATCCAAGCTAAATCTCCTCTGGCACAACTTGAGTCCATTGTCTCAGACCCTCTCACTTGTGACCTGAGAAAAGAGACTGACACTTTCTCACTGAAACCTCTTTGCAGGTAGATGTAGGGAGCAATGAGCTCTCCCTTCAGCCTCCTCTTCTCCAGGCTAAACCCAGCCCATTTCCTCAGTTGCTCCTCATAACTCTTGTTTTCTGGTCTTTCACCACCCTTGTTGCTCTTCTCTAAACGTTTGAGCAACTCAACATCCTTCTTGTAGTGAGTGGTCTCAAGCTAAATACAGCACTGGAGGGGTGGTCTCACCAAGGGGACAAGAGAAAGTAACTTCCCTATCCCTGCTGGCCACAGTATTTCTGACAGAAGCCACAATGCCTCTGGCTTTCTTGGCCACCTGGACACACTCCTGGCTCTTGTTCAGTCAGCTGTTGACCTGTACCCCAGATACTGTTAGGCTGCTTTCCAGCCACACTTCCTAAATCATGTACCACTGTATCGGGCTGTTATGACCCAGTGCAGTGCTTGGCACTAGAGTGTAATTACGAAAGATAATGTAAAGGCACCTTTCTGAAACAGAAAGAAGAGAGATCTTTGTTACTTTCACTTAGTAAATGCTTATTCTAATGAATTGTGATAACTTTTAGTCGATGAAAGTGTAAATTAACATTAATAGGTGCTACCCGTTACTTTTCTGAAGATAAAATACTTTTTTGATGTGAAATAGGATGCATCATGCTAACTGTTATGAACTGGTGTATGTTTTTTTAGTGTCTGACAGCTTGCCTGCGCTGTCTTTCCAGTCTGTAAATATCCTTATGCAAAGTCCAATTAAATTCATATTTTCAGACAAAATTTAAGTTCTGACCAACAGTATCAATTAAAAAATTAATCTTCTGTCACAGAGTTCCTTTGCGATCATTTAATTGTGTCCAGTCATGCTGCTTACAACCTGAGTCAGTGAAATGTAGCAGTGGGTCTGAGGGGTGAATGAAGCTTTGTGAGTCTTAGTTACAATGTCAGTGGGCAAGCAAGAGATCCAGTCCCCCAAAGGCTAACATTATAAAGTGCAAGGTGACAAAGTGTAATGACCCTCTAGACGGCTTCATTAATTGACCATTGAATCTAGCAGTTTACAGGGCATTCCCAAACCTTAAACTTCAGAAACATTATTATGTGAGATTTAGGAGATGAGAAGTTTGTGACCATAGCAAAACCAAAGTGCACAAAACTGACTGGAAGAACATTTTTCCAATGGGATATGGCTTTATTAATTTTTTTTTCAGTTATAAAATCTGGGACTTCCTTCAGAAACAAACAAGTGAACTATTCTTACTCCAGATAGAACTTATTTTAAAATGCTTGAAGACTTCTTACACTGAAATAATTCTGTAAATTTAAGGATGAGAAAAGCCATTGAAGAATGATTTAGGTATTATGTTGATTCACAGTCATAGAATCAATATCAAAGAATGCGAAGAAACACAGTAGTGAGGTGAGTATGGGTCATGTGTGACTGAATTTGGCCAAGAAATTTTGCTTCGTCAAGGATGAAGTTAGTAGGATAAATTCTATCGATTATATATCGAAAATATTTTAGTACCTTCTATGTAGACACCATAAACGTACGTAGCTCACTCTGAAAGTAATGCTTCCTTTCAATTTCAATGGAAACTACAACAAATACACAGTAATCCTATTTGATAGAGCAAATTCTCAGCTACTAAACAATGGGTGCAATTTTTTTTCTGCATGTAGGAATTCACAGACACACACTTGTTTTGTCAGCACTTCCATGTCAGATGGCGTTTTGTCGGACTGCCCCTCTGCTGCCATTTGTCACATGGCAACAAAATTTAATGGAATACTGACAGGAAAGTTCACTGTGCCACCAACATCCACCTCTGATGTTGTGATTCAACATAATAAAATAGGAGGCGTTACTTTTGGAACAACCCTTGTATGAGAGGGACCATTGGTTATGCCTATGTGAGCTTCTTACTGGTAAGACATAGTATTGTCCTTATCTGAAAAAGTGGTTGCAATAGTACGAAAGTATATTTAAGGTGTACCGATCTTGCTGACCACGGTGCCAAAGTAATCGTTGTTTCTTTTTAGAACTTCCAGATAATGAATTGGCATGGCAATCTGGAGTATTAGAAAACCTTTTTCCCCAAGGCAGTAGGAAAGAGATGCTAAATAAATAATATGCTGTGGGTCACCCGCAAGATGGCAATAGCGGGAAGATTTTGTAAAAGTTCAAATATTCATGAAACTGTCCTTTGCTTCTAATAAGTATTTGGAAATTTAATTTAGGTCAGAGAAAAGCTGAGACAGAAGCTAGTTGGTTTGTTGTCTTCTTGTTCCCAGAATTATAATAAGATTATTAAAAATAGAGCATAAATGTACATACGAACGTCACGGCCATCGGTACAGTGGAATTTCTACTACACAAAAAGTTGTGAATGACATTTATCTTGTCGTCTTCCATCCAAATTCTATTTTTGGTGAAAGGACTCAACTGAAGTGTTTTCAGTGTTTGTCAAAGGACTGTAAGATTATTTGTTAGGAATTAAACATTTACATAAATGTCCTAGTTTTCCATCTTCCCATAAACTTGAATGAGATCTGACTGCAAGTAGAAATTTCTCCAAAGATTTAAGCTCTGAATTTCAAATGGTATTTAGTACCTCTCCCCTATGATACTGCACCTCTGAGGGTTTATTCTGGTATGCTTCTACATTCTGTGGCCTTTCAATTGGAGGGGAAGGGAATAACATTCCTTTTGCATTTCATTTGTTATAAATTCTCTAATTCATTTCTTCTGTTGTTCTAATTTAGTAACAAAGTGAATTAATATATGGTAGTCCTGTCTTTCTTGGCATTAATTTGGATAAGAATGATAGGTTCATGTTCCCTAGGTTTAGATGCCTGTCATGACTAATTTGGAGCTCATGTACTACATTTTCTATAGAACAAACACTGAATTTTAGCATCTTATCCCTCAGCAGTCTCTGAACTGTCTCCACTCTGTCTCCACCTTTCAAATTCAGAGTTAAAGAAACAAACTATTTCAACATGTTCAACCATGAAGTTGGTAAAATGAAAATGCTTGAAAATAATAGGTGTTGTAGTCAGTAAGCACCTTATAGCTTACCTTGAAGATTCCTTTCTGTGCTGCCCATCTGACAATCACTCGGAAAATAGGGGAGACATCTTTAGTGAACCGAGTCTCCACTAGGTGAAAAGATTGAGTGACACAAGACGGAAATCCTGTCCGGTGCTTTCATGCAAGAGACTTTGTTTCTGGAGGTTCAATTTTTGGTTTCTTTCTCTGACACACAGAATGCAAAATGTCATACTTATGTCATATAGACCTAAACAGTACATTGAACCTTTACACAGTAAATGGACATGATAAAGTGAGGTATATATATGTATATTTATATATATGTATTACATATATATAAAATACTTATTGAATCTGGTACTGATATTTCATAAATTCCAGCTTTCACGTTGTCGGAATGTTAAATACGGAGCTCATGTTTTCTTTAAGAGTTGGCTAATAGTGAATTTAGAGCAGATTTGAATAGGGATCTGAGCAGGTACTTTGTTTCTGTGGAAACTGAAGTTTCATACAAAATTAGTATTTTATCTGAAATAATTTCAGAGAATTTTGTAAACACTTTAACAGCAAATGTACTTCAAAAACAGAAGCGTCATGTCATTTTCATAATGTATATATTTAACTGCAACTGATATCTTGTTACCTTGCCAGCACTATGTTCTTGATATGCAAGCAGCTGACATTAGCTGAAAACCATGGTGTGAACTTCTAGGTCTCTGGCACGTAGTCTTATGCTACTACTGGGTGAAGTTCAAGTTATTCTTGACTCAGTGAAAAAAAGGTTGTCTGTTTATGTCTAAATTTCCATTCTGCATACATGTATCAGTTTAGTTTACACCTTTTTGGAGAAAGCAAGCGTATAATATGAACAATGATGGATCTGAATAGTTCAGGTTACGTCTGCTGACTAAAGAAAGAAAAAAATGTTCTTTTGCTTTCGTTCCTCTCCCATTCAGTTATGATCTAAAACATAATCGCCCAAATGATTTTCCAACAATAAATTTCAAAACTTATCAACCTACAGTGTCAGTTTTGAGAAAAGATCTTTTCCATGTACTTTGGTAAACCTGGCAAAATCAAAAGGTTCTCTAGTACAAAAGAAGAGGTAGAAATATTGAGAGACACAGGCCTCATCTTCAATCAAAATTGACAAAAACTTATTAAATAGTTTCCAAACAAGCTAAGAGCCAAGATCTGACGAAACTGATCTCAAGATTTATACCAGAAAAAATACATCATGCATCTTCGCATGTGGATTTCTATGTATTTTCATGGACTCTTTCCTAGAGACAGAGAAAAATTAAAGGAAAGAACTAAAAATTTCTTACCTGTCGTATCCTCCATTTAAATCTTGGTCTTTTGTGAAATTTTTGAAAATAGTAGTTTTCCAGATAATTAGCAAGACTGTGCTACTTCCTGTTCATTCCTATCTTTTGTTGGACTATTTTTTCAGTAATTGCATTATGTATTTTTTTTATTATTATGTCTCTAAAGCAAGACGAGCATGTCCATTTACTGCAGATTTTGAATCTCTATTGCATTTTAACACCACATGAGGGCAGAAATGATCCATCATTTCCTCTGGAAAAAAAAATGAGTGACAATAATTAGCTTGCTCTCCTTGTTTTCTTCTCACTGGTTATCCGCAATTCATTAACGCTGCTTACCCATTTTCTTTCTTTTGATCGTCATTAGATGAGTTCAAAGAGGTGGGAGAAGGAGTTTAAATCTGATCTTAACAGACGTCAAATAGTAACTTTCTATAATTTGGAGTTAAGATCATGTTTAGAGCATGCCCAGAGAACTAAACATTTTGATTCAAGCAATTTGTTAAAGCCAGACTGTTCTATTTTCAACATTATCCTTGCTGAGTTGTACAGTCTGTAGCTACATGTACCCAGTTTGTGTTGCAATTTGTCATTTTCTGAATTTTCTTATTGCTACCTTCTAAATTCATACTGCTTTTACCATGAGCAATTGACATGAGTTCTAGCTTTTGTTTTTCCAGTTTTTATTCAACCTCATGTCACTTCAGAAACCTAACTTGAATGAGTTCTTTAATCTCCTGCTCCTAGTAGGTTACAACAGATATTTAGCTTTAGCAATCTAAAAGTTCAGTTACACAAACCATAGGCATGATGTTGCTGTCATATTTACTAAAGAACCAGTAAAGTCCACTGTGTCCCTTATAATTTAGATGGTAGTGATAAGGCAAGTATTAAGTCTTCAAATTAAGATGCAATCTTTGAGACTGGCAGTAAAATAGATTTTTTATTATTATTATTTCTCTATGAACCCAAGTTCTTAGATATGCTGTCACTTTTGCCCAACTTAAACTTTCAAAAATTGCATATGATTCCAATGTAATGTACTTTTTTGGTATTTTTATCTTGGCAGAGAATAAAAACAAGTTCCCAAGTGACTAAAGACAATTAACTATTAATCAAATCTCCAGTATATTCTAATTTGGCACTAATTACTTTGCTAAAATTCATTAATAAATATTTAATTTGGCCTTGAGCGTGTACAGATTGTTTGTTCCTGTTAAGACCTAGCATGAAGTCACTGTTTCTTGTGGCGTTAATCTACAACCTTTTCAGCAGCAAGATTAGAATCTCAGGAGCAAAGTTAAATGGAGTTTAAAAAGTTTCACTCTGGCCTAATACCAACGCAAACAACAGGCATGAAGAGCTTATGATGCTGACAACTTTTTATTTGGCTGTGCATTTAAAAGCAGCTCTGCTTCAAATAAATTTGGCCTTTTGTCAAACAATTCCTGTTTACACATCTCTTTAAAAGTATTTTATATTTTGATCTTAGTTTGCCTGAGTGAAATATTAGCTTCTGAAAGAACTTAACTTTAAAAAGTACTTAAGCATAATTATTAACATATTTACATATAGACAACCTTAGAAAAATCATGATGAGTAATGATATAGGTACATACCCAGTTGTAATCAGCAGATGGAGATTTCAGTTCTTTCCATGTCCTCACACAGTTTTCTTTCTTCAGCAGAGAGTTGTAATTTAATTCCCGAAATACCACCACCACTCACATTCAGAAGGATAAGAATCCATTAATAGGAATGTTGAAAAATATACAAGGGAGGTGAAAACTAACAGGAGTAAACTAAGAACTAAGGAAACTCTCATTCATATATGTTTTTGTTTGGTATCCCTGTGTCAGCTGCTTGTGTTTCTGATGAATATTCTGAAGCCTTACAAAGAGTTTGACTTTTCCCTACCAATAAGAAAGCTGCCCTGTACAAGTTCCTTAACATTTGCACTTTCCTCCTTGATTTTGGAATTCATTCTGTGTAGTCATCGAAATATATCTGAATTTTCAAAAATATTATTTTTGTCTTCTATTTACAGTTGTAGACTACCTTTTAGTTCTTAGTGCCTTTGATATTAATGGCATATGAATGCATAGATTAAAGACAGCTTCTCTTTTCTCCTCCCTTCCCTACTGCTAACACCTGAAAGTCTGATTCACATCCTCTGTATCTGATGATCAGATATTAAAATCAGATAAGCTCACTAAGCTTTCATGCAGACCTTAAAGGAATAAAAGAAATGAATTCAATAATATGTAGCTTTAAACTTGATTCCTTTGAGAATTAATTTCTTCACCTTTTCTACAAAGTGGAGGTGGGGTAGAGTTCCTGTAATTACTGAAGCTGTAACTGGATTAGTTTTCTAATCTAACACATTGAATATAATCCCTGCTGTTTTTCACAAGTGACAAATGCAAGAAGGATCTGGAAATAATGACTTGACCAAACAACATGTGCTATGAATCTGTTCCTGAAAAATGCTGTTACTTTAATAATTGAATAATCATATCTGAAAGTGTTCACATTTTTTCCTGGGGTCCAAGATGCATCCATTTGCACTCGACCTCTGATACCCAACTGTGATTTTGTTTAAAAAAAAAAAAAAAGAAAGAAAGGAAAAAAAAGGCCAAAGTGTGACAAATAAATAAATCAATGACTAAAAAGCATTCTTATACTGTCTGTTCTGTCCCTTCATACCAAGGGAGGAGAAATTACTCTTGTATATAGGTGCAAGCATTACATTGAAACTTAATTTTTCCAGGTGAGGCAGTTTGACACGTGGATAATTGACCCCCTATATCCAATATCCAATTCTGTGTTATTTTTCCTATTTCCTTTTGTTCTAATCCCAGGATCAATAGCAATAGTCAAATTTAAATAGCTCAGAGCTCATGTTTACTGCTGTACTTGATCAAAGCTTTATATAAACAGGGCAGAAGGAGCCTTGTTCCATTGTGCTGCCCTATCAGGTGGAAATAAATCACCTGGAGGTATAATTACAGTATAGGTTGAAAGGGATCTCTGAAGGTCATTTGATCTGCTCAGAACAGGCTGAGTAGCACATTCTGATAGAACTGAATAGAGGTTTTATAAAGAAAAGAATACTTTAAAAGTCTCTTGTTGAGAGGGTTTATGTAAAAAATTGTAGGAAGCTTGAGCATTTATTTCCTGTAACATTATTTCACAATAGACGAATGAGATTTGTTTTATTTATAAAACTTCAGTGTCTTAGACATGGCGTACTGTGCCTGGGTATGCTGATTGTCACTTTAGGAGATGATCTCTGCTGCTTCTAAGTTGACTGTGATTGGATAAATTTTGAATTTTGATACTGTTGCAAATTTTCAGTGGGGGAACTTTGAGGTATGTTTTTGAGACAGTAGTAAGAATAGATACACAGGTTGTACATCACCATTTAAGGGGATTAAAAATATACTGGACCTGCTTTCCCCAGACTGTTTTATTTGTAACAGAAATTAAAGTGTATTGATTTTGAGTCACTGCCACTGCAAGCTTTTCACAGAAGTCAATGCAGAATTTTTTCTGAATGAGAATATTTTTGTCTGAAATGGGATTTTGTAGTTTTCTGTAGCATTAGTTAATATGTATTACCAGCTTCTCAGAATAGTTAGATTCTCCTTTCTTCTCTGGTTGAAATTGAAAATAAGAACTGCAGTAGATACAGTGATGGCAGGGTCCAGGCTTTCTCTGTGGTCTCATATATTGGTTTTCTTAAATTCTTCTGTTTTCTTTTATGGTTGGTTTTGTTTTTCTGATATGTATATATGTTTAATATGTGGGGCACCAGTCCCAGTTCCAGATGGGACTACAGTGAGAGTTCTGCATTCAAATGTAATGAATAACTGTCATAAAGAAGCTTGTACTGCACAGAGACTTGTAAAAAAGAAAATGTAGAGCGAGCCTAATACTACGTTCAAATCATTGTCTTATTAAGTGATTTCTAGAATTTAAAATATAGATGGAATAATGCATGCTTACTAATCAAAATATCTGTCTTAAAAGGGAAAGCAATTGTGAAAGTGAAAAGTTTGTCTCCTGCGAAAAACAGCTGCAAAAGATTGCAGAAAATGACATTTGTAATATATGACCCCACAAGGGCAGGGCTTTATGTAGTATATTTTAGGCTAAGGTTTTAAAAGGTAAAAAAGCTGTAATTCTGGCTTTGTATTTAAGCTCTTAACTGGAGGAGTTTTTTTCCAGTAACATCCTCACTGAATTCAGTGGGGGCTAGTTATCTCTGAAAGCCAGATAAGTGAGTTTGGGATTTACCTCTGGACTGCAGAGGCTTTTTTGAAGTTTTGACCTGAGGGTCTATGTACAAATATTGTACATTTGTATCAAAAGACTCAACAACTTTTTAAATTCTTAATAAAATTACATATATATACCCTACAGTTCTGGATTTCAGTCTAGCATATAGTCTTGTTTAAACAGTGCTTTACTGAAATGTTAGGCCTCCGGGACAGAAAGAGGGATTATTTTCCAATCTGCTTCAATAGTAACTGTATTTTTACGTTAACTGTGAAAGTGATTTAAATGACCTTCCAGTGTGGTGAAAAAGGTTGCAGAGACCTTTAGACATGAGTGTGAGTGGTAGCCAAAAGTAGTCTCCAGGTAGCCAGCTAGTCAGAGCGCTGGTTGGGTCATGAGTGAGAGAGAGATATTTAGATGGTCATCTATGCAAGGAAAATGTAGCAAAGAGATGCAGACATGAGTTCAGTCTTCCCAAAGAGTAGGTTAAGAAAGTGCATTTTTATTATACTTTTTTTTATAATAAAGGATTGTCTATGGAAATGCTAACTGAAGACATTGACTTGCTTGCTTTAGGGATTATTTCTTTTTTCATCTGGCAGTTTAGCTCAGAGGTCGTTCTCATCTTGCCAGTAGTTTCCAAGCATATTAGCTTTAGCTGACATAATATGCACTTGGAGCCGTGCTGCCTGCTCTGCTAATGGTTGTAGAAAACCCTTCGTAAAATTTGGTTTTGGACTATGTTCTTTATTTGGTCTGTGACTTCTGAGTCAGCACACATCTTGGCAGCACCAAGAATAAGTCGGAGAAGAATACTACTGAAAATTTGCAGAACAGTGTGTCAGTCAGAGATCTGTAGGGTCTTGTGCAACCAGGAGAGCAGTGCTTCTTGCAGAACAGACACAGTTTTGCTACTGAATTATGACTGAAGACTCAAGGGCAAGAGTGTACCAGACCAAATAGAAACTGTTAACCCAAATGCAAGCAATAGAATTAACAATAAATTGGAAAAACAAAGGCAAGCAATAGAAGTGTATTTCCCTTCAATCATGACAAAACATCACTGATATTTTTGGTCTTTATTCCTCAATTCATTATTCACCAGCTCCTTTCTTAGCCTATGCTATTGTACTATTAGGCAATGAAGTTAGACACGCCCAAGGCATTTTAGTTAAAATTCTCTTTGTTCAAAACCCCGTTCTGCATCACGGCTGCTTCAGCAAGGCTGACTTGTAGCATATCCTGCTGCACAGGAGTGTCATTGTTCCGAGTCTTGCATGCATAGGTACATGTGTCAGGTGAGAAACTTATTATTCTGTCCCATCTGCCTTCCTAGGTCTTTTCTTTACACTCCCCAGTGTGTCTCCCTCATTACGTTATTATAACACATTCTCCTCTAACCTTTTACTTTCACCTTCTGTTCCAGGAATGTGGAAGAACTGAGACAGCAGCTGTTTTGGGAAATTCAAACTGCAGTGTCTTTCTAGGGAAAAATTGATTGCATCAGAGTTTTAAAGGGAGCAGATGCATCTGTGGTCAGATGGTTGAGAAGCTTAGGTAAATACAAGGATTACTGTAGAAGTACTAGTGAATTTAGGCATCTATGAAGGTTCAGTGGCACTATAAACTAGAGTAACTGGATCAAGGACTGTGGCTTCAGTCAGTTCTATGTGACTAAAATCCTCTTTTGGGAGTTTGGATCTTAACCTAGTTTTCTGACTCTTGTTAACTGCTTTGGGCACCACGTACACATAATCTGCTGTATTTTGCTAACACACGAAATGCAGTCTATGTATTTAATACCTGTAAGTAAGTCTGCCTGATCTGGCAGGGGAGGTTGGAGGAAGGGAAGGCAGAGTGCTGCATCCATTCCCAGCAAATACAGAGTACTGAATATAGAATCAATTTCCCCTGTTGATACCCAGGTGACAAATTGTAACTCAAATGCCAGTGCTGAATTGAAAGGGATCTCTGTGTTTCATTTATTCTTGCTAATCAGTTATGCATCTCTCAGCTAGAGAGAGATATTTTTGTCCCACCACAGACTTTTCTCCATGTATTACTTTATTACCTGATTGTCAGACAAACATGCCAAGTAATAAATTGATTTTCACAGAAAACACAGTGAGACCACTGCATCAGGAGGCAGTCTTTTGATATCCAGATGACAAACAAAAGCACAGATTGAGTTAGTGAGGTAGAGTATGGTCCTCCTGACTTGCTAGGAGACTAGGCAAAGAGAGATAGGAAGTGCCAGTCATTTTGATAAAGCATCTGTCTTATTTAACGCTTAAGAGGTTGTTTTAAAATAACAGAACATTAACAATATGAAGGGTTGGTTGATCCAACCCTTCCTGTGAAAAATAAATATGTGTATATTCATCAAAGCTCATGTTTGTGCATGTTCTTAAGTTTGATAATGTGAACAAGTTGAAATGGTTTTGGTTAATGAGCCAATTACGTTCAGGCAAGATCACAGTCTTGCAGCATGTTATGCTTAGCTACATTTCTATGTAAATAGCAAGTAGCTTTCTATGCATCTCATACTCCTGACAATGCGGTAAAGAATCAGCATCACTTGTCAGCTTGAATGTGTGATGTTTCTGTCCTAAATCTTAAAGCTTTTTTGTTTTTTTTTTCCCCACCCTTAATGAAAAGTGCTAATACTGAAATGAAGCCAGGTCTTTCACATCCAATTCTGGGATTATTTCTAAAAAGGAGACCATAAAAAATACAGGAGTGAAAATCTATGATTTTATCTGAAAGTTGTAGCTTTCAATTTATTAGGGTAACGAACATCGTGGGCTCACTTGAAAAAGTTTTGAGCCAAAATGGTTCATTGTGCTGTTCGGGGGTGCATGGTGTGTTCTGTGGTTTACCTTCTGGGATGATGCAATATCAGTGAAAACATATCTTTTTGGTTATATTTATGCTACATACTCAACTGAATCTGGAAGTGAGGGCAGAAAATTCACTTGGCCTGAAGGACATTTTCTTTTTTATTTTCCTCTGTGTTTGAAAGAAAGCGAAGAGTTATCAGACATAGTGTTTGCTATTCCATTTAGGTTATGATGAAATCAAAACATGGATTTCAAATAAATTAAAACAGATTGTGTTCAAAGACATTTTAGGTCTAAATATTTAATCCTTAATATATTTAATTCTACATCTTTGTCATCTAGCTTAAAGCATTAGTTTACCAAAACAACGTGCTAGAATGGAATAAAAGTAACTTACAAAGTTAATTTACATTGCTCTATTATTAAATTATGATGATATGTATTGAATGGAAAGTATCTGAGGAAAAAAGTTAGTAAGAAATATTAGACATTCTATGAAAGATAACATGGAGAAACCTTATAGAATGGTTGTTGCTGCTTTCTAAGAAAACAGGTTCTGTCAAAGTGGATATAGCAAAAAAAAATGTCAGAAAAGCAATAGAAAGTCTCCTACTCAGGCAATAAGATAAACAGACAATGTTGTACCATCTAGAGTTTGTGAGCTATTACATTGTTATAATAGACTCAAATAAAAAAAAAAGAAAATACTGTAACTTTAAGAACAAGAAATATTTTGCTTGTTAAATGTTTATTTTCACTATTAGGTAAAACAATTCCACATCCAATAAATGATATTATTTTAGCGGGTATATTCCTTCTTTTTTTCCTTTATCTGTGGTTGGCCAAAATGTAATTTCTTGGTTCTTTAGGAGGGAGAGACATTTTAATGGATTCCTGCTTATTGATAAAGAAAATGCAAAATCTACGTTATCTAACTTCAGCTACATTTCAGCTTAGGAATCTAACAAAGCTTTTTTCAACATCAGAGCTCCATTACTTATTCAGTTTGTGTCCTTGGTTTTCCAGCCTTCCTAGCATTTCTATTTCATTCCTGTCTCACACAGATGCTTCTTGTCTTTCCAGTTCTCTCACAGACATGCATCACTTCACAAATTAATAACTAATGAAGCCCCTATGCATTTGTGTGCTTTACATATGCATTTTTTTCCGGCTGATGACGTGTGACTGTATTTTCTGTAAAGATATCTTTGGTTTCAGTAATTCTTTTTGCAAAGCAGATAAATTATTTATAACAGCAATCCTGAATAAATAGCAGGTGTTCAAATTATCAAAACAGATAACTGTAACTCCATTCACACAAAACTATTTTGAAAAAAATATCTATCTTAATTGTTATGATAGTTCTGGTTAGGCAATATTAATTCTCTTTTGGCAATATAATATATTCATATTTTATATTGAAAAAAATCTGTATTATAGCAGTGCGCAATATCTACTTAGCGGTTGTTTCACTTAGCTTTACCTTAAAGCAATTTTAGATAGAGAAGGAAATCAAGTTTAAATCAATAATTAAAAACTAAACCTAAACCCTACTTTGTTTTCATCTTTCTCAAAACAAATTTCTGAAATATGCCCGTAACCATGTTTCTATTTCTTTTCATTTCACTTTCTGTACAGTGACCCTCTGCTGCAAAATATCCTTTAAAATCTTAATTATTTTCATCATTAACAATCCAGAGTACTTAAGGATGAATATGCGATGAAGAATGCTGCAAGCAATGTGTTTTATTTTTTAAAGGATATTTAGAAGACTTGATGGAAGAGATGCTAGAATTTTAAAAATAATGTCATTTCAGTAGTGATACTCAGTAATTTACATTACCTGAAGACCTTGTCCTGTGTCTTCAGGGCACACTCTATACTTAAAGACATTTTCAGAGGCGATGGTCTACCAAAAGAATGAAATGTCACTGTAACTGAAACTGTTATACAAATGCTCACTGCACAGGCAGAAATAAATACAGATTATCCCAGCAATTTTTTTTAAAATCTATTCTTTATTCTAGAAAAGATTTGGAGGAAATTTTTTGTAAAGATACTTTGTAATGGTTTATAGAAATGCATTCATGATCTAGTTGCAATGAACTGTAATGAATTCAAAATCCTAGCTCTTGATTTTCCAAATAACCTTAATGCTAAATGAATCTGAAATTCATTTTATCTTTTCCCCCTGCCAGTGTCTTGAATTCTTAACAAAGCTTAAGGCCATCAGGGCTCTGTTTTTTCTTTTCCTGACAAAAAAAAAGGAAATACCATGATTCTCTCTGCCTGTTTTGTTTGTGACTTCTTGTTTCTGTCCTTATGAGATACGTACTTTTGGTAAATGTCTGTTACTGTCACTCTGTTGTAGAGATAGAACTACCGTATTATACAACAATTGCCTTTTAATCAACTGTCTAGGCATACTCTACAAGGTTCTAAATACGATCAGGAAAATAGATTTCAGAGGACTGTGTCCAAAAATGGGAAGTGTTGATCTTAGAAAAAGTTCTCTGCTCTTTCCTCTAGTATGTGCCCTTTAATAATATGGGGATACACTGTGCATAGGGAATTGTTAAAAACCTTTTGTCAGGCAGAAGCCAGGAGATAGGAGATACTGGGGCAGAATGATATATTTGGCCCCTTCTGGTAAAACCTTATGTTCAAACAATATTGCTCTTTTCCCTAATAAAAGTATGTAACAGAAAATGCTTTTTTTTTTTTTTTCCCTGTTGAGCATGCATGTACTAAACCTGTATTTCTACACTTAAAAAAAAAAAAAAATCGTTGAAAGTTTCATAGGTATTGGGGTCTAGAAATTTATGACAGTGGCATTGGTCTAGTGGATACTGGTTTAACTGCATCATGTTTGACATTGGATTTGGAAATAATGTAACTGTTGTCAGTGCCTAAGACCATTTATTTAAAATTTATGTCTTTTTAGAAGATAAATAAGTTTTGTTAAAGAAGCTCCAAACTAGAAATGTATTTCTCTGTTTCCTATGAATTTGATGTTTTAAGCTCGAAAATAATGTCCATGTTACATACAGCATAGCCACACACCTATTACGCACTCTAAGTATCACTGATGGATATACTCAGGATCTGTGCATTGCACTGAGAAGATGAAGGGATGAAAGATAGACTTGGTTTTCCTACTGTGTGTAACAAATTCCTGTGGACATGTAGATATGGTGATGCTTAATTATTTACAGTTCAAGTTAATTTTCAAACCTAAGCTCATTAATTCTTGCAATGCTGTAAACTCACTGTGTTGTTGCACTGAAGATATTAAATTAAAATATCAGATTTTGGTAATTACATGTTATACTCATGAGACAGCTGGAGTGTAACTAGATATTGTTATTTACTTGGCAAAATCATAATTACACCAGCTACAGTTTTGATCCTGAAACACTGTTAGAACAAATCTTTTAACCACTGAGGCACGGTCTAACAGTGGGGCATTCTTCAGGAAGGTAGGAGCAAATTAAAAATTGAAGACAAAGTCAATTGCAAATTGTTCTCTTTAAGAAGCACAAAACATGCAGACCTGTTCCTCTTTCCTAAGAAACAAAGGTGAAATAACAAAGAACATTTTGCTGGTAACCTGTAGACAGTAAGAAAAGCTAACTGGATTAGTCAGACCTCCTTTCCACGTCAGGTGAGAAATATGTTTAAAAGTGAAATGTTCCAGTAAGATGAAATTTCTGCCTATCTGTACATCTCTGAACAAGAAACTTTAGACTGAACAATGACCTTAGCCAAAACTGCAACCTTTGTTACAGAAAAATCTGGAAGTTGTAAGTGAAAGCAGAAGAAAGGGAAAGACTCATACGGTAGCATTTTTTTTATTATTTTTGTCATAATGGCTTGAGATTTCTTCCCAAAAAGGATTAGCTGAGATGGGTTATTTGACAAAACACAATGATGTGGTGGACAAAGAGCAGTGAAAGTATAGTAGGGAAAAGAAACAATGATGATGGCTGGTGAGTTGCTAGCATGTCCATTCAGGCTGACTTTGCCTAGGGAAGAGCATGGGGGCCTTCATCCCTTTAAGTGGCATGACCAGCCACTCACATCCATGTACCCCCATGAAGATGACTATTCTCAGCTTAAATTATGAACTCTAAATGAGATATAACTGGAGAAAACAATAGAGTATTATCTTATTATTAGTGCACAGTGCACGCAGAAATGTAAGTAGAACTTGTGAAGAGAAAGTAGTTTTGCATACAGTTAATTGCTCAGACTGCTTTAAGTAGATTTTTTTTTCTCATTCCCCATAATTACATCCTTCTTAAGCCCATTTAATTTATCGCTTGAACGTGAGGAAATATGACTCATTCTTTTGTAACCTTCAGTAAGTCTTATGACATGTTGCTGTTTCTGAGCTCATCGGTTACCTCTGACTGGAGCTCTAGCTGCTGTTGAGCACAGGCTGTGAAAAGGATTACATGTTATATATTGTGCTGTTCTATTATGCTTTTCACTAAAAGGAACCAAAGCAAGTCATCCACTGAAATTTCAAAATCTGCCATGTGAGCACTTAGCTGGGTGAGAAAGGTGTGTTTCTGAGTACTGAATTATTTAGGCTTGCATAAATATGTTTCATGGTATGATGTAATGCCATTCTTCCATATTTTCATCCTTTTCTTGCAAAGAACTGGTATGCAAATAATCAATAACGACCAGACCATTATCTTGAATAGGCTGAGATGTCATTGTTAATGGCTGCAAATGTGATACGTGTAGGTTATATTCCTTTTCTAAATTGCATATGTTGGAGTGCCTATTTGTGTATAGAATGTGCATTAATTGATAAAGTGAATTAGAGCTGTGTGTAGAGCCATTAGTGCCTTTGATAGCCCAGCATGTACTGGTACTTGTAGTAAAAGGTTTTGCAAGCATGACTGTGTGCCACAGCACTTCCCTTTAACAGAAACAAGGTACAAGTAAGCTCTCCCTGCTCTTGATTACAATTAATTTGTCTTTGATTTTCATGAGAGAAAAAACAACTCTTTGTCACCTTAAAACTCTATACAAAGCTTGCTGGAGTCAAAGAGAATTGTCAGCGAGTCTTGTGTTATCAGTGCTCAAATCTGCAAGCAAAGTTGAATGGTCATGTGAAAGAGTTCAAGCACACTGAATGTCAAAGGAATATGTAAAATCACATTGGCTTTTTAAGGTGATAACTGTATAATACATTTCTTGAAGTCTAATGGAGAATTTATATATATTCTCTTGGTGATCCCATATTACATTATGAAGTGTCTCTAAGATGGTAATGCATGAGTGGCTCTTGTGGTTGTAATGACTGTCATTTCGAGGGCAACGTCATGTGTGTTTATTGTCTCTATCTTTGGTCTTTTCATTCAGTGAAGTTAAATACTGTTTTGTTTTGTTTTACTCAACCGTCATCTCTATGTCTGAATTCTCTGGAGTTTTTAAATCAAAACAGTGACATGTACCAGTGACAACAGTCTTAAGTGTGGCAAGTGGGGTGACGAGAATTAAAACATATCAGCAAGGTAAAGAAACCTGTTGTAAAAACCTCTGCCATGCTCTCTCTATAGAGAATTTAAGTAGTTTTACATTGAAAAGTCAAATATATATTTTGGAGCTTTCTGTAAGGAGGAAGCTTATTAGATCCCCTATGCGGGATCTATTCACAGTCAATATGTTTTCTTTTTACTGTTATGATTTTATAGTATATTGCAGTATCATTTGTATTAAGGAAAAAGGCATCATAATATAATTACTAAACAAATCTGATGATTCTGTTGTGACATTTAAATAACAGATACAGATCAGTGGGGATATTGAAATTTGTACACTGGGCTTTGTTCTAAATGACTAAAGTTGAATGCGATTACTTCTTTACCATCTACATCTATCCTTGCATATTGATAGCAGCCATTGTGAATCTGTGAGTCCCTCTGCCTTTTCTAGGCAAAAAAAGTGTTGTGCTGCTTGTGCGGTATCTTCTTCCAGCAGGCAGCTAGCAATGCTAGAAACAAACCTCTTGGAAGCTTTTTCCAGCAACATTAATTTCTTTTAATTTGAATCTTTTTTTTTTTATCTGAATCAGCCCTTTAAGTAAATGAGAACCTTCCAATTTATTTTTAAATCGTTTTGTAATTTTTATTTTTTTCTTTGAACTATAAGCAAGATACATAGATTAATGTGTAACTTTAAGCAAATCATTTATAACTAGTTTTTAATGAGTCACTGAAAGTGCACGGGAAATCTGTATTCTGGAGAATGTATAGATAAGACAAAATATTTAACTAACTCACAGCCATTAATAGGTGCTTTCAGGTTTTATAGAAGAATCAAGCTTGCAATCTTAGGAACTAAATTGTTTCTGGAAATAGGACTAACTTTGAGAACTCAAAGGAATTTAGCCTCCATTCTTACAGTTCACATGTAATTAAAGAAAAACATTGTTTTCTTGATAATTAAGTAATTCCCGGGGATCTAAAAATACAGTGATAAATCACTCTGGATGCTTTAAAGAAATAATTATACCATTGACTCAAAAGACATATGGGTATGGTTGAAGTTGGGTATAAACTCAATTTCCTTTACCGTTCACTGTACGGAGAAACAAGAACTGTGAAGTACTGGAGCGCTTAATATGAATATTTCATCTATGGACAATTTTACTGAATACTGGTTAAACAATGAGTTTATATTTGGTTGAGCTGAAGTTTTGCTTAATGAAATTGCTATTTGTTCAAGCAAAAAAAAGATACTAAGCATATTCAAGATTGTCATAGTATACAATTTGCTGAATAACTACAATATACAACTTAATAGGAAAGGTATGTGGTGCACACAGGATTTTATTGATCTCCCAAAGTCTGAGATCAGCTTTCAAGTTTTGTGCTTTTTTTGCAGAAAGAACTTTGCAAAATCTAAATCCACAGAAACTGAATCAATATTACAGAGTGAACTTACTTGACCATTGTGATATCTGGTATTCCAAACAGACATTAAACTTGCAAGAACATGAACGTGAATTACTTCGTAAGAACCAGTGTTTGACCTATGCTATGTAGATGTTTTGGGTTGATTACTCCAGCAGACTGCAGCAAACATGTTAGTAGAGCAGTATTGAGGGTTTTTTTTTTATTCTTTATTGTTGTTGGTGGTTTGTTTGCTTTTGTTTTTTTTTTTGTTGTTTTGTTTTGTTGGGGTTTTTTTTGTTTTGTTTTTTAAAGCAAAACACTTCCAAAGTGCTACTGTATATCTTCAGAGCAGAGATTACGGTATTTCAGATTTCAGAATGGTTTGGCTAAAGCTCCTAAACTATCAGCAAAGCTATACAGCGTGATAGTTTTCACTTTGCAGGAACATGAGTGAAGTGTGAATAGTTTCTTCCCATGAGTAATCAGTATTCACCACTGTGGAAACTGCAAAGTTTCTGTGTTTATGTAGTATCAGGTACATTTGTCTTGAAGCAGAAACCAGGCATCCTGATGCCCTAAGCTGCACAACAAACTCTACCGAGCAACTGTCTTTACTGTGGAAAGAAAAATATTTAAATAAATCTTAATAAATACAACCTTCTGAAGAATTTTTCCTATTCAGCTGCAAGGCTTTATATCATTAGTGCTTTCTTAAGAAAGACGATGAAACAGGAAACTTCCCTCAGTGTTAGTAAAATCTCACATGTAAAAAAAAAAAAAAAAAAAAGGTCTTATTTTAACCATTCTAAAGTAGCTATGAAAAATGCTTGGCCTTTTCATGAACTCTTGAAATTATGGTGGCATATCTCTAGAAGTCAGGACAAGTTTTTCCATATGACTCCTTTATACATCTTCATGACTGTCAAGAAATTAAAAGCACCTCTTGATGCTTTGTTCTGTAAGAGAGGTGTCACTAATGTCACAGGGCAAAGTGAAGGATAAATGTGCTTTCTGTAGTTCATCTGTCTTGGAATCTTTTGATGTGCAGGAGTAAATTACTGTATATCTGCTGGGTGCAGCTAGCATGATCTCATACCTTTTAGGTGAATCCAAGCACATGTAAGACAGATCCATGTGTGCAGTACTCTTGTCACTGCTGGTGTTCATCTGTGATCTTTTCCTGAGGTACTGACACTTACTCTCCACAACTTTGCTCTTAACAGTGGAATAGATATAAGGCCTTCCTAGAGGTTTTGAAGACATTCATTCAGGAGGACAGTACATAAGAAGCTTCATCTTTGTCACTTTGTTCTTGCATACTTTTGTCTCTTGCCTTGTCTTGTGATTCTTTCTCACCTTCAACATTCAGTCGGTATATTGCACAATATCACATTTCTTCTGTGCACGTTTCATCTGTAGCTCAAAGGCTACGTACAAATCTGATAAATTTAATATTATGGTATATCAGTGGAGTTGAGACTATTAGTTTTCAGCAGTATTTCATAGCATATTAGTAGGAACCTTAGAGGAAAGATTCTGTCGCTTGTTCCCAAACCAACTAAACAGAAAATCTCAGTTGCTGCATTAAAACATAGCTTTTTTTCAAACTTCAGAAGCCTGGATTTTTGTGTTATTGTATACCTCCTAAGATCCTATCTTAGAAAAAACTGTCTTACTTGTAGCTACTTACATTTATGTTCCATTAGATTGCATCCTGTCATTGGTACCAATGAATTCATCTGGAATCATGGTAAAACTTGTAGTAAATGATAAAGTCTTAGTTGCATTTAATTTCAAGTGCTGAATTTTCTGATTATGTTCTGTCCATTAAACCAGGAGAACTTTTCTTGTCTTTACAATAATATTTCTGCAGAAGCATTTCAAGCTTTGTATTTGGACCCAAGTGAGTACCATATTTCCTCTACAACTTTCTTGAGATAGAAATAGATAAGGTTCATAGGTTCTTGCCCAAGAAAATATGCATGAGACTTCAAAAGGTAGATTTTCTTTCTGTATATGTAGAAAATTAGGTCTTCAGATCAATTTCTTTGAGCACGTAAGCCTTTCACAATTGCTTTTCTATGGCTGTCAAACACAATAATGCCAATTTAATTGCATAATATGAGTAATCACCATTTCAAGAAAACCTTCCCCTAGCCCCACGTACCTTTTATTTGCTGTTAAAATGAGTTTATTGCTGGTTTATTTTTCACTGCCTATCAAACAGATGTTTCTCACTCTCTGAGGAATTTTTCATCTTTTTCCAGTCATTCTGGCTTGGTGAGTTGCCAGATGTTTAGTTTCTCTGCTGCATTTCATAAGGGTACTGGAGATTTGGAAAACCTTGCATAAGCAGCAGGAACATAGATAAGTGTTCTTGCTGAGAAGATGCTTCAAAGAGGAAGGCATGAAGAAACCATGAGAAGAGCATAATGTATTCATAAATGTCTACCACATACATATGCATATGTCCATTGTTATCTCTCAGTAGGCCTGCATGATATTATATTAGTTGTTCCATACTCCAGCCTCACTTCCCTCAGTCAGAAACACAGATCAGATGTTTTTCAAACAGAATTAATACTCAAAACAAACAGTCAAAATTGGACCACACATACATTCATTAGTATTCAGCAACAAAAATCAGTCCCACTGGATAAAGAAGAATAGAGACAGAAGGAGAAAATGGCAATCCATACGGAGGTTATTAAAAACAAAATGTTTGCAAATATTAAAAGATCAGGTACCATTAACTCAATTTTAATGCATTTTCCCATACTTCCTACTAGTTGTGAAACAGTACTGTTTTGTTACGCAATGATATTGATGAGATACATTAGGGAAAAAGTAACCTGATAAAACCTC
Source organism: Numida meleagris (assembly GCF_002078875.1). Taxonomy (NCBI): domain Eukaryota; kingdom Metazoa; phylum Chordata; class Aves; order Galliformes; family Numididae; genus Numida; species Numida meleagris. The sequence continues at coordinate 12,189,256 of NC_034418.1, read as the reverse complement.
TTAGGTAACACAGGTGATGCTTCTAGTTGAGTAGTAGAAAATGACCTGAACCACTACTTTCTGAAGAGCCTTTGCTGTTATTATCTTGCTGTGGTCTTAAATTGAATATAGGGCAGCTGCCACCTCCTTGTCCGAGCAAAATTCTCACCAGAAATGCTACGATTAAGTTGTTGTCTTTCTTCTTTCAATTTCTAATCTGTTTTTAACTATGCCTGTTTTCTATTCTATTCCCATCTGAGCTTGGTTTGAAACCTTTTGAGCTATCTGAATAGAAATTTTAGGATGAGGATGTTTGAAACAAATAAGCTAATGGGCACCACCGGTCTTTCCACATGTGCTGAGTGACTGAACAGTAAGAAAGACTCACCCTGCAAGCCTTAGCTGACTGTGAGGGAAAGGTTTAGAAGAAAATTCATTGCGCTTTTGATTATTTTTATTCATTTTTGCACTTCCCAGAGGTGAATCCATAGTGTGGACAAATTCAATCGCTTCTGCTGGAAATAAATTCCTTGGTAAATTATGTATTATAACCTGGTAGCAAAATCAAAATGGGGCTGAATTGCAAGGTTGCCTTTTAATGAAGAACAGATGTAGGATAGTCACTTGAGAAAAGGAACTACAGACAAAATGACTACTCAGCTATTTGTGGGCTGTGACTTTCAGCTAGCTTAGTAAAAAATGAATAATGGAACTGACTGGTAAGCATTGTCAATTTTCCATCTCTAATAATAAAATAAAATAATTCAAAATTATGGAGTAGTGGTGTACTGAAAATGCTAATATTCATGTTGAATACATTAAGTCTGACCACTGTCAAATGGAGGATAAGTCTAACAAAAACTGCAATTGACAGATTGAGAGTTATGATAGGCTGCAGATTTGTTTGATTTCTGCCAAAGGCATACTTTATTGTTTATGTCAGTGCTTTTATTTTAAATCAAAGGGAGAAACTCACTTAGACTGTTGCCTTTATGAATTTTGGCCTTCACTTCTGCCTGTTAAAAACCTATCTACGAAATTTTTGTGTGAGATATTTCATAAGTGGAACATCTTTATAACTATTTGCTTTTAAATAACTTCTGAAAGCTTGTAAATGTAAAAGATATTAATGAAGATTTATGTTATATATTAATCAATCTCTTTTCTAGCAAGGTTCCAAATGTTATCTATGCGAAGAATTAGAATAGCTATTGTAGTTCCTCTTTAATTCAGTTAGATGTTTCATGCTTCGATGTTATCAATTTCTTCATCATTATTATTATTACGAAGTGTTATTTAAATCAGTGTAATAAAGCATTTTCCCCTACTCTTTGGTTCTTCTGAAGATCACCCAGAGAAAAGGCACTTGGATCTAAAAAACAAATGACGCTATTCCACTTAAACCTTGCAAAACACACCTTTGTAGAGATTAGGCTGAATAAAATAAATCTGTGATTCCATCAAAGTTCAAACCTAATCTTTTTAAGGCTTTGAATTATATTCTGTATAGATGGCAGGGAATAGTTCCAAAATTTCCACTCTGGCCAAACTACATGCCATCAATTTAAATCTTGTAATTAAGTTACAGATTAAAACTTATTACAGTGGTTTCCTCAGACTTTTCTTTGTGGTCTTTGTGGCAAGTTGAAATATTTAAGACCAAAGAAATCTCTGCATAGTGGATAAGAGAACTTATATGAATGTGATTACATAAAAACTGGAGATGACATAGGTGTTTTGGATGTACTGTACTAGTATGACATATTTCATTAAGCAATTAATTATCTATTCATGGATCTTCTAGGAAAGCATCAGTATCAGTTGGAATGTAAATAATACCTACCTTGACAGAGATGTACAATAAATGTGGCAGAGGGCTGGGAGAATAAAATGGGAATGGAAATTCCGTTTGACAGTTCTGTGCAGGTGCTTGAACCTAATGTGTGTGAAGGCAAGGCAGGAAAATGTGCTTCAGTTTCATTTACATCTCATACTCTTCATTACAGGGATGACTTCCTTATCCCAGTACTTGCTTTAGGGATGGATATCTGTGATAAGATTGCTCTTATTTCATCCATACAGATTCCCAAATATCCTCTCAATTTGCAGCTGAAATGTCTTATAAAGGGAGATTTATATAATCATCCATGCTTCAGGCCATATTAGGAAGGGAGATAGGCCTTCCTGTTTTGCTGTGTGTTGCTAAGATTTCTCGAGCACACACACATTCTAAATATTATAAAAACCTTTGCTTCTTCCTGCTCACTGCCAAGAACACTCCTGCTAAAACTTAGCACTGAAGGAATAAGCTAGATGGCATCCTGTCCCTCAGGTGCATCAACTGCACTCTACAGCTTGGTGTCATTTGAAAACTTGCTGAGAGTGCACTTGACCCCATTGTTGATGTCATTGATGAAGATATTAAAGAGTATCAATCCTAGCACTGACCTCTAGGGAACACTACACATCACTGATCTCCATCCAGACGTGAAGCCATTGACCACCACGCTCTGGATTAGATCCTGCAGCCAGTTCTTCATCTACTGAACAGTCCACCCACCAAATCCATGTCTTTCCAATTTGGAGAGAAAGATGTTGGGGGCTACCATGTCAAATATCTGTCTAATCTTCCTAAACAAGGCCAAGTCACCTGTCTCAGATCACTTGGATTAAGTTTGAAAAATTGTTTCTACTACTTTAAAATGACTTGTAATCAATTTAAATAAGAATTGAAAAAAAATATAAACACTTGAAAGACCAAATGTGATGTCATGAGAGTGCATAAATTTAACAAATTTGGCTCAACATATTCTACAAAAGATAGATTCTTTCTCTTCAGATTTCTGTATCCCTCAGTAATACCAATTTCTTCATATCTAAGCCATCTGACTATTTCTATGTTAAGCCAAATAATAAAATTAGACTTCTGCTACAGAATATCAGATTCCTTAATTGCAAATGTAAATGTTGTCAGATGTACTGCTCCCATGTTCTGATTAATAAATCACTAGAAAACACAATTAATAAAGGCTAGTGGTTCAACCTGCTTCTAGAAGGAAGAAGAGAGATGAAGAGGAGGTAGCTACAATGTTAAAAATGTGAGAATTTAGGGAGCTTTTTGTAGGGAACTGGAAAAGAAAGATTCAACTGTTGTGTTATCACATGCTGAAGTGGAAAAGGAAAATAGAGGGTGGAAGCCTTTCCCTGTGAACCCAGAATCTTCTGATATGGGTGAGCAATCTACTTCCCTTCCCTTGTAGCACCTTGCTATCGTGCCAGTCCTTCTACCTCTTTTGTAACACCTTTTCCATTGTGTTGGTCCTTCTGATCGCTACAGCATTATATAGAAGACCACACAATTGACAGTTGCTTTCATAGTACCTTTAGAACTTTTACATTATTTTTTTCCTCTGATAGTACTACTCTTTCCTCCCCAGGGCTTTCGTAATTAATCAGTTTAAGTCACAAAATCTCAAGAAGTTGTGTGAAAGAATTGATCAAAACCTGTAATATACCAGGATACAGTGCTTTTGTGTGGTTGGTTTATCATCAAGAAGTTAAAATCATCAAGTTAAAATTGTAAGGGCATGGTGACTGTCTTTGGTTCCTTTCTCAACTTTTGGCACAATGAGAGTTACGATTTAGATAGGTTTGGTGACAACCAAATTCTGTTGTTTTTGAATCAATACATTCTGATATTTGTAACTTATCTGGTGAAATAGTATATCTAACAACTCTAGTATAAAAAGGATTAGTCTTCTGCATATTGCTTGTTGGCTGCATGGAGGACCAACATCTCTGTCTCTACATAGTATGAGCTGAATAGGGGAGATAAATCCTTGTAGAACCTGAGGAAAAAAGAGAGATGAGAAAAGGCTGGGGAAAATATACAAATAAAGAAATATTTTTGTAAATCCAGGAAGAGCCTGGGACATAGAGAGAGAGGATTTGGACTTCCCTTATGCTGTATTGTCATCAGCAGAACGACAGACAGCTGTTTAGATTGTGTTTTCCAAGCTAGAAGAGCATGAATAGTTTAGCTGGATTGATGCTGAACACTGGTATTTGAATGAGCTCTCTGGTCCCAAGTTTACTCTCAGGAAGGCTGCTGGGGAACTAAAACCAATCTATGGCAGCCATCCAGCAGAAGGTTTAGATTAACTCCTCCTCAAGCAGAACCTTGAATCACTCTTTTATCATTGAATGATTGAAATGATTCTTACACATTATATTACAAACTCATTAGAATAATGTGCAAATGAAAACAGAGTAAATAATGTAACTCATTGCTTAAACTAAATGTTCCTTCGAATTCGAAGAGAAAGATGAACAAATAAGTGAATTCTGTATCTGACCCAGTGTAGGTTCTTATTTGCAAGTAAGGACTTTGTCTGTTTATACAAGAGAATTCTGAAAGGTAAGCTCAGTAAGCACGAATAAAGAGCACAACTGGAGGAGTTAACATGGTAGCTGCTTTCCAAGTAATCAATATAGGCAGAACTGCCAGAGCAGCATGATTGCATTTAACTTAGATAAAATAATTGCTGGTTTTTATAATCTAGATTTGAAAAGCATCCACGTTAACAAGCAAGAAAAGCAGGAATAAGCCCAGTACACAGATTTTTAAAGGGAGATTGTGATGACAGTGAAAAGTTACAGTGTAAATATTGGTGTAGTAATGATAAATTGTGCAATCTGAAGACGTTCGATGTTCTATCATTAATCTAAAGCACAATAAATATCACCAAAATTATCTTTTCCAACAAATAAGGAAACTTATGAAAAAAAGAGAATGATTTGTAGTTCAGAAGTAAGTATTTTATCTCAGAGTTACAGCACAAGGATTTTAACAAATCATTCTTGGCATGAAAGACCTTTCTTCACCATAAAAACTCTACCATTTGGCCTACTCTTTGTAGTCTTGTATCTGGTTGCATATATCTTCCCACTTACGACTGTTTGGGCATACAAACCTTTTGATTAGAAATTTATATATGTTCCTTCACCTGTTTTGTAATATGCCTCCCATGGAAGGAGTCCATTCTTAATGATAGATGGTAAATGTGTTGTTAATGCACGGTAGATCTTCCTCCTGGCTTCTCCCGTACCTCATAAAAAATAAAAAAAAATCCTTGGAGTCGGTAGACATGGAGTTCCACTATAGCCTTCAAAAGATTTAGCTCTGCCAGAGCAGAAAAATATTGCAGTGCATCATGTGAGAACAAAGTTCATCATTTTGTTTCTCCCAAGCATTGGATGCTTTGAGGGTGCTAATCCGAGAATTTCCTTTCATCTTTTTCTCTCTGGAGCCATTCTTAACCCTACTACAGCAGGTGGTATTACCCAATGGTGTTGGAGAATGGGTTATTTCAGGTTAATGGCAGCCTGTTCCCTATGAGTGAAAACGAGCAAATGAAAGTTTAAGACATTTATTCACAATTGAAAGAACAAAACCTGAAGAGAACTTTGCTTGTCACACTGTGGTAATTAATTGTAAGATTTTTCTCCTAGCATGATCCAGAAAATATTTCTGAATGTCTTTCACTCAGCACAGACTGATGACCTCTAAATATCAATTCTGTAACTGGAAGATTTAAATTTTCTTAAATCTTGAGTAAATGACAGGAGGTTGCCGTTATGCTTAACTGTCCTAGAGCAAAAGCCAACCCATTAAAGATCTCTGAAGCCATGTTGCTAAAAAGTTTAGCTACAGTAGTTTAATAAATCATTTTTTTTCTTTAACAAATTGAGCTAGCGCACACATAAAAGAAAGAATGACTGGAAATAGCTGATACTTGTACTGGTGAATATCACAGAGTAGGGGAAATAAAAAGAAGAATGACAGGAGAGCAAATAACTACACCTGTAAAATTTCCAACAAGGAGGCAGCATTTGATTTGACTCTCTTGTTTACAAGGCATAAGACTATCTAAGGTTTAGCTTTGTTTAAGCCAATGAACTCTCTTAAGGATGAGAATGAGGCTGTTTCTCAGCATAAGGAGCGGCACTGGAATCTCTGCACTGCTAACTCACAGACTGGAGAAAGTTCTTAAAAGTCTAATAGTTTGAAGTAGCTAGGTATTAAATTCTGTCATGAATGCCATTCTTCAGCTCTAATTTTCACTTGGCAGTGTGTGACTAAAGTAGTCCCACTGATATTAGCGTCACAATGTGAGGAGAAGTACATGTGGAAGAACTGGGTTCAGAATTGGTTTAAGTAAAATTTAAGATTAATTTGAGCAACTACTGTAAAATAATAGTTTAATTCATAGACTGAGAGGTGTTAAAAATCATTAGTTTAAAAAAACAAAAAAGGAGAAATTATCCAGTGTCAGTCTAATGCCTAAGTTCTCAAGCTTAACAATATAGCAATAAATGATCAAGGAAACAAGTCAAAAGGATTTAAAAATAACTGCTCCTTCATCTTCACAGCAGTGCTGCGCAGACTGATAGTGCTGTTGCCAGCACTGGCTGGCTGGACTGAAGGTCATTCCAGCCATCTCTCAAGTTTTGACAAGTCATACCAAGATTAAGTGATGGGAAAGACAAAGCTCTTTAAGACTTCAGAGTTGCTGGTGACTGAAATATAGAAAATAAAGAAAATACTCTGGAGCAACTTGTAGTGAACCACTTCACAGTTGTTGTAGAATTAAAGCTATGCAAGCAGCACCAACTGTGTCTAATGCCTTGTTTCAAGGTGAATGACACTGCACATCATTCCTGCGCTCCCACACTGAATTCCCTCTCACAAAAGAGGAAATTTTATGGCCCTGTCATACAACGATCCTCTGTGTCAGAGCAGAAAATCCCCCTTTTAACCTGAGTGCCTATAATATCTGTACTAGGCTTGACATGTGATAGTTTTTGTGATTAATACCCTGTAAAGACATAAGCTACTGCAGTGTGTACTGTAGAACTCAAAAAAAAAAGAAAAAAAAAATAGGGACAAACTTATAGAAAGTCTGACCCGTTTCTAAAGTTTGAGAGCTGACTTTTCTAATGTTTAAACAAGCCCTATATGAAATTTGACATTAGCAGAAATTGTTCACATGGTTTATTTTCATTTGTCCAAAGCCATATTATACTTGTCCAAATGTTAATGGCTGGCAGTGACTCCAGATTCCCTCAAAGCTCATGAAATACTTGCCTGTGCTAACCTTCGATGCTGGCAGACTGAATATAGAATCACAGAATTTTAGCTAGGTTGGAAAAGACCTACAAGATCATCCAGTCCAACCATCCACCTACCACCAATAACCCCACTAAACCATGTCTCTCAATGCTATATCTAAACGTTTCTTGAACACCTCCAGGTGTTCCATTCCCCCTTGTCTGTCACTAGTTACAAGAGAGAAGAGGCCGACCCCCAGCTCACTACAACCTCCCTTCAGGTAGTTACATGTCGGCACTTGGTCCCGTTACAGAATTCCCCCAGTCAGTGTGGCATCAGAATAACAAGCTCTCAGAATAGCAAGTTCTCTTAATAGCAAGTTCTCTTTATTGTGTTTTACACACACCTTATATATCCTTCACTCGTAAGCAGTAAATCCACTCACGGTTAATTATCCTTAAGTTCTTCACAACAACGTAGATAACAAACAAAGGGTTGTTTAACTGTCCCAGAAGTGACCACATTAGCTGTGCATACTAAAGAGTATTCTGTTTACACCTTAGCCCTGTCTCCAGACTCCGGAGGCCTCATAGAGATAAGATCTACCAGAGTCTGTTGGGCTCTTTGTTGTTAAATCTCCCCCACAGTTACAGAGAGCGATAAGAGGATATAGAGGCCCCCCTGAGCCTCCCCTTCTCCAGACTGAACAATCCCAGCTCCCTCAGCCGCTCCTCGTAAGGCCTGTGCTCCAGACCCCTCACAGCTTCATTGCCCTTCTCTGGACATGCTCCATGGCCTCAATGTCTTTCTTGCAGTGAGGGGCCCAAAACTGGACACAGTACTTGAGGTGCGGCCTCACCAGTGCTGAGTAAAGAGGGACGACTTCCCTACTCCTACTGGCAACAGTATTTCTGATAGAAATAGTGATGATTCAGAAATATAAATTCAGAAATATAAACGTTGAAAAAAGTTGCTACATAACTGTTGAGGGGTAAAGTCACTTATTTCTTTCTAATCATCTAGAAGCCACTTGAACATTTTCATCCAGCACTAGCCATCCCAAATACCAATTCACTTGGGGTGAAAAGAAAGAGGCCGATAGTGTTCTGCTTAACTGAATCTCTGTAAAAGCAATCAATAAACTTTCATCTCCTCCAGGAGGCTCACACATTTACATAATTGTACGCAGCTTCCTTTCTGTATCTGATCCTCTGTCCTTTCCTAAAGGTTAAGATACAGGGCAGATGTCTATATGCTTGCTGCTGTTATTAGCGTGCTTTGGCCATCTCATTTCTCAGTGGTTTTTATTGTGCTCATCTGTTCAGGAAGACTAGGTTTTCCAAGGCTCATTTGCTGGTTAATTGCATTCTCAGATCCTCTAAGATGTCTGTAGCACCTGCTCTCCACTTCACAGACTCTTTTGATCTCTCTAGAAATATCCAACTTTGATTATGTGAAAATCATTCCTAACTGTACTACGTGCCTAGAAAGCAAGCTTAAAAACTGCCATTGTGACTATCGTGACCTAGGTTTGAATTGAAAATTTAATTCTATAATATACAATTCCAACATGAAAAGTGATCTTATTTGTTATTCTGTTAGTGTTCTTCAGTGCTGCCTCTAGTCTTTCTTGCCTTACCAACACTTAGGTAAAACTTAGGAATCTGTGAAATACTAGATTGCAGTGCTGCAGCATGCAACTCAGTAGCTCTTAAAATACAAAGTATTAGGCCGAATTGTCACCCGCTGGCAAGAATTTCCCACTTAGAAATATATTGAAATGTTTTTTACCTGAAATATCTCAATTTACTTCTATCAGTATTTATTTGCAAATGTAGAGCAGGTAGTTTTAGACGTAATTGTCTATTTAGTAGTAGAGTTTTACTTCGGTTGGAATAAAGGCTTGGTTTGTGTACTGTCAATACGTTACTGGAATTACTTGTTTTTGGCTTGGTTTTTTTATCATTAGTATACTAGAGAAATAAAAATATGGAATGCAACTCTCCTTTGTTACCAACTGATTACACAGTTAAGCTATTTAACTAATGTCAGTATCAGTTTTCACATCTGTCTACTTACTTTATGGTGGTACTTTGGGGGCTGCTTGCTAAAATGCTTTCAATATGTACAGTAATGCCTTTTTCACAGCACTTTGTGTATTTAGCCTTGAACAGATAAGCCCACATTTATTTCCATTCATTTATAGCACTGTACATTTTTAGTTATAATTTTTCATGAGTTTCTCTCAGACTGCAGCTGTTTGCAAAGTTGTAGCCAAAACTACACATCTGTCTCTAAAGCTTGGAAAAAAAAATGTACCTCTTAAAATATATCAACAGTCTCCGTGTTTAACATAAAATCTGCTTAATTTCTCCAACAACATGAAATCAAAATCTGGGAGCAGTTGGCCTTACAGAAAAGTAAGATGTACATGCCTTAAATTCTAACGTCATTACAGAAGGTATCGTAACATACATTCCCAAACAGAAGAAATTAAGATTACAAAGCTGACTTAAGTTCTAACATTTCTTAACTTCTAGTTCTTGACTTTGTAAGCCTAATAGTACTCATAATATAATTGTTTGTGGTTGCATGCATGCATGCATGTGTAATCACTGCCTTTCTGTGTTTTCCACTGATGTTTTGGAGTGGATATTCATGAAATGTCATTGTTTGATCTCTATCTCATACTGATCTATGATGAAAAGCTACTATACTGTAATTACAAGTAGCAATACAGCATTAGCAGAAACAGAAAGAGGTAATGAATGAATTCAGAAAAAGTGAATACTGTGGGAGATCTAAACAATGGAATGTGATCTCTTTCTTTTGATAAATGAAGGTCAAACTATCTGTGCCGCTGCTAATGCAATGGCTGCTCTGTGTGATGACTAATCTTTACACTTGCTGATGTGCCCCCTCATTGAAGGTGTATTTCCAATTGTGCCGCAATTGCTCCAGTGAAGAAAAACCTTAGAAATGACACTGATTCACCTCAAAATTAGAATAGAAATGCTAACGATACTGTCCACAAGACTTGCAGAGTGCCCCCAAAAGCACCAAGCATGAGAGATTTATATGGAATGTTTCTGGATTTTCTAGCCTTCTCAAAGCTGACTACTAATTTTGGGTACTTACTGATAATTCAAGGTCTGATGAACAAGGCCTTCAAACTTACTTACTAAACCTTCCAAATTTATTGAGTCTCATGATGCAGAGCAAGCTTAAAAGAAAATAAAAATTCCCACCAGATGCCACTGGGCACTGAGGGCCAGAAAATGTACGCTGGTCTGAGCCTGAAATTCCTTAGGACTGCAATACCTCTAAGCCAATGTTCAGATGGTTATTACTTTCCATAGTTCTTATCCTGCAAACAGTTTTGGACAAGCCTTAGTTTATGTCCATGTGGATAGTCTTCCATTTTGATGTTGGTATTTATGCGCTTGAAGTTGGGCAGGTTCCTAGTGCATACTGTTCAGCCTGAGAAGACTAGATTATCCAGTTGCTGAAGAGAAAAACATGAGAACAAGTTTTTCATAACCTCCTGTTTTTCTTTACTTTCTTTCTCTTAAAAATAATTACATATAGAAAAAGATGGTAAAATGTGTAGACAAGCAGATTTAACATTCAATTCAAAGTACACTTTAGCAGCATTGTATGATTTTATTTTCCAGGCCAAGTTTCAGCAAAATCTGCTTCATAGCAGTTGAAAAACTACATTAGGTAGCCCTGTACTTCTGTCTTTAGGAGATTAGAAGCTATGAACCTTAGCATTTTCTGTGAATGAAATCTGTTTTAGGCTACATTCTCAGAGGAGCTGAACAACTAGTTCACTGCAAATAAACTGTCAGATCTAGAGTTTCTTAATGAGAGGCAGATCAGACTTAGTCGCATATAATAATCCAATAAATTATTTCACTATCAAAGTATATATTTTTATTAGAAATTCTGATATTTTGGTTAGATATTTGAGAGAGATATGAACAGAAATTTAATGTTTTGTGGCACATTACCTTTACGTGTGATATCAAGCTACATAGTGATGATGTGTCGTAATATTTATTTGTAATGCATAGAAATAGATCAGCAAAGATGAAAAGTAATCAGAAGTTAAGTAAAAGTTAAATGCTGATGGGTTAGACTCCTGAAGCCACTGGGAGACTTATGGTAGCTTACATTTAAAATTCTGAGTATGTTACTGTAATACTCTTAGAACACATCCAAAGTCAAACTGAGGAAATCTTTCATTAATAGGCTCAATTCACTTGGAAAGCAAAGGGTCAATAGTGCTTTGAGTCTGCTGTATTTTTCACAATGTAGTGGATGACGCTTTTGGAAAAAAATGGTCTTTTTGCATGGATGTATTAACACTACCTGTCATTGCCCTGCCCCTCCGGCAAAAAAAGAACTTGCCTGTTAGGATTCCAGTGAATACTAGGAAACAGAACAACAGTGCGCTTGTCAGATGTTGAAATTAAGAACACCACCAGTTGCCTTTTCTTGTTTTTATGGTTACTTTTGGGATCAGTTGTAACTGAAAAGCACTGTTTAAAATCAGTTGTAGAGACTGTTGAGTAATGATAGAAACAAAACAGTCAAACAAATGAAACCAAAACAAAACCAATAGAAAACATGCTTTTTTACTTTCTGCTTTTTCTTGCTTCATTTCCTGTTTACTGTACCAAGAACAGCTTTTGTCGCAGTTTTCAATCCATTAATCTGAAGCAAAGACCATTTGCTATCAGAACACAGCTGAAAATCTGTTTCTTTTTGCTACTTAGATTGTGACAGATTTACTGAACAAATTTGGTTTATATGCAGATTGAATAAGAAGGGGAGGAGTCGTTTCAGACAATAACAGTGCAACTAAGAGTTTAACTATATTAGATTTGCACTGGAAGGATTTGTAACTACTGGATGTCTTATGGGAAGTGTTATGCTGTGTTATTGATAACTCCTAACTCAAGCCCTTAACAAATTTAATAATCCCAACTCCTTAAAAATGTGCGAGGGCTGCTCCAAATGTAATGTCATTGGCATTCATCAACATTTGCAGATGTTTGTGGAGACCAAACAGTGTATGTGAGTGCAGTGAGGTGCTGGGTGCTGCATTTCAGCAGTGGTGACAGCAACAGTGGGTCACTCCCACTGCTGCAGATTATTACGAGCATGGCATGAAGGCTCTTGTTTAGTGCTGGTGAAAATACATAGCTAATGGTGGGGACTATGTTGAGAAAAGGTGTCTTGTAGCTGAGAATTTGCTCTATCAAATAGTAATATCGTGCTCTGTTGTAGTTTCCATGGAAATAAATAGGAGGCATTACTTTCAGAGCAACCTACATATTTACCTGTTTAAAAATGCTGGACAGTTCATCATTACTGGGAGGAAGAAAGTATTAATTTATTCAATAGTATTGTTGAAGTGTGGCTTTGGTATGTAACATAGAAACAAGACCAAACTTTCTCTAATGAAGCAGCTGTTGCTCATACATATTAGATGTCCAGACTAGACACTTCTAAAAATAGCTAAAGCAAGCCTGGATACTTGTAGTGCTGTTCTTGCATTGCGATAGTTTCTCTCTGAAGCCAAATTTCTTCTCTCGGTACTTTATTCTGTCTCTCTCCACCCTGATATATTTATACACCCTACTTGTGCCTCCTTGGAGAAGGTTGTACAAACAGCATACAAATATGAACACTGTTTTAAAGATGCAGATTGCAGCTAACTACATAGCTGCAATTAGTAGGGTGATGTAATGCTTGCAGAGAGGATATGTCTTATGCAGCACTGGCATCTGCTGCAACATGTGGAGCCCTTAGAAAAGAGAATTAGATGTTCTCCCTAAATCGCTACTGAATTTCTGCTTTGTGTTGAGGCTGCAGAACACAATGTGTCCTATTGAGTTGAGAATCTTCACATCTTACTGTGATCCACGCTGAACTATTTGAAAGATTGTGGGTTATGTTGAGCCTGGTGTCTTTGGTCACACTGATCATGAGGTTTCGTGTTGCACAGGCGATGGTTGGCAGTGATCCCCTGGTTGGAGGTTTTCATGCATCTGGAGTAAGTCTAGTCTGAGTGAATCATAGCTGTGACCTAGCAGATTTTTGCCTGGCTTGGTCAGTCTCTGGAGAGACATCAGATTTGCAAGAGAAGGCAGAGTAGTAGTAGTTCTTTGTTAGTTCTTCTACACTACATCTTTTTTAAATCCGCAGTTTTATACCAAAAACATGCTCTCTGTCTAAAAAGATGATATAGAACCTGTATAAATTCTGAAGAAAAATAGCAGATACCCTTCTGCAAATCATTTTTCTAATAAAGCTTATTTGGTTACAAGTTTTATTTTTAACAGTTCAATTTCTTTAGTAAAATATTGAAAATATCTTGTATTAATTTATATGACTGCAGAGTGTGTATGCTATGCCATAACTACTTACTTTACAGATTGGAGGTTATAGCTATTGTAAAGTAGAAAGTTGTCCTATAAGGCAGATATAGCAATTACTATAAAATAGGTGAATTCTAGAATCAAAGCAATGGAAGAAGAAATAAAGTCAGAAAAAAATGTACGTACTATTTGTTGCATGGCTGTAGCTAGAGACTCTGTTGTGGTCTCTTTCTGTTCTTCCTGTCAAGAAGGATATCCTACGTAAATACATCTCATTTTGTTTTCCCTAAAGTTAGCTATTTCTTCACATTAGATTGTGAGATCTGGTCTTCATGGTATACTTTATTGGTGGAGAAAAGATGTAAGCATACTTCCAAGCAATTGTTCTGAATATGCTGATGATGATAGGTATAGACATGTATGAAATGAAAGCTTTACCTATGAATTCATTTGCCCACTAGGGGACAGTGGGACATTATATTTTTGTTCAAATTAAAGATATTTCAAAAACAATGTTAAGGGAAAACCTTCGTTCATGCTCTGAAATAAAATAAAATTATGCATATCTCATTTCTAATCTGTGCAGAATGATGTGTGATATGTTTTTAAAAGTTTAATGAGTGTCAAGCTTACTGGCATGAATGCTAGATCTCAAACATTTTTTAGCAAGTAGTTCGAGCTGGTCCATGATAATACGGGTTTTGAACTGCAGAGATAATGGATCATAATTTTGGCATTTCCCACTCATTAAAAATTGTGTCAGAATGATGGATTAATCTATGGGCATTTTTTGTCCTTGCTATAATCTTCGTCAAAGGAATGAAGTACTGGAATTATAATGCCTTTTGTACTATAAGAATTATGAGGGCAGGATTTAGAAATTTGACTTCCTTTTTTTTTTTTCCGTGGTGATTAAATAACCTGCTATTTTACCCTTTTTGTGTATTTGGTTTTTGCCTGCAATCTGAATGAAAGCAGAAACTAAGTTTAGAATGATAAACTAAGTAGTAGGTTAATGATGTGTAGTCTGTGTAAAAAGCCTTATGTACTTTCCATTAATATATTACCTTCCATAAATATATGGTTACTGACTTTTCCTCTTGCTGACTTGCACTAGAAATAAGCCTACAATTTACGTAGCTAGACTGTGAATTGTGTTTTCAAGCAGGAAGGAGGAGCTCTCGTATGCTTTAAAAGAGATTTCTCTTGCATTATTTTAGTTCCTTCCTTGGCAGGTCCTGAACATGAGTTGAAGATTTGAATGATTTCCCTACTGCTTAGTCTGTGCAGCTCCTCTCATGTGGGGTACTTTAATATATTGCAGTTGTGGGACATATGCACACTGTGAAGAGAGCTTATGACAGTTAAGTATCTCTCTGAACAAATGCTTATTACGATGAAGCACCATCTACACATCCTTGTAAGAACAATTTAGTTCCCAAACTGAGAGTCAGTGAACTTAACCCATTTTGTTCCTAAGTTGCCCACTGATGCTTTCTAGTTTATGATCAGAAAATGCATGAAAACATTATCTAAATAATTATTTGTCTATAGCTTAGTAGAATGAGATAAACACACTTCTGTTATGGCAAATATGGGACAAATGATGACAGGATCTACATTGGTCTGGATTTAAGTTTTCTTTGTGCAAAATTCTGTAGTATTGTTAGTCTACATATCACTGACATCAAGGGGTGATAAAGTCAGGTATAAATGCATAAGAATCCATATTTTTATACTATGTACTTTTCATTTTATATTCATCAACATATTCATATACTCATTTTCTGAATAAAGACCAACATTAATTTCCTGAATGTTGCAAAAAAGAGGAGTTTACTTTTGAGGTATTTTATAGATTGTTCTATTTCTAGTGATAACATTTGGAAAATGGTATAGGAATTATCATTACTAAATAACTTGGAATGAAAAACATATGTAGAATGCAGATGTTCAAGACACAACATCTCATAAAAATTCACAGAAGACAGGTAACTCCTAACAGCTACAGAAATCATTAGTCCTCAAAGAGAATAGGTCACGTGTATGAACATATCCCTAAAACAAAAGGAATGTTTCTCTTTGTGACTCTTCGGATGCACAAATGGAGTAGTAAAAAAAAAAAAAGTGGCATATGATAGTTCCTGAAGACCTTAGAAAGATGTCATTTTTTTTTTCATATTTTTTATAATGTTTATTTACTTAAATGCTGGAGCTCATGCTTGATAAGTGATGACATGTAAGTATTGTTTGTAGTCTGTTTCAACTCAATTTGTATATGAAGGTTACACTCATTTGAAAAAATGGTATCTGTGATAGCATGACAAAGTGTACAAATAGGATAATTTACTATTCAAAAATACATTTCATTTTTGGTACATAATTTGATTTTGACAATCTTAATTGGGGAGGAAAGAGGAGATTCATAGAAATAGGAAAGACTCTTATGCTCTTACTTGAGCAGAAATAAGTAAGTAGCATTCAAAAAAGGGGAAAAAAAACATAAAAACCAATCAATTTAAATCTTAACTAAAAACATCTGTGTACTTCTTTATGCTTCACAACATTTAGTCCAGATTGCCAGAGAGTCCAGCTGAGAGGCGGGAGGATGGCTTGGAGACTGGAGCAGACAGTGCTCAAGGAGAGGCAGAGGGAGCTGGATTTTTCTATCCTGTAGAAGAGAAGGCACATGGTGAAAGAACAGGAGACCATAACCACAAGTTACAGTAAACGAAATTGCAATTGGCTATAAGGAAAAAATTAACTATCATAGCAGCGGTTAAGTATCTGAACAGATTACACAGGGAAGCTGAAGTGTCCCCATCCATGGAGATTTTCAGAGCTTGGTAGAACATAGCCACATGAGCAACCTGACATGAAGTTAACCTTGCTTTGAGTTGGTGGTTGGATTAGGGTTTGAAACGTGAGGAATAATATGCAGTGCTTTTTATAAGGTGTCAAAAATCTGAAGCTTTAAGAAAATCTGGGAAGTTTTAGCAGCCAATAATTCCATAAATGGAAGATGCATCTGCCAGCCAGAATGATCCAAGTATGCATTGTGCATTGTTACAAACAAATGTGAATGGAATTAAAATTAGATTTTTCCCCAGTAAAACAGAAAATATCATGCAGGAAAAAAAAAAAAAGCCAAGAAAGACTTTACTATGCCTTTATTCTGTCTTAGCTTGCATGAAAGACTTGTTATGAAATGCCTTCATTCAATAGTTTAGGTGTGTGTTTTAAAAGATCTCAAGGTCCTTCTATTCAGGGAGACAGTGCATAGTAATTGAGAATCCTTTTATTGCTACCTAAATTCTGTATCCCTAGGAATGCTGATCGTTAGAAATAAACATTCATTCTTTCAGACTGTTTAACAAAGCCTGCATATTTTTGTGAGTTTTTTTTACTTACGATAAAGTAAACATAATACCATTGTATCTTTGTGTTTATAATAAATGCTTCATCTAAATGTAAGAAAGCACCTTTACAGTGTAAATCACAAAGCTGAAAATGTGAATGCAATTTATTCTAATAATTATATACAGGGGATTAAAGCTCTGGCACATAATAAATAACAACCTTTCAGTGACTTTGAGATATTAAACATATTTAGCTCTGACAAGAGCCTTATTCTAGTCACCTGATCACAAGGTCTTTAGATCAGTAACAAGACATTGATTTCAGTGGGTTTAGATCAGGTTGTGTACCGTAAACAGCAGTTAGAGTTCTGTGCCCAAGTTCAGATGGTGAAACAAAAATGACCTGAGGCAGAGCCTCACAGCTCCATTCCATATCAGTAGGTTTTATTTTAATAAAGTTTACAGTATTTGTCTTTCCCGAATTATGACAGAGCCTACTTTTCAAGTGTGTCATTTTCATTAAAAATTAAATACAAAAATGCCTCCAACGTTTTTGATGCCTTTTTGGAGTACAGAGGGGAGCATATTACAGAACAAAAGCTCCTAAAGTAGTTCACATTTTATGTGGAAAAAGTAAATAGCTTCAAACATTGTAAAAGATGAGCTAAGTTCTCAGCTTGTGAAGGCATTACCATACACAGAAGATAAAGAGAATATTACAGAGCTTGATTTAATGTACTCTATTAATTACTATTAATTATTTAAAATGTTATAAAACTCCCCCATGAATCCCTACTGAGATGCCGGCATGTCAAGCAAGCAATTAAAATACAATACTGTTAACCATAAAATAGAGTAAAGGAAATAAAATATTAAAAATCTAAACAAAGTGGTGGTGTTAACAAATCTTTTTCACTTACTGAAATTCTAAATTCTCTGGAACTTAACCAACTGCATTAACTGGTCTGTTTTTCAACTCATACAGTCCTATCTTCTCCAAAAATCATACTTCATAAATATCATATGACTTAGTCCTTTATGATCTTTGCTATTGGACCAGGCTAATTTATGACAGAGGAAGGAATGGTCAATCCCAGCAAACAGTAGAGTAGTTATTAAGATGGTATTTCCTTGAGTCCAGAAGATACTCTGGGAAGGGGAGGTGACTCTTAATTACAATATTTTTCTCTTTTACTGCCAACAAAAACAAAAATGAAAAGAGTGAAAATACTGATATTTTTAAAGGGAAGAAAAAAAAATATAACAGCCACAGTAAATGCCACACTACAAAAATGCAGCTATTCAGCTGCGTTTTTATGCTTTGGAAGAAGTCATAAATATTTGCCACTGAAAATATTTTTCTTTGTATCACCCTCATCTCCTACTGTCTAATAATGATGTTTGGTAGTGTTTATTTGTGTTTTGCCTCTAAGCAATGTCTCATCATGATATTCAACTGTGCAGGACACAAAGTTGAATAAATGACAGATTTATTGAAAGGGTTTAAGCAGCAGGCAACTCTCTCAAAAATCATTGAAAAATGGTACTATATATGACTCTGTTTCCTGTTTTCCAAGAGGTATCTAGTATATTGTGGACCTTTGACAGCTTATGTCAGATGTATGTTTTTCCTGAAAACTGAAGTAGAAACAACACAGTGAAACTGGGAAGCATTCACTCTGCTTGTTTCTTCAATTCATCAAATCCTTCAGCAAAATATATTTCTAGGAGTCAGTTCATTTATCTTATCTGGATGTAAATTGCAACGAAAGTAATAATTTTATCTTCTTGATATTAAAGCTTTAAAAATTTCTGAATTGTGTCTGCTTGACACATTTTGAGGACAAAAATTTCTTCCTAAAACTCAAAAGAGGTGAATCCTTCCTATGTTCATGATGCATAAGGTTTCCTTCCATATGAGATTTTTTTAGTCATTTGCAAAGGTGTCCCTTACATTCCTCCACATGACACATCAAGAATAAGCTTTAGAGGATCTCTTACAGGGCATTTTCTTGAAATAATGTCTTGCTTTGTCCATTTCCTTGTCTTACTATAGACTTCGGGGTTGGAAATCATTGCCATTCTCTGGCATGACCCTGTTTCTGTTTTGTATGTTAGCAACAGCAGGGAGAGCAGGACCACAAAAACTAAGTTTAACATTAATGGGCATAATACTAAATTTGAAACTATGTTAGAAGGTATTAAAAAAAAATAAAATGGATTCTAGCTTCCCTCACCCCTATGAGATGGAAAGAGAACACAATGGGAGAAATGAAGCAAACTGTTCCAGACCCATAGCCTCCATTCATCCTCCCATTTTGACCTGTTCTTTCCAAATATACTGAAATTTTATTTTCTGGAAAATTACTATTTTTCAAAATTTCTGACTGCAGATTGTATATGGGAGAAGTTACTAACAGAATTAAACAGAGGTTCTCATGCCCTTCAAATATTTCTGCCAACATGTCTATTATCTGCATAGCATCTTAAATCACCACAAAACATGCTCCAACCTCTGTACTGAAACCCACATGTCTTCTAACTTTCTTTCTGCACTGTCTTACAACTTGATACACAAGTCTGTGAAGTCCTAACTTCATGGCAAAAAGCCCAAGAGATGACGGAGTTTTGCAAAGAGAACAAAATAATCATCTCATACATTTCTGGAGCTAAAACAAGCTCAGATTGTTTTTTGCTTTTATGTTGTTTGTTCGTTTGTTTTTGTAGTGGTTTTTTTTTTTCAGTGTTGGTGTTATGGAGTATACTGCCTTGGATCAAATGATACTGTGACACTGAATTCTCTGGATGTCAGTTTACAACTTTGTCATTCCATTCTCTACTAAAAAGATTTGTTCTTATCTTGATACTGTACATACCTTTAACATTAAACAAAAAGTTTTTATAATGTGTGTGAGGTTCTTTTACTTATTATTTATTTTTGAGTCAAAAGTCAAAATTTATACCACAATATGTCCATTCAACCATTACTCCATAAATGTAAGCCAGTACCTATCAGAAAAATACATATTTGTGCTCCTCACAGCAGCCATTTTTATTAGAGAACAATAGCATGGTAAAGATCAACATGAACTCTTTTCCTGTGGGACCTATTTAGACATTAGCAAATTATAGTGCAGTTAACTAAACCAGAGTCTCTGTACCTAGAAGTTAGGCATGACAACTTAACTAACATGTTAGTTAAGTTAAAAGCTTTTTAAAATGTAGTAGATCTATTCAGTTTTTCCCTCCATCTCACTGTAGCAAGAGCTATTATCTGCATACTAAAATTCTGAGATCTGTTGACTACTCTTTTTTTATTGCAGTTGAATAAGTAGGACTCAGCAATCCTGAAATTTCCCCTATTTCAGGGGAAGTAAAACCTACCCCTAAGAAAGGGTCTACCTTTGAGTGCAGTGTAAAAGGCTGAGGGCTGACTTTTTAACTCTTAAGTCTTTGCAAAACTCCTCTCTATATGTATTTGCCTCTTATCCAAGTTTTACCTATGATTCTTTCACCCTTCTCACCTCAAATGAACGGTGTGATATAATTTCTTAGAGCACATCTAACAAATCAGGAATGTCAACAAAAAACAATTCCATGACATATTTTGCTTTTTCGTATTCTATCTTCCCCTATAATTAAAGGTAATCCTGAAATGCAACAGTTTAATACAAACTCTGTCTCTCCACTCAGTTGTTTTGCATAAGAAAAAAACCCTGCAACCTTCTGTCACTTATTATTAGACATGCTAACGTGATATGTGCCTCAGTTCTTTGAAATAGATTATACGTGTCAGTTTATATTGTGTCATCCATTACAAACTCAATATATACATTTTGTACATCAAGGTGTCAAGGAAGTCTGTTTACTTTAATGGGCATCCAAACAATTATTAAAAACACAACTGTATTATCAAATGATCAGTGCTTAACAGAAGCAAGAGAACACTTTGGAAATTTTGCTACAGATTACATTCTACTACTTTTGTTTTGTTGTTTTTGTTTATTTGGTTTAATATTTAGGATATCCACTTGATAGTTCTGATTGTCATTAAGTGTGATTTGGAACAGGAGAAAATTGTGTACTTCTATGCCTACAAAAATTTCTGTCAAAATCTGTCAAACTTTGAGGATATTATTTTTTATTCTTAGTATTATGATTTGAGTATCATAATTTTTTAACAGGAATATCAAGGTCTTGAAGAATTAAATTGATGAATATTAATTCAGGTATAATTTTATTAAAATATAATTGCTACAAGTGCTGTAAATCACAGAATTAGTACAAGATCGTGATAAAATTTCAACAGAATTCTGATTCAGCAATACATAAGCAAATACTCCAGACATCCAGAGTATTTGCTGTTACTCCAGACGTCCTCTGAACACTGTGAGGCATTGTTTGGGGATAAAAGATTTCATTTTGGGTCATCAAAACCAAAGACCTATATACATTATTTTTGTCCTGGACATGTGCTTGAGCATTTCCTTGAAGTGTTAGAATGAGCATAGGAAAATATGCATGTGTGTTATGCACCGGTCACTTATGGCGTTGTGTGGCGGCCCACAAGAAGACAGCAGCTAAACTGAGGAGTGGTCAGCACTGCAGAAAGTGAAATTCTGGAATTTGTTACCCCAGGAAATAGTAGAGGAAGGCAGCG
The DNA here is from genome assembly GCF_002078875.1 of Numida meleagris. Taxonomy (NCBI): domain Eukaryota; kingdom Metazoa; phylum Chordata; class Aves; order Galliformes; family Numididae; genus Numida; species Numida meleagris. The sequence continues at coordinate 12,167,758 of NC_034418.1, read as the reverse complement.
TCAGCTAATTCAAAAGCAAGTTAGACAAATTCATGGCCATGTTCACAGAAGGATACTTAAGAAGATTGTTAGAGGTGTACGTTCTACCACCTCTATTCCAAGTGACTGTTGGAGGAGAAACAACAATGGATTGCAGGAAGTAGTTAAGCTTACATCATTTCCATAAACAGCATCTTTTACTGTGACTGCTAGAGATAGAATATTATGCTGGACTATTGGCCTGTCCCAATAGTGCATTTCTTGAAGAGGCAGAGGGAGATGAGAAACAGCTCTCCCATAGTTTATGAAGAAATAAACGTGTTTATGAGATTGTTCTTTAATGTTTTGGCTCCAGGATAGCATGGACCAGAATATATCATAAGGAAAAACCTAGTCATTGTTATGGGGTAGTGTTTTTAATCCTATATTTTAAAGGATCAAAAAATGGAGAGGACTGAAGCTGCTAGTGGAAAGTGTCTGTGGATCTTTACAGACTGCAAAAACCTTAGTACCTAGAAAATCAATTAGCTAGTGTTATCTTAATGTCCTCTAGCAAATAGAGAGAAATTGTTTGAGAATGGCTGTCTTTCTCATTGGCCCTGTTTTTTTAGGATCAAATGAATTGGGCTCTGCACAGAATTAGTGTGGTATTAATGTAACCTCCCAAAGTCATCACAATTCAAGAAGCACATAAGAGAATTTGGGCCTATGAAGTACTCTCTTGGATACTGCAGCGTGACTATATCTGAAGTCACAGGTGCAGCAAGATGTTGCTTTCATTTGGAAAATTGCTGTAATATGGGTCTCAAAGTGCTTATGAATGCATCAGCAAAGAATGGTGGGATGGGATAAGAGACTATGCATGTCACAGCCACGTGCTATGTAATCACAAGCAGAAAGGCTTTTAGGCAGACATTCCTTTTCTACAAGAGAGGATTAACAATACTGCTAGCAGGTGATTGTCTAATCTGTCTGTACAGGTCTCTCTTAATGTGGGCTTCATAATCTCCCAGTCCATTCTCCTATTTCACTGCCACTATTGCTAGAAAGGTTTCTTTTCTCCTCTGTATTTGACTCAAATGTTCCTTATTCCTGTGAAGACTTTTTCAAACCACCAGCAGGTCAAAGTTTATTCCAGTTCTGCTACTAGTTGTTTATAAGGAAAAGGTAAGGAACATTGGAAGCTTGAAAAGGTGCAGCTAGAGGAAAGCTTTTTCCAGTCTCTAGAGAGGTCATATGAATAAATCTATGTGAATAAAAGGAAATATTCACAAGGTTTTGTGTAAGCTTGCTTGCAATGATGTTTAAGACAATCAAATGTTTCTGGAGATAAGGAAAAGGTGTTTTTAGAGTGATATTCTTGCAGTTTTCTTAATGCTTTAAAAACTTTTGGAGAAGTAAGTATCCAGAATATTTTAGAATTCAAAGTGTGACAGGTCAGTGTTATATCTAAACAGGAACATGATGTGGGAAAAAGAAAAAAAATCTTATTAATAAATAGAAAATTAGTTACATACACAGAATTGTTAGTCTTCCATAAGAACATAGCTGAAAGGGTCACAGTGTACTAGGACTAACATAGGAGCAGGGATCTGTAGATTTTTTAAAGGTCCTTTTAAACAATAATTCTTGTTAATGATTATGGAAATTTGCCTGATTGATCACTAATTACAAATGAACTACACTATTGGATTAGTGATGGTATTTCTTGGACAAAGGAAATTGAATTCTCAAGGTTAGCTTTCTTACAATAAGCCAAACGTTCCCTGGCACTCTGCAGCACCATTTGCATTTCAATTAGATTGTGGCTCAGTGCCACTGGTTACTACTGTACCTTGTCTTCTGTCTAGTCATCCATTGACTGAAAAATAAAAGTACTCATTTTTTATTCTATAAGTTGTTTTGATGTGTGTATTTTTTTTTTTACTTTATTAAATACACAATATGATGCTACAGCTTTATCTTTAGTTTTAAAGGGATAAAGGGAATACACTGGAAAGTTTAGTACCCTGCATAAATTGCAATACACATATGTTATTATTTTTTAAGAAACCTAGTAATTACAGTGTCAAATTCATTGAAAACTCCACTCACATAAAACAAGAAGAAGCTAACTGAAATTTCCATAAATGAGCTTTGTACTTCAGTGGTATCTTAAACCTGAGTGTTTCACTTCACTGTTACTTCATTAGTGACAGATTGTTAGGAAATAGGAATACTTCAGATTGCTTTTCTGTCTTTTATTAAAATATATATATAAATAAACAACTGTGTTGCATAATAGTTCTAGTAGCTCCACTGGTTTCTCTAAGCAATTCTTATACTGAAAATCAAAACAGAATAACTTAATTCTGATGGAGAGATAGGTGCCGCAAATAGAAGTTACTCATATTTAATATTTTTGTTTGTTTGTTATCCTGAATTGGCCATGGCATGTAGAGGCAAGTCTTCTCTTGACAACTCCTGCGTGTACAGAAAACTACTCTTTCCTTCTTCTTTGACAACTTAGCTTGAGGACCTACAAACAAAAGCTGATAAAATGGGCTTTACATTTGTATGCAGTCTCTCTTCTTCTTATCTTTCCACTTGCGGATCTAAGATGTCTCAGGATTGAATGCTTTAATGTCCTCTTCCACTTCGGAACTGAATAAAATGGCAGTGTGCTGAATCAAGATCAGTAATCTAGTAGAGAAATTTGGAGACTTTTGACAAATACAATAGCAGCTAACAGAATTATCACTCTCCAACATTTTTCTTTTTGTTAAGCTGAATGAATATGGAATTTTATATTATGTGCCTTCAGAATGACACCGTAGATTGGGAGTGGGGGTTGGCACTTGTCACCTAAAACAATAGCTAGGAAATAAATGCGTTCAAATTATCATTGTACAGATTAGGCAGTGTCAAAGACAATGCCATCATTCTATTGTTAGCATTAAGAGCACATGAAAGACAATTCTAGTGAGACATTCTGCATAGAGTTCTCAAAAGGGACTGTAAAGAGCAAGAGAGAGTTTAGTGTTGGCATGTTTTAGGGCTGATATGTAGCATTTTCTGTCTCAGGCCTTATGAACGTTTAGTGAATCCTGTGTATAAATTCTTTAGTTCTACCACATTTTATTTTCCTAATTGTTATGTATTAAGTTACACTTTGATTAATTTGAAGTGAACCACAGCCAGACCAGCTCTGGTTATGGTATTGTTAGATCTTCAATTAATCATATTCATATGAATCATCTGTTTAATGATCAACCTTCCAAATAAACTTGGTGCAGCAATGTGGTAAGTGGTAACTCAAAAGATAGAGTTGTGGGGTACAAGGAGAATAGTTTTCTCACATTAGTTGCTCTGTTCTCATAAAGATGTTGACTTTCATATGTGAAGAAAAATTATTTCCACTTAGAATAATTTGGAAGAAAAACAAGCCAATCTGAAGCTTTTGTGTGTGTGTGTATGTGTGAAAGCAGCATATTTATCAGTTTGCAGTTTCTTGTTTACTGGTTTGTTTTATATCCCCTTCCTAATGTCATCAGAGTGCTCCTGGGGAAAAACCTAAAACTGCAAACATCAAACTGACAATAGGCAGGATAAGTATTCCCAGACCTTGTATCATCTGAAACAACCACAATAAATAATTAAGTGCAACCATAGTGTCAAGCAAATGTTTGACCAAGGAACGGTGTCTCACACTGCATTTTAAATGTCAGAAAAGTCAGGTTCTGGTGAACAGCTTCGTGGAGAAAATTTAACACCAAATATCTGCAGATGTCCTTTTTCTTTACCAAGTGCCAGTGCTAGTTGTTATCACTGAAGTACAGATGCTTTCAGGGAAAATCATTTACCATGATCATCTACATAGAGATTCTGTATGAGTAGGATCATGAGACTCCAGTGGAACCATGTTAAAAGCCACAGCTTTTTTCAGGTCTCTTTTTAATGGAACCACAATGTCAGACCTATATAAAAAGAAACTATAACCATCTCTGTGCAATCTCTCTTCTCTTCCCTCTTCCTCCATGTAAAGGCATGCTCTTTCAAGCCTTCTCATGGTCTCATGTGTGTCCCAGGTCCTATGAAATGGGTTTCGTGGAGTCTTGCAGGAAGAGGGAACTGGATGACCTTTAAAAGTCATCTGGTCCAACTCCCCTGAAGCCTCAGCTCCAACTAGATTGAGGTGATTCCCCTAAGCAGTCCATGTTTGAGACCTACACCCCCCGGCTGATTCCCAGTTAAGAATAATTCTGTTTGTCAGCAGACACCCAGCTGGCAATGCAACTTCTCACCACCTGCTGACAAGCACACAGCTAATCCCTAAGCAGTGGCCAGGGCCCAGCTAACTTCCCAAGACTTAATGACCTTTTGCATGACGTCACACAGTATGGAATAACTGTGTTCCACCCTGCCCCCTGCTGCTGTGGCATAAAGGCAGAGGCTCTTCCCTGCCAAGTGCCTTGGCTTGGTGTGTTCTCCCATCTTTCAGCAACAACGAAAGCATTGGTGTGCTATTAATACTGCCTCTACTGAAACCAGGACAAATTCCTATATTAGTTATATAGTCCAGGAATCTTTCGTGGACATTTTAATGTAATATTTAAGGTAATATGTAAGTTATAGCTCAGAAGAGATATCTCTTGTTTCTGGTTATCATATTTAAGGAATTACTTCCATGATATGTCTCGAAGTTTTAGTAGTTTAGATTTTTATCCTTCAAGGATTTCCTATTCATTATAGCCACTGCATAAAATATATGCATAACTTGATGTATTTCTATGATTTCTACAGTTTGGTCCGTGTTTGTCAGGACCTGAAAGTCTTCCTGACTTTGGTTTAGGCTACTGGAGTTCATATATGGCCTCAAGTTGTGCCAGGGGAGATTTAGGCTGGACATTGGGAAATACTACTTTTCTGAAAGAGTGGTCAGGCGCTGGAATGGGCTGCCCAGGGAGGTGGTGATTCAACCCTGGACGTGTTCAGGAAACATTTAGATATAGCGTTGAGAGACGTGGCTTAGTGGGGTTATTGGTGGTGGGTGGATGGTTGGACTGGATGATCTTGTAGGTTTTTTCCAACCTAGCTAATTCTATGATTCTATGATTCCTTAGCATAACTGAATTAGTTCTCCAGTGTCCAGCCAGCCAGAATAAAAGTCCTGGAAAACAATGTTAAGACAGGATTTCCTCATGCTCCAGCAACTCCTGGAAGCTACAGGCTTCAATGCGAAGTCACATTCTTCTCAAACATGGCATATAGCCTGTCAAGATTATGCATTCATGTCCTTCCTCCCAAAATACCCTCTGCCCCAAATGCAGCTAAAGTATCTCTTTCATTATCAGTCATGAATGTCAGTGATGATATACTACCATTTCAGACAAAATCAATGGCTGTCATGCCAAAGTCAGAAATTAACTTTGCTTTTATTATCACTGCAGGCAGTGACTACAAGGAGTGGGTGGGAGTTATTCATATTATATCCTCTCTCCTGTCCACTAATATCAGACTACGTGACTACTCCAATCTTATTTAAGGTCCTGATCTTTTATAGCATGTGGACATCAGTATTTCTTGTCTAACAGTTACTGTAGTCCAAATAGATGCTTTACCAATTTTTTGTTTTTAATGTGTTTGAGAAGATATTGGAGTAATGCCATTTGCCATTTTGGAATATTAGGATATTCAGCACAGGCAAGGCTAATTTTTTGTTTATCACCTTTATAACTTGTGTCTTAGTGCCAGTTTGGGAGCCATCCATCATCTATGCGTATCTGACATGGTTATTCAGCAAGTCAGAACTGATAAATTTGAATTATCTGGTCTCACTTGTCAGCATGCTTGTCATCCTTGAACAAATGCAAAATCAATTCCAAACCAAAGGGTATGCTCCTGCCAACTGTTAACTATTGACTGCAGAATAAGTTACATTTCTTAGTGATTAGGAAATGTTGGCAAACTTCTTGACTCACAGCTTAGTTTGGGAATTAGAATCGTACATATACTTTGAGAAGGCAGTGAGTTGAAGCACATAATAACTGATATTGTGTTCTGAAACATAATTTCTCTGCTAATGCATTTTCTCTGCATCCTTCCCCCTTTTTCTCCTAGTTGGAAAAAAAAAAAAAGAAAAAGAAGTGCTTAATGGCAAATCAGAATGTCCCTTTAAAGTACAAAATGGACAGAGAAACAGACTAAAATGAACAGCTCAGTACTTCTTAGAGTACATGTCTATAATGCACGGCCAAGCACAGGCATGACACAGTAAATCTATCCAGATAGCCAGATCACCGTATGTTTAGTCTGCCTTTAAACACACTGCACATGCATCCTTGCTCACAGTGTCATCACGAAGGGCTAGTTCTCTGCCAAGAGTAAACTTACTGAACATTTCCATTCATAAGGAAAGAGAAGCAAAGCTTATTTTTAAGAGTTTATAATACTTGAGATGAGTTACAGAATGATCTTCAGAATGAACTTCTCTATGTACCTGACTACATCTGAGGCTGTTGCTGTTCTTTCTCACTACCTATTATTGATGTAATTTAACATGTAAAAAGCCAGAACCTCAAACTTGCTATTAATTGCATGCTAATAGCCATCCAATCTGAATGCTGCTATGCCAGTTTTTATATGGTTTAGAAAATGCTAGTGGGCTTGCAAAAAAAACACAGATGTAGCTGCATAGGTAGACTTCATCTCTGTTTCCAGACATGCTCTTCTCAGGCACTTAGGTATTAAAATGAAATCTTAAAAAAATTAACTCTGCATACTCCAGCCCAAAATGATCTTTGCATGTCAAGTTATTAAAAAAAATAAAAAAAATACTGAAGAAAAAAGCTAAAATACAGACTGGATCATTATGTGAAGAAATAAAGATTCTGTGAAGGTCTTTTTAATACCAAGATAACATAAGATTAGATACATAAGATACATAGATACATAACATTACAAACATACATAGATAACATAACATTAGATACCAAGATAAACATAATTTAAAAAATAATGTCTATTGAAATCTTTTTCCAGGGGACCACTTTATGGCTACTACATCTCTTTTTATATCTTTAATTTGCTGAATAAAAAACTAGGTGTTTTTTTTTCTGCTTTGTGGAAAAACCCTGTAGTTAAGAGTGTGAATATAAGTGTACCTACATTTTCATGTAAGTGATCCTTATTGCAATCTAGAGAGTAATACAAAAATCCATTAGGCAGAGATAGCCAGCTATCTCCTATAGCTGTGCCCAGCATAACAAATAGCGTAATGTGGCATGGAGGTTTTTATTTTTATTCTTGGTCTTTAAAGATTTCCAAACAAGTATTTCCAAAGTATTATATTAAAAAAATATGCCTATTAAATTCTTCTATAATAACTACTGTAAGATCAGTCAGGTCACCTTTACCAAATGAAAGATTTTGAGAGTCAAAGTACAGGAACAGAATGTAAGATGTCCATTTTTAATGCTTAATTCAGTTTCTCTTTGATTTACACAAGTGATTGCAAATATCTAATTCATAGCTAAAAATTTACTTTTTAACATAGGTTTTAAGAGCTTGCGATAACAAATATAAAATAATGAATCTAATACTGATAACCAGTGGATCTTCAGTGGCTTTGATTTTTTGCTTCTGTATCTATATGCTTATTTATTTGTTTATTAGCAGCAGGCCTGCATCTAAAACACAGAGCTGTTTTGGGTTTGATCAAATCTGAGCAGGTTAAAATACATGTTCAGAAAGTCTAAAGTGAATATTCTTACAGAATCCAAGAAAAAAAAATGTTCTAAAATGTAAAATTGCTCAAGGTAGTGAGTGTTCTTAAGTAACTAGACATCCCCAATTTATCACACTCACCAGGCTACTGGTTTTGCAGCCATTTACTTCAACAGCATAAGCATTTCACTCAAGTCTTCACTTTCCTATCAATTCTTGACATTTGATTGATTACTCAGATAGCAGACTATATTTTCAACATGGACAGTTTTGAGATACACTCATACAAGAGTCTTATGGTTTAATTTCTGATTTGAATGTCTAATTTAGAGGACAGTATTTCTTATCCTGCATGTTAGTTGTGTACAATATCAAATTACTACTACTCTGATATTTTATTTCTCTCATACACTAGAAATTCTTTTTTAACTTCAATAAATCAATTAGTTTTTTGCTTTCTAATGCAAAAAAATCTTTTCTTGGATTGTTTGGCTCTTATTTTTTCATTTTGCAGTGCTTTTTACTACTTGGTCAAGCCTCACGTCTCTTGTCTACTTTGAAGTTAGTATATGAAAACATCATCCTCTTATATGTAAATACTCTTTTTTATTCCTAGGGATGTTTTCTTTTGTAGCATTTATTGTTTCTTTAGGGCAACTCTGAAGGGTAACCAATTAAACTTTTTAAAAGGGATTCTAAACATTAACTATTTTTTGTGAGGAGGAAAAGGCTAATCAAGTATCATGTACTAAAAATATGGATTTTATTCTAGACCTCATTATTACTAGTTAATACTAATACATTTACTGTTTTATAGGCTAGTGATGATATGTGGAAATTGGTTTTGAACTTGTAAAAATATACAATATTTCTTGAAAAAATTTCTAGCTTGCAAGCTGTGCTGGGGAGAGTTGTTTAACTGAACAATCACTACGGTTGCATCTTCAGCATTTAATCTGCAGAATTCAGGATGAGGATATGGTGTGTCTGCAAGGATGGAGAGTTCTGTTTAAAGCTGCAATTAGATGTCATGTTAGCTGGTATCTGCTTAAGTCTTAAGACCACTCTTAATTGGTCTTAAGAGCCTTTTCATACTGAAACAGATAGTCAAGAATCAAGTTATTCAATGGTGTGATCTCATCAGAATTATGGAAGCTAAGTTCTCTGTCATATGATGCTCAGACCTAAACTCTTACAAAACAGTAAGTACATACTGTAGGCTTTGCTAAACATCTTTCTGGACTTATAAAACTGCAGGCAAAATCAATAGCATGCAAACAGATGAAGTACATGGTTAATGATAAGTGACTGTGGAGACCATTTTCCTCTTTACTTCAGTTTTCAAACTCAGAGTTTCACATTTAATCTTAAAAGAATGAAGGGCATCATATTGTGGCATTGTTTTGGCCTTAGCTTATCTGTTTATTTATTTATTTCTGTTGTGACTTTGCATTCAAAGATGGCATAGACATGTCCTTAGATCTGCTGTATACGTTGTGTTACTCAGAACTGGGTAAATTTCTGCTTTCAGAGTATACTGTAAAAACTAAAAACAGTTCTAGAAAAGGCAATATCAGCAACTGGCAAGAGTTGCAAAACTGTAACAGAGAAGCTACTGCAGAACTGTTTAGCTGATTATGTTTCCAGTTCTTCAGCAGCCTGTTCGTGTTGAAGTCCGGATGCCGTTACGTTCTGAACTACAAAGCAGGACTCAGAATAGCTTTCGACCTGTTCTCTTATAGACAAGTCCTTCTCCCAGCTGCAGAAGGAGAATGAAGCTTATCTTTAAGTAATTTAAGATCTTTTTTCTTAATTGATCTTTTATAAAAAGGTAAAGAGGGACACTTTTTTTATTCCCCAGATAGCAGATTTACTAGAAAGGCTTATTTTTCACTAATTCCTCCTATTACCCAGAAAAAGAAAGCAAGTATCCTTTGAAAATGTCTAGCAGATTAAGGAAACCAGTACAATATGCGAGCAGGACTCCTTTCATCTATTTATCTTCTTTCCCATTTCTTCATCAATTATATCAGCAGGTGACACAATATTTCATATCTTTGAGATTGTGATCTCTGTGTATTTATGGAATATTTTAGCGAAATAAAATTTTACTTCAAACTGCTTCTATATTAGAAAATAAAAGTGTGGATTTTTCAGTGATTGAATCCTAGAAAGCTGTGGTGATAAGGTCATTAAAAACACATATGTTCAGATAACACTACAGCTTAGTGTGTTGGTAGTATTAATGCAACTGTATGATTGCTAAAGGATAATTACATGTTTCAAGCTGCAGAAAAATAGAAGGTTCACCTTTTACACCTCTTACCTACCATTAGATTTTCACTGTTCCCTTTTTGTTTTGTTCTGATATTACAAAGTTCTTTGAATTGCATTAGCAGTCAATAGGAGAACTACTTACTTTCTATCCACTGTTCTTGACATCAGCTAAACAATGCATGAAAGCATTTTGCAGAAAGAGACAGACAGGAGAGGAGATATAGAGAAACTAGAGATATAAACTGACATTACATGTTTTATGAAATGACTAAAGAAAACACACTGCAAGTCAAAAACCTCCAACAGTAGTAGCATTTTAGAATACCCTACATCGCAGTAAACAAGATTTTTCACAGTCTTTTGGCAAAGGCAATAAGATTTTGTCATTGTTCTCTATTGGTAAATCACCCTTAAAAAATGAAAGATACTGCTAGCAAAGAATAAATAATGCTAAGAAATCTTCTCCTAGCAAATAACTAATGCTGTTACAATACTGTCCCATCCAAAGTAAAAGTTTATGGCGTAATTATGTTGTGGAGAACTGTTTGAAAATTACGTATTCCCATTCTTTTCACAGTGAGAACTAAGTTCATTTTGTGTGGTGTGAACATCTTTCTTCTCATAGGTCTTGTGGTTCCATTTTAATTTTCCACTTCTCTGGTATTCTGCTCTATCAAAATTGTAACTTAGCACTGTATATTGGAAATAACTAAATAAATTACAGCACTGTTCATACTAAGGATAGGGATGACAGGATCTCAAAAAATAAAGTTGAATCCATTTTGCTTTTAAGCTTCTAATCTGATAATTTAGGGATTTAGTATTTCACCTAACCTGGTAAAAAGTTTCAATTTTCTTTGGAGTTGGCCAATTTTAGGCTGTTAACATGGATATTGTTCATTGGTTGATGTAAGGTTTCATGATTCAGATGTTATTCCATTGGTGAGAAGTAGCATCTAGCTATATGTTCTATTTATTTTAACAATAACATTAATTTGCATTATCAAACTAAATATTTAGAAGCTGTATGTGAATGCTAAATGATTTAGCTTTGTATCAAAGGCTTCTTGTGCTAGATTTCATACAATTACCAATAGAGTATGATATTCATGCAGACTTTCAGTGAATAGAATATATTGAATACAGTGTGCATATATTCTCACAAACTTCTGGAAAAGATAAAGAGGAGTGTGCATGCTTATCTAAGGTCATAACTGGCAATATAGGGGAAAATTTGAGAGCAGATGTAATTTAATAGCGGGAGAAAATTAGGAATCAGAACGTGTAAATTCTTTTCCTGTTTCTCCTGTTGACTTGCCTTTTGCCCTTTGGCCAGGAATGTGTCTTCCCTGTTACTCAGCTACTTTAAAAAGCAAGTATAAAGCTTCTTACCAGTCCTTTCCTCTCAGGGATGATGTCAAGCTGAAATAATGCTTTAAAAGCATTTTAAGATCCTGTAATTGAGGCAGTGTATAAGTGCACTGTATTAATATTTTACTGAATACAGTAATTCCTGAATTTTAAGCAGGAAACCTGCTGTTAAACGGTATAGTTGGCATGACTGTAAATATCAAACTGTTGCAACCAAATTAGACTTTAAATCAGATTTCCTTGTGGAAAAGCCACCACAGTAAACATTCCCTTTTCAGCTGGTATCTGCCTGGGTAGAATTTAATAAAAAGTTATTTCTTAATATACCTCTTAAACTTATAGATAGTATTTTGCTGAATTTTTATGCGATAGATACAGATGACATTCAAATTACTTTTGTAATGAGGCATCCAGAAATACATAGAGTAAAGGGGCAACAAATGTTGGTTTGAATTAATATTTAAATCTTATTGTTTGAAACAATCCACTTGAAAGAAAATCACAAGTGATTTTTAATAACATGGAAGCCCTTAGAGTCCTTCAACTCTATCAGCTCTGTAGTGTCAGTCTCTTTTAATCAGTCCTTCTTTTATCACTAAGCCCTAGATGACAGCCTGAAGTTTCACCCTGAGGTGTAGAACATTGAAATATGTATGTGACTTATCTGACTTCAACTTTAAAAGAACTATATGGGAATAGGACAAACATTGTTCTGATCGTTTTCAGCTTTCTGGATGTCATTGAAAATAGCACTTGCAAAATCAAGAGGCCTAAGAAGTATGGAAACAGTAATTTTTTGATATAGTGATATTTTATTTTACATTATAATTATCAAAGTCGGCAATTTCATAAGTTTTCACATTGATTTATAGAATCTCAACACTGATAGGAAAAGCCTAATCTACATAAAACCAAAGGCAGTATTCTTCCCTGATATGAAGGGATCTTGTATTTGATCACTTATAACACATTTTGACTCATGAAAGTTGAATATCTCTTGGCAAATACTCCATAGCTTCTTCTCAAACCAGATTTTTCTTGTTTTCTCACTCACCTGGTATTGTGTGAACTATATTGCCTTTCTTCACTCATCTAAGAGTGTCTTTAATCAAGACTGTTGTCTCCAAAACTTAAAACCCTGCAAGAGTATCAGTATTACCTCATTTACTAGTCTCTGCTTTATTGAAATAATTCAGAGTCACTACGTGTAGTCCTCTTGCATGTCCACCTTTGTAGCCATTAGATATTTCCTTATACAATATAGTTCTTGATGGCATTGGAAGTATGTAGTAGTAATCTAAGTATATTGTAACAATGTAATTTAGCTGTCTTTTAAAAAGAGAGTATTTCAAAGCCTTATAGTTGTGAAAAGGTTATTTCAGATCTCAGATGTTCTGGCTTCTATGCATTTTTAACTGGCCTGACAAAATGCCCATACTTCTCTCTGTACGAAGATAGCCTTTTGAAATAAAATAATAGTATAATAATAATAATCTGGTGAAATGACTGGAAACTTCCATGTTTACAACCGAATCTCACATCAAGTGTTAAGAGCAAATTCTGATGTTGCATATAATTTTCCTGGCTAAGATTTTCAAAGGCCTGATTGTTTTGAGAATGGGAAAATGACAAGAAAAACAACATGTTCTGGAGGAATATGGAAGATATTCTATTTTAATAACACTATACAAAGTGTGCGTATTGTTGGTCTTCCATTTGAGTAACGTTGCTCTATTTCAATAATTGGAAAATCCAGTGCAATAAAAAACAGGAGCAGGCTCATAGTCTGAAAACTCTGGGTGTGATATTATGAACATTTGTGGACCTTACCTCCTTGAAAAGCACCTTCTTTTGCACAAATTGACTTCCTCTTTAAATAAGTAATAATTTATAATGAGTAGGTCAGGTAGCTCATGTTCCTGAAAAGCTTTCAGGAATACAGCTGACTCATAGAAAAGCTGTATGAACATTTCAATTTGAATTACCTGATTTTCCTAAGGTGAAACACATTATTTGTAGAGTAATCTTATATTAAACTTTTAGTGAAGAATGTAGTCCGAATTATCGAAGTCTTCATGATGTATAGCCTTAGTGTTTTCTGGAGGAAACTGAACTAATGTTCAACTAATGGTTGGATGCATCAGCTGTGAGTCACAGTTGATGAGCAAAGTTGGGCTGATCCTCCTTAATAAGCAGGTTTTCCAGAGCTCTGTAAACACCACTAGACCTCTAAGAAATTATCTTTTTTAAGTGCAATGAGTGGAATTGGGCATCTTATTTTTAAAAGATGCAATGCTAATAAACTGAGAATTTTCTGAAACAACTTCCTAAGGCCTGTATCTTTTAGCTAAAAGGCCAGATCCATCTAAATACAGCCACACAGCTTGCACTGACCCCTCAGGCTAATATTTCACACAATATGCAAAACCTCTAAAATTCCTTTATCAAAACAGTTATTTTACTTAAGGAATTTTGATAGTGAATCATAATTATGTAGTATTAATGCAGTAATATAATCATATGAATAAATAATGCCTACAGTAGATATGTTTTACTCTAAATGATGAGTTATTTTATGTAATAAAGAAAATGAAAGTACTCGATGTGTATGTAATTCAAATGTATTTGGGTACATTACACTTGACAAAGCCAGGAAGTTTGGAAAGCTCAAAAATGTCAGTAGAGGGAGCTCCTACCGCATGTATTGAAAAAGTCATTTTACCTTCTGTTGACACGCCGTTTTGCAGTTGTTATCAAGAAGCTGCCTCTTGTGATGTTCTCCCTGACTGTTTGGCAGCATATTTGAGGCAAACTACATAATAACACTAAAGGAAAATGGCTTAATATCCATCTGGCTTGTCATCTTTTGTATATCATGGATGTACTGAAGGTTGCAGACCACATACAGCATTATTGTCCTACTCTCTTTCACTTCTGGATCTCACTCTGAACCTCAAATGTCAAGCAAAGATTGAAAAAAATCAATGCTAAAAAATTCAGCATGACATGGTAGAATTTAATTTGTCAAAGTGAAGAGGCAGGAGAACAAAACAGCAATTTTTTCTTCAATTTCAAGAAGACAAATCTTGATCAATAGGATATGCTATTTGCTGATCTGAAACTCCGATAATAACTTTCCAATGTTCTTTAAAATCTTAAGGATGTCGATTACTCATTTTCTCACCTGCCTTTTCTAATAAGAAAGAATACGGCCTGATGAGATCAAGCGCCAGTGACCTTCTCTGTATGGAGGCCCTAAGAAACTTCTCTCCTGTGGTTTGATTCCTTTGACAGAAAGAAATTTGTGGTCACTGTTAGTAATGACAACTAGCAGTAGCATATGAAAAAAAGCCTCTGGCATTGCTGGAAAAGGTCAGATAACAGCACACGGAGCATTTCTGCTGCCATGTTTAGTCATTTTCCATCACAAACTTATCACATATCTTGCACGTCTGAGCAGGCTATATGACTCAACACTATGAACTGTTACTAAAACAGAGGGTAGTGAGGTTGAAGTTACACCTGACACGTTGCACACAATGTTCTGCTAAATTCACCTGTATCATTTGGTCAAAGCTTCGCCCAATATTTTCAAACTCTGGGATTTGGCTAAAATCTCATCTCTTGCCCTTCCTTCTCCTTACTTCTCAATTAAAGGTATGATTTGAATAGCCAGACAGATGTCCATCTTTGTGTTTGATAGAGGAAAAAAATCAGATTTTTGTATTTTCTAAATAAACGTGTGCTGAAAAGGCTTTAAAGTACCTTGATCTATTCATGTTTATATTATATTAAACAATTAAGCAGTTGATATTAAATTAATAATTTAAGCAGTAGTCTTGGACAGTTTTTCAGTATATGTATGTGTCTGGATACACGCACAGGTGTTTGATAAGATTTCTAGAGTTATTTATATTTCTTTCAGGATATAAAGCTTGCCTTTCTCGATGCATAATACTTTAAAAATCCTCTACTTAAGAGACTAATATGGCGAAGTGTCATTCTTAAACTATTAAAAACTGTATTTTGTTCATTGGTTGATTAAAATTAGATTGCCTTCATATCTGGATTTCTTGAGTATCTCATCTCATGGCATACTGAATTCACATCTTATAATATGGGGCTCAGCCAGAAAGAGATGTATAAATTGAATACTGCAACGGCTTAATAGATATTCAGCTTTTATTTTAATATAATTTATTTGCTGATTGATCCTTTTTTTTTCTCCACATAGTTTAGAATATTCATTGTGAAGCCTCTTACTAAAAAGACAAATTACTAAACATTTATTTTCCTAAACTAATAAGAAATTAGTTTCTTATATTTAATTTATTCATTCTTGATTATTTCCATTGGGTAAGTGTAAGAACCTTTTAAATTTGAATATTTATTTATTTTAATATATCTATGCATTCTGAGAATATTTATAAATCCATTTAGTAATTAATAAGAAATGATTCAGGTATCAGTCATGTCAGATGCCTGGATCTTTGAGGGAATTTTTAATTTGCCATATATATTTGTCAGATATATTTGTTTATGCAACTTCTCAGGAAATAATACTTACACTGCTTACTTGCATAAGTTACTTTTTCCTCATTTTAAAATTGTATTTTCCATAGATGTGTTCCAGATACTATTGAGGCCAAGTAAATAGTTGGAATAGTCTCAGTGTCAGAAGTGAGTGTAATCTAGAAATGTTTATGCTAGTCTTCTGTGCATTGTCCAACTGAGAAAGTTTAGGAACTCTAGTGGAAGAAATAACAATGTATGGATTGATGCTATATGAAAAAAATACAATAATTATCATGTCTTGCTCCAATTATTAGCATTTTTATGATGGTAATTTTAACATTTTTAAAGAACAGATACATATAAAATGGACGCTTTGAACTGTTGAATGACTAACCTGTCCAAATGAGCAAATATATGGTATACTAGCTGGCAGCTTTACAGCTAGTACAGAAGTACCGCTATCCACATCTTTAAAAAGCCTGAGAAGCCTGGCTGTTAATGGCTGACTGCAGAGCATTACATTGGAGCCAGTGCATTATGTTCTGGGCCAGCAGTGCTAGAAATGTATCACTTCAGATGTGCAATTTTGTTTTAGACAGAAAAGGAGATGGATAATTATGCTTAGATTATGGGTATTTTTATGCTCCCTGTAGATATATTGATGATAATCCCTTGGCCTGAGACATTTTATTCCATTCTTGAGGAAAGGCTTTCATATTTTATCAAGGCTTTTCCTGGAGCCAGCCTTAAGCACTAACAAGAAAAATGACTGCTTGAGGCTCTGATTTAGCCGTAGCAAGTTAGCCCAGAGACTCAAAGGCATTTAGGTGTCACGACACAGAGCTTTGCGGCACCTAACTTTAGGCATCTGACCATCCTTTTCACTGAATACTGAGTTGAGACTACTCGTATGATCTGCAGGCAGAATGTTATGCTTCAGGATGAGATACATGCAGATTAGCATGAAGAACAAAGAAACAGGCAAAATGGTAAGAAATTTCAAAACCAGAATGATGTTCTGTTTGTTCTCTTTCTTCTGCTTTCTTTGGCTTTTTAGCTGAGACAGTCAAGTTCCCCCACAGACACAGCCTTTTTCATCGTGTGTAAGTCCTATAAAAAGATAGATATATTGTGAAGGCAAATAGATCTCAAATGGAAAGAATCCTTCACTGATGCCAGAGCAGGGTGTTAATATCAACTACCTTGCTGTTTTAAGAGCCTTCAGTGGATCTACAAGCTTCATTATGATGGATGTGGCCTTTATATCCACCAGACACAGGAAGGTATCTTTGTTCAGTTGTAATTCACAACTTGCAGTTTCTTGTGAAAGTGGAATTTTAATTTCTTCTTAAAAAGAAAATTAACTGCTGCTTTCAGAAGATAGGTGAGAGGCAAATTCTGCCTTATTGTCCCTCTCTCACCCTTTTCAGCATTATATAACCTTTTGTAAACTAGAGCACTCAGGTAAGAATAGGGATTCAAAGATTTTTTTCTTTGCACCTGTGAATGCAATCCCATTTACTTGGGAGAATTCCTGAAATCCCAGGCTTCACAGTTTTGCTTACTCCTTTTTTCCACTATTCAGATCAGCCTCTTTCATTCTGTTATGCAGTGCAGAACAGCTCATAAAACAGGAGGGAGGGAGAGCAACACCTTTCCTGCAAAATAACTTATAACAGTAAAAACCTACCGTTTCAGCTTTCCTGGATTGTAGACATCTCTAGCATTTGCCTTTAATTTAGGTTTCAGTAAAAGTGAAACTGGAATACCATATTTCTCATGACTTGTGTGAATCATTGTGCATAACACAGCCTTCTTTGAAGTTAATTCAAGAAGCTTGGTCTCCTTTGACTCTGGTTTAATTGTTGGTTTGGCAATAAAACTTCAAACAAAATGAGTTGTGGCTTCCTTAGTTTATATTTCATTTCTATGGAAAGTTCTTATTGTACCCACAAGCATATAATAAGCTCTAAAAAATGCCTGATTCCTAGCTCATGTTTTGCTGACAGATAAGATAATTTCAACATGTAACAGTGTTTTCCATGGGTACAGTTAGAATTCCTCAGCTTTGGCTTTTTCCTGGTTGATGTCATAAAACTGACCATAAAACCAGGCAGCAAAGTTATAAATAGGACATACCTGCTGACAGTTTTAACACATCTTAATAAGGACAAGAACTTAATTAGAAACAGTCCGTATGGATTTATGAATGAGATATCTGACCAATGTGGTAACCTTTGATGATGAAATGATAGGCTCAGTGAAAAAGGGAAGAACAGTGGATGTTGCTTTTCTTGACTTAGCAAGGTCTTTGACACTGTCTGACATCCTTATAGATAAACTGTTAAAATATAGACTAGATAAATGGACATTAAGACGAATTGAAAACTGACTGACCCACTGGGCTCAAATGGGTCACGGACCACAATGTCAGGAAGCCAGTCATTAGTTATGCACCCCAAATATCAATACTGTAACCAACCAATATTGATTAACATTTTCCTTAATGACCTGGATAGTGGGACTAAATGCACCCTCAGCAATTTGTAGATAACGCAAAAATGGGAGGACTGCTTGATACGTCAGACGAATGTGCTGCCAGTCAGAGGGACACCAGCAGGCTGGAGAATCAAGCTGACAGGAACTTCATGAAGGTCAACAACACAAAATGCCAAGTCCTCATCTAAGGAGAAAGAATCCCATACATCAGTGCAGGCTGGGTGCCAACTGACTCGAAAGTAGCTTTGCAGAAAAGAGCCTAAGGGTCCTGGTGCACAACAAATTTCACACTGGCCAGCAATAAGCCCTTGTGACAAAGAAGGCCAGCAGGCAGCAGAATGTCACCAGCAAGTTGATGGAGGTGATCCTTCCCCTTTGCCCTGCACTAGTGATGTGCATCTGCAGCGCTATGTCTAATCCTGGGTTCACCAGTACAGACATGGATGTCCAGTGAAGGACACAAAGATGATTAACGGACTGGAACATGTAACAAATAAGGAGAGGCTAAGATGGTTGGGACTGCTCAGCCTGGAGAAGAGAATGCTTAGGGGTGTTGTCAATATCTATAAATACTTGATGGCAGAAATAAAGAAGACAGAGCCAGACTCTTCTCAGTTGTATACAGTGACAGAGAAGAGACAAAACACACCTATTGAAATACAGGATATTCCAGTTAAGTACAAGCAAAAGCTACTTTACTGTGACTGAATTCAAACAGTGGAGTAGGCTGCTCAGAGGTTTGGGGGTCTTCCTCTGTGGAAGTACTCAAAACCTGACTAATGCGGTCCAGGGCAAGTTACTGTAACTGTTCTGGCTTTGGGTAGAGGGATGGATTTGACAATTGTCAGATAGAGGTCCCTTCCAACACCCTCTATTCTATGACACTGTGATCTTTCTGTCCTCAGATTTTTTGCTGGTAAGCTTTCATAACTCTTTTCTGTTGTACATATTTTTGTGCAGATCAGTCTGAAAAGTGATACCAGAACTCACATTGCTTTCAGTTTGTATATATGTGCTAAAGCACAACTTCCTATTTTTTTTATATGAGTCCTAAAGCACAGGTTTTTGATTCTGACCTTCAATTTTTTATTGTTTTCTTTGATGGATTCATTCTGCTCTATTCTATATATGCTAAAACATTCCTCTTACATTTCTTTTTAATTTTGGTCTTTCCTCCCCTTTGAACAGTATAAGACTGTAAAATGTTTTGTAAATACTAAATTGCCTATACATTTGCTGAGAATTGAAGAGTGAACACTGGCAGTGCAATGATGCCCAGTAGTTTCATGTTATAGAAAAACCCAAGGTTAAGTAAAGCTTGTAAAGAAAGCCATGGTAGGAATATGTATTGCAAAGGATGTAAAATTATTCACAGAGGAAATTCTAAAGAATGTGATATGTTCAATGGTATCAGAAGATGGAGTTTTACTGAAGTTCGCTGAAGCTTGAGTTGAGACCAAGGTAGAGGAGTTTGCATGTAATAGTAACACTAAACAAAGCTATAACAGTTACACTGAAGGACTGGTGTCATCTCTGAAATTTATATTTATTTATTTATTACTCAATAATAACTATAAAAAGTATGGGCAAATTTGTGTGGAAGTAAGGTAGTATGTAGCTTAAGTACTTCAGACAAGATTCCAGAATAAAGGATGTGATTTTTTAATGGCTGAGATAATCATTAAAAATATTATCTCCTTTTCTTGCTGTGTTAATAAACAAAAACAGTTCTGATCTGTTGGAATATTGCTGGCATTTCTATGCCAGGTACGGTAGGAGTTCAGCTACATATGATACGTTAAAGTCAAACAGTAATGTATGAATGGAGCTTATGAATCTACACACTTAGGTACATGCTGAACTAGAGTTATCAGCGTTCACTATGTGTATATGTTAAATTACTTTATTGGTTCTTGTCTCGGTTGTGACTATTTTGTGAGATACTTCACTCCTGAGGGAGTTACCGTGCATTCGTCAGAATGTGAGGCCATATGTGTCTGGCCCTAATAGTTTGGGTTTCTTTAGCAATCAAGTGTGGCCTGATGTAACTTCTTCTTGTGCAAAGAGAATTCTTGTGCAAATAGAATTCTCTTGCATTATGAAAATAAGACCAGAACTGAGTCTCTGAAGCTCTGTTAATGCATCCTTGCAGGGTGAAGCTAATTCAAGTCTTTTTTTTATTTTAATGAGACCTGGTATTCTGAGCAGCATAACAAAAATAATGTGATGAATTCTGATTGATAATCAATGGATGCTCTAGTGAACTTATTGCATGAAATCACAACAGATGACCTGACACTTCAATGCGTATCCTTCCTTTTTGAAGTATTCTGCCTAACGGACTAGCATTCTCCCTGTCTGTGCTTCATCCCCCAAGGTATTGGGAGATTTAATTTAATGGTTAGCTAAGCAAGGATGAGCTTAACACTGCTCACGTTAAGTTAATCATTGTCCTGGATGTGAAAACGTGTTATAGAATAGTTTATGCACCTTGTTTGTTCCACTAACTGAAAATATAATATGCAAAAAAAGAAAAAAAAGAAAAAAAGAAAAAAAGAAAAAAAGAAAAAAAGAAACGGTTCTGAGACCCTTTATTGACCACACATTTTATAAGCTTAATTAAATGTAGAAGTCACTGATTAAGGTTCTGAACAGCTCTGAAGAGTTGGTTTGAGATTCTAAATCAATTGAAGTCATATGAGTTTAAGATTTTGTATGTAATAGAATGCTTTTAAATTGGTGTGATTTTAAACGATGCAGTTGTTTATATTCTAAACACCTGATAGTTAAATATAAGTAACAATATTTAAACATGGGATGTAATGATTAATTCTTTATGAGAATTCTTTTGGACTAGGTTTTGTTATCATGCTAGGACATAGCATGATTAATTGTCATGCTTTAGTCAAAACCCAAGCTTTGTCAATTAAGGTCAAAAAAAGCTAACAAGTACTAATAGTAATGGGTACAAGGGAGCCATATAGACTCATAGGTTGATCACTGAATCCTGAAGGACTATTGCCTATTTTAGAGTCCTTCCTGGAAGCCTCAATTCACTTTTCAAATATCATTTTCTCACAGAGCTTTCTCCTAATTACTAAAAACTCCTAATTACTAAAAACACATCCTGTGCTTTCTTCCAGCTAGTTCCAGTCTAGAACGTTACACAACTACACATTTACTGTTTTCTTATCATAATCATTTGAACCTTTCATAGCTTAATACAGTAATAATCAAAGAAGTTGAGAGTATGAAAGAATGTAATAGATTTTTGCAGTTAGCCTCTTTTTTTTTCTTTTTTTTCTTTTTTTTTTTCAAGCAGAGAAAGATTTGAAAACAATTTAAAGCTGGCATTAGACTTCCTTAGAAATTACCCTAGGAAGTAACAGACCGCTGCTCAGCAGCCTAGATCCTACACTGTAAATAAAAGACTTTGGCTACCCCTTTGCATGGATTCATCTTTCCAGAAATAAAATAAATTAATTAAATCTGATCTTATGCCAGAACTCTCTGGACTGACATTTTCTAAAGTCTTTCTTCTAAAGTGTAGGAGAGAGCAGGAAGTTCATCAGTCACCACAGACTTCTCAGGAACTTATAGCCTGTATTTCTACTTGCATTCAATGGCGGTCTCTAGATTATTCTAGTTACTGTTGTAGAGATGAAGCCACTTTTTTGACACTTAGGTAGAAAAATGTAGAAGCAGTAAAGTAGACTTTATTTCTATATTATATCTAATTGTGAAGACCAAGCACACTGTGACTAGCATTACCAATTTAAAGATCCACGAATGACAGAGAAGCATCTATCCTCATGGGATCAGAAATGTACGGGAGGATAGAAAAGACAGAAAGTGTAAGAGAGGGGAATATGTGGTAGAAGTAGGAGGAAATCATTTATATTTTTAAAATCCAAAATTAAAAGAAGTGGTCACGTTTATGTGATCTTTATGAAAGGTTCTGGCAAGAACCCCAGGCAACGTAAAACTGAACTAAGGATGGAAGTGCATGACATTGCTGAGCTAAGCCCTTGAGCACAACCCCTTTTTCCTATTTTTCAGCCATGATCTTGTCTAACTCTGCAATGTCAGTCACAAGTCATACACATGAGTTTTCTCATTTTTGTTACTCCTATTTTCTCCCAATCCTAGTGGGGAATAAGAGTGGGTGAGAGTCTCTGTGGTGCTTAGCTGCTGACTAGGGATCAACTTACCACACCACTAAAGACACCAGAAAGGCTTGTGTGATGAGGAGCTGAGGCAGAGAGAAAAAAAAGAGCAGAAGTAAAACAGGGGCTTGGGATCATCCATTTTGATGGTAACAAGCCATTCCATCATGACAGCTGTAACCTTATCTAAAACTAACTAAAAGTGATATTAGTGGCTTAGGTGAGAGGTAATTCTGAAGGAGGAAATAATTATTAGATGAAGATACACATAGTGCTTCCCAGGCATGGAGTCTAAAACAGCTTGTAAAAATAAGAAACAAGAACGAAGCAGGATAATGTTTGCTTTCTTATAGGCTTTAAATGAGTCCAAGTTATTTCCCATGTCAAGCTGTATCAGTAACTGACACTTCCTGAACCATGATGTTAGCAGCCTCTAATAACGCATGGTTAAACCAGCAGTTACCCATTTAGTGTAACCTTTGCTTCTGGTAATTGAGAGTGTGTATTGCTTAGACAGCTTTGAATTAGAATTAGTCATAGGGAGCTTTCAAGGAAAATATATAAAAAGCTTCATTCTGAGTCCAATTAGAGCTAAGGTCAGTCTTCTTTAGCCCCTCTCATTAGTATACTCTGGAAACAAAAGTTACTTCAAGACTCCAAATATTTGATTCATGGATATTTGTTTTGAATGTCTATCAGCTAATAGGGAAGGTGTAGTCAAAATATAGGAAGTTATTTTAACTAATTATTGTTCAGATAAATGTCCGTTTCTGCAACAATTTTCTCCTCACGTAGTGAATCTGTTATTTCATTAAGGCAATCAAGTTTTGTGAGGAGCAAGTAGCCTCAACAACTTTCACTCTAATGGGAGCTGATGCATTAGAATCAAGCTTCCTAGCTATCCTGTTTCCAAAAGGAGAATATCTGAAACTGACTGGAAAATGTTAATGGGGAAAAACCAAATAAACATGCATAGACCGTAGGATCTTGTATTTATTAATACTACACATATATAGCCATAAGTTTGATGGAAACATTGTAAAATCTGCATGTATTTCTGCGTTATTTTAGCCTCATAAAAGAAATAATTGCAGTTCATATTCCATAAGGGTACATGGAGATAAAGTGTATTTCCTAAGGATATCTAGAGTACATCATAGGATATATATGTCAGTATTCTTTTTTATTTCCCTTATATATGCCTTTATATGTTTCCAGGTCATAAACTCTTTAAACACCTTGAATTCCAGACCAGAATCTATAGCTAGGAGCACTTTTATGCTTTGGAATCTGTTCCCAACCTGTTCAGTGCTAACCTGCTGCATGCTCAGAGTGTAGCCTGGAATTGTTGATGAACTCAAGAAAGAAACTCCGTAGTCAGTCCTATCCCATCCCTAGCTGCCTAGACATTTACACACACAAAAAATGTTCCACAGATATCTTTAGCCTTAGAGCCTTCCTAGATCAGATGTCAAGGTTCTTTCTTTAGAAGTAACATAAGGCAGCTAGTTGGAATAGCCCTCATTCCTAAAGGCACTTGAAGATTCCCAGTCATTACAGGACTTCAAGTTTAAGACATTTTTCATTGTGTTAACTGAAGTGTTTGGGTGAAGTCCAGAGATTTTTTTTTGTTTGGTTTGTTTGTTTATTTGTTTGCTTTTTTGCCTATATGTATTTTGAAAACGTGTAATTACAGCAGTCAGGAGAAAACACTTTGTGAATGGTTTGTAAAGAAAACTCCAAGGTAAAGCTCATGAATATTTTATACTGGTATGTTATTAAGCATGAGAGGGAAAGGTTTCCGAGGAAGTGACAAGTAGGTCCCATTTGGCTGCTAATGCAGTGTAAGAACAATCAAATAGTTTATTCTTGACATGAAGTTGTCCTTACAAAGAGGGCAGTATGGGGTATCACTGGTAGATTTATCTGAGGACTGTATAGAGAAGGTGCAACAGAACATGGTTCAGCACTTCTAATGAAAATGTCTTTGCATTAAAGTTACAAGCTTTCCAAATCTGGTCTTATATCTCACATCTTATTACATTGTTGGGCCACATTTCTTCTCTCTAGGCCAAATTACTGTTTCTATGGTGCAGGAATGATAGAATTATTTCCAAGTTAAATTAGGTTTCTCAAGCAGACCTTTATTTGACTTTCTTTATCATATTTCCTTTCTCGCTCCTTCCATGTATGAAAATGAAGTGTTGTAAATTTTGATGGAGGAAGCCACCCAAACAAATTTCTGGCTAAGTGTCACAGATGAGCTATTTTTATATGTGTTTAGAGTTTTATTAGTAATTCTAACTCATTTCCTTTGTTTCTGTCGAAGGAAAATTCAAGATAATATCTTAGTGGGTATTAAAAAATAAAATACAATCAATGCCATATATTCAATTTAAATGTCCCAGATATCGAAGCTGGATATATATGAAAAGCAGAAAGTGGCTTTCATGAATGCTTCATGATTCACATATTTTATTTCTGTGATTCAAGATGCAGAGAAAGTGAGGTATGACTTTGAGATAGTGTTACTTACTCTATTGGTAAAATAATTTTCCATTAATCATGCTATTAATTGCAGTAAACAAATACAATATGTAATAACTCATAATTGCAAAAATATACTAAATCCAATGGAAAATCAGGGTAATGTGGTGAAGGCTTAAGTGTCTAAGTGAAATAAAGTCAAAATGAGATAAAAGTTTTTAGAAGTGAGACATTTACAAAACAGGTGCTGTTTTATTAGTAACTGGAATTAAATGTTTGTAATTGTATTTTTAAATATTTTTAATAATTCCTATGAAAAGGAAGTGCTATTAAAAAGACTAATCTGGATAAAAAGATTAAGTTAGGGATTATTTGTTTTACTGGAGGAAGAAGTTACTATTGTGACTATTAATGACAAACAGGATATAAAACTTGGCAGTAATGTTCTGAGGATGCATGTGAAGAAAATCAAATGGGCAAAAAGTTTTTACATAGATTTGTAGATGGCAGCAGAGCTAATTTGTGAGCAGAACTGCGTGTATGGAAGGCAATAGGAAATGTCAGGCTTTGCACTCATTGATCAGGATTGTTGTCTGCACTGGAGTCAGGAGGGAGTATGGCAGGAACTTTGGCTCAGCGATGTTACAATGTGGTTGCTTTTTTTCTACATTGTGCAAACTAGATTTACAGTGCTCTTGCTGTTTTTTCTCATTGCAAAAGTTAAGAAAAAAAATCATATGCCTGGTGTTGGATTTTCAGCAAAATCCTTGTGTGTTTTCATATGCAAAATTTTCATTCTGATCTCTGTAAGGAAATGCTTTAGCGTATTTTGAAAGACAAGGATGGTACGTTTTTCTTGAGTTAATTAGCAGTCAGCTGAAGGCCAGACTATAAGCAAGATGCAACCTTACATGTCATATAAATTTGTGCAGACTGTTGTTTGTTTGTTTTCTGAAGGGTAAAAATAATATTCTGTTGAAAAGGCAATACTACCCCTTTAGACTTAGTTATAGTAGCAAATGAGTTAGTGAAACAAATGCTAACTCTTAAGGTATTTGAATTAGTAAACATGTTGCTATTTTGCCCTTGAGGGGGGTTAAACTAACCATTTAATTCCATTTGTTCAGAACCAGAGAGCACTGTGAGAAATATTATCATTCTTAAGTTTGAATTCTGTGTAGCATATGCAGAAAAATGTTGCTTAAGAGAAGTACAACTTGCATATCAGGTGGGTCATCCAAAATTTATTAATAGGAATTGGAGTCTATTAAGTTACAGTTCTGAATATTGGTTCAGTGCTTAATTAGACATTCATGATCCCTTAAGAATCATAAGTAATTTTCCTTCAAGAAATGCTTGCATGTTTGGCAAGTTTTTCAATGGCCAAAATGACCTCTTTTTTCTTCCCAAAAACTGCTATAAATAATGCGTATACATCTGCAGATTGCTCCAAAACTTATGCCTCCTATTTATTTCCATGGAAACTACAAGAGACACAAAGAGCATAATAACACTTTATGATAGAGCAAATTCTAGACTACAAAATGCTATTTATCAACATATTCACCACCATTAGCCCTGCATTTTCACCAGTGATGAACAAAAGCCTGCATGCTGTGCTTGTAAATATCTGCACCAGCGGAGCTGACCCACTGTCAGTGTTGCCACTCAGGAGTATTTTGAACATACAGATCTAATACATTTTGAATTCTATCAGGTGCTACCTTTTTTGATTGTTTGTTTGTTTAATACACTGGGCTCTGAATACTGAACCATCTGAATACATGAGGAAAAAAAAGGATACATATAAGAATTATTTGCAATATTTTCATTTGCATTGGGATCTTTGTAAATGTAAACAGAAATAATAGGCTAATGGATATCACAGAGGATTGAAGTATGGATTCTTTAATTGCATTCTTTGTTGGTGTTCTATATATATATTTAGATAACAAAATGAATCATTTGCCCTGTCTTTATGCCTTTTATTTTAACTGTACAATGAAAATATAATTCACTGAATGTGTGAAGTGTTTCTACAGTCACTAGCTGAAGCATACTGGAAGAAAACAAGCTGAACCAGTACAAATTTTTCAATTGAGGGTTATACAAAGCAGGTCTCCTTGAATGATTTTAAGTTTAGATGCAGGATTGGAATTGCCCCAAATTACCTTTTAATAAATAAAAATACCAAATATTAAAAAAAAAAAGGAAACATTTTACCATAACCACCTTCTGACTACAGTATTCAAGGACATAAGAAATGCCTCACAGATAAAGTTCTTTCAAGGGATTCTTGCTCTATTCTACAGTATGTCAAGATTAATTACGCTGACTGTACATGTAAAACACAGCTTCCCCTGTTCTTTGATTTAGTTCTCCCAGCATTCCTCAACCAAGTCATGACTATGGCAACTAATCATTCCCAAATCAATCAGTACTACAGTCACATGCATGATCCATTTTACGTTATTATTTATAATTGATCCCCATGGAAACACTGTTTATATGCACGTTACTCAGAAGTTTGAAAAAAAAAATTAAGCTGAGTATGAGAGAGTCATAAGAGATTCAGGATGTCCATAATGGTTCCATGATACAGCACTGTTTGCTATTTCAACAGCTCATCTACTCATATAAAGCAATAGTAAATGCTGGAAGATTAATACTTGCACTCTGATCAAAATACAGAGCTAACTAAGACACAGCATGAATTATGGGAAAACAGGTGTAATATGTCCCTATAGAAAAACATCCCTGACAACCGCATAGCTGCTTTCTTAAGCTGAAATTTGCTAAGTGGTCTTTCTATTATTGTTATCATGCAGAAATTACAATATACCGATATCTATAAATGCATATAGCCCCTACTAGATTGTCTTCCAAAAATAATGTTTGGAAGCAGCAGAATCAGAAATTGCTGGAATGAGTTTCACATCACATCCTGCTCAGTTATTCCCTATACTGCTAAAAATCTAATAAATCTCTTCTATTGAGACGATTAGTAATAACTGCACTATATTTGGGTGTTTTCTCTAATCAGCTAGGAGCAATCTCTTGTGTCCTGTAGAGACCAATCTTGAGTTTGTTAGTCTTCCCTCCAGACAGCTGTAGTGTTCTCTCTTGAGTCTTAAAAAGCTTCTCTGAAGCTTCACCTGTCACAGAAGGTGATTATCTGTCTACTTATAGGTGACTGAAAATGATTATGTACATCAGGTACCTCATGGGCTGCAAGGTACTTCAGGAACTGCAATAACCTTTCTGTGGCTCTAAGTGTGCAAATATTCTGGGGTAGGGATGCCCATTTTATGGCTTTCCTCAGTGATAGTGTAAATTGTTTCATTTTGGTGTCTTTTCTCGTAGGTTTGCCACTGACTAAAGTTTTGTTTTTCTTTGCTTGCTTTTTACCTTCAGGGTATTTGCATGAGTGGGGACTATTTCTGGGTGGCTGCAGTGGTTAATCAGAGTGTCAGAGAGGTAGCAGGTGATGGTACCTGGTGCTTATGCCTTCCTGTTATAAGCATCTTAGACTAATAGATCATTATGTGCAGTTAGTGTAGTGAGCCCACATGACAAAGACAGCACAAAAATAGCAGACAAGCAAAAATTAATGTTCCTGCTGCACCTACGGGAGCTATAGGTAAGGTAAAACATATGTTGGATATTCAGTAACACATCTGGGAGGAATGTATAAGTACTCTGACATCAACAGAAAGCAGAGCAGCATTGTAAAAATCCAACTGACAGTCCTTAGGAAAAAAAAAGAAGAAGAAAAAAAATGCATAAAACTGATTTTTAGGTTATAGACAGATAATCTTGTTTGATTCCTATGAACATCACCAATACTGTAGATAAAGCAGTGTATTGTAAATGTGAACTCCTCACTCAACAACCTATTGCAGCCAATACAAAAATGGGTCTGTGTTTTCTGTCATCTGAAAAAAGAAGGAACTGAATATGGTCCTTTGAATAAGAGGCTGTTTTGTTTTGATTTTGGTTTTGGTTTTTATTAGTATAAAGATTAGACATTTTGGGGATGGAATAAGATGCTACATTTTTAAAGAACTCTACTCAAGGCTATGTAAAAGGAAAACAAATTTGTAGTGAGAACAATGCATTTAAAGATTTAAAATAGCTACACTTTGCACTTTGGTAGAAAACAACAAATTGTGCCTACCTGAACTTATGGTTTGTCATTTGTAAGTGGCAAGCTATATATTAGGTCATCTTTAACATACACCTCGAATAATTGATTTTGCTACTGTCATTTCTCCTTATAAGACATTTCATTAACCTGTTTATTAGCTTATAGACTCAAATTATAAAATCTGTGTTAATCTGACAGGTCTCAGTGAGTTTAGCCAGTGACTGGCTTTCCCTCTGGGATGCTGTGACTCAAAGGCTGATAAATTATTGAGTTAGTTAGGAAAAAGAAATTACTTGTACACCCAGAAATACATAGTGCAAAATAAAAGACTATAATTAAAATGTTAATACACATATTTCTTAAGACATTTTTAAGAGGTAATATGCATACCTTTTATCAGAAATTGGCAAAAAGTCTGTTTACTGAAATGTGTGTGTGATTTTAATATTTCTTTCTACTGGCATCCTTACTCTGAGGATCTTCTGAGAATGCATTCATCATGCCTTCATCCCTAGACCTCCTGCTTTGAAATTTCATGTTCCCTTTTATTCTGGTCTCATACAGAAGGGAAAATAAATCCAACTGTAGTTTGTGCATTTGACAGCATGTATACTTTGAGAACTCTTTGGGTTCCTCAGATGGCTTTACTGCTGATGATCTTTAATTTAACTCCTTATCATAAAGTAAAATAGTATCAAATAGCTGGTGTGCATATGAAATTCATAAAGAAAATATACACAGTTCCCTTTTTCCATTAAAAGATAAACTGAAGAGAACAATCTAATAATTTACCAGAATGTAATTAAGTGGCAAGGTATTTACTACCATGAGAGCTTCCCCTAAGGACCTGAGATAATATGCATGGTAGAATTGCATGAAAGGTGATGGATTTGAATGAAGAACAGAAAGCAGTAATAAAGAGCTAGAGAGAAGATTACATTAATAGTGCTTCTATAGTTCTTCAAAGGGTCAAATGCAATGAAGTCAGTTATAACAGGAGCAAATCCTGTATGTCTAACAGACTATATGTACATTATTTCATCAGTCAGTTTACCATTAATATATGAATGAATGTTCAGTCACTGTGTAGAATGAAAAGAACATTTTTGCTACCAATCAGGAATTGTTATCAAAATGAAGAAAAAAGAAATAGTAGGAAACTGTAAGTTAAAGACAATTTTTTGATTTTGTCATAAGATTTTGTAGCTATGCTGACATATAAGGAGGAAAAATATAAATTAAATATACAAATCACTGAGACGGAGTTGGTATTATCACCTCAAAATGGACCTTTTCTGACTAGGGTACAGGAAAAGCTTTATATTGTAGTCTAGCAGAGCTGATTAAATATATTTTTGAAATAGCTGACAGTATTTTAAAACTACATTTCCCAATTCCATGTATTCTTCTTTTAAATAGTTTTCTCTGAACAGAGCTTCACTCATGAAATCATTATGTCAAAGTTTCTAGTTGAAAAAGCCTAAACTTCTCTGATTTCTTTTGGACTGGAAACTTAAACAATTACTTGAATATTTTCACACAAACTAGTTTTTTTTCCTTTCTCTCTGCTACTTAGCCTTTAATCTTTTCAGATGTTCCTCTTTTCATAGTATCATAGAATCATCGAATCATAGAATCATAGAATGGCCTGGGTTGAAAAGGACCTCAAAGATCATCGAGTTTCAACGCCCCTGCTGAGTGCAGGGTTGCCAACCACTAGACCAGGCTGCCCAGAGCCACATCCAGCCTGGCTTTGAATGCCTCCAGGGATGTTTGTTTTCCTTCAGTTTACTTTCTACCTGTGGCAGATGATGTGTATTTTAAGGCTTACTGTAACTTGTGCCATAGTAGTTATTCTGAGTATTCATTGTGAGTTTTTAAATTAAAGTTATGCATCTAGGGATTTCAAATCCAGTACAATTTGGGGTCCAGCAAGAATCTCATTTGAAATAAATTTCATACAAATAAATTTCAGTAACGTATAGTCTGGGAATGTTCTCTGTCTGTCCAGTTCCTGCCAGAGCTCATTGGTATGTTCAAATGATGCCATTTAATTACTTCCTTGTGGTTTCCCAAGTTTCTTCCATCCCATTCTGCTGTCACTTCTAATAAATAAAGGCATTACTGGGTAATTAAATGATTGAATTAATGGTGACAGATGGTGTTTTTCAAACACTTGATATAAAATCAGATACTTTGCTTCAGGATTATTATTTGAGCATGTTATATGTTTAAATGTTCTTTAAAAATGTTTAACATTCTTTTCATTATATTAGGGTTTTACATCAGTTACCTTGCTTAGTATTTTTAGTTTGCTTATTGAGAGTGAGTCTCATTTGCTCTCATCAAAATCAATAGTAATTTTGTTTAAATTTAGGTAGCCCAATTTTTTTATGAAATAAAATTATCTCCAGTTCATGTTCTTTTAAAGTAATACAGTAACAAATATTCCTATCTTATACAACTAACTGTTGCTTTTTATCTGCATTATTGCATATTCTGAGCTGGGTTTATTCAGCCTGCAAAGGAGAAGGCTTCCTGGGTGATCCAATAGCAGTCTTTGAAGTCAGAGATAGGTCCTTCTGATTGAGGCATGCTGGGAGTAACAATGAGCATAAGTTGAAACTAGAGAGACCTTTTTTTTTTTTTTTTTTTTAATCAGGACAGTCTCAATCCTTGGAGGTTTGCAGGACCTGACTGCATAAAAGTTGCTTTAACAGTTGACTCTGTATCAAGCAGAAATTTGGTCTAGGTGGCCTTTTGTTGTCTCTTACAATCTGAACTATTCTATGAGTCTATGATTTTGTGTTTCTGTGATGCTCATCTGTTTGACTGTTGAGAGCCTGACAGAATTTTCAGAGCAGGTTCTAAGGTAAGGTAATACTATAATTCTTGTTCAGTAGATGAAGGCATGAGGCACTTAGAGACTGAAGTCATCCTGGCCTATTTTGGAGGTATAATTTGAAATGCCACTGTATTCAGATATTTGTGTTCAGCCCATAATATTTCTTAATGTCAAAGTTTTTCAGTGAGTTCCACTGCTTTCGGTTCTAATGCCTCTAGTTTGGCTTCTAGGCTGTAACAATCCTCTGGATAAGCTATGGACAGGACTTCTGTGGCATAGGCCACTTAGCTCTCTCAGTTGTCATTCCATTTCTGTAACCCCAATATATACTGTAAAACAACCTTTGTGATTCTTGAATCTCCTGCTTCATTCATTATTCATTTTTCACCTTCTACAACAAGTGAAGCAGAAGTCTTATGAACAACATCCTTCAGTGAACTTTAATTAAGCAAGTCAACAAAATATGTCTTGGGTCCCGTGGGGTAAAATGCTGGGAAAAAAATATGCAATGTAATGTGCTACAGTCCTAAATGTAGAACTGTAGATGCCTTTTAAGAAATCAGTTGCACAGATTTTAATGATGACATTTCTACGTTTTGTCTGTTAATTGTACTGAATTTTGTACTGAATTTGCTGCACAGATTTTTGGTGTCGTTCCTATATTTAAGAAAAATTAACTGGAATGTGATATCACATTGGCTCTCAGGGGTGTTATCAGTAAGGTAATGTATTTGATTCACTGCATCCATGCTGTCCATGTAAGCAGTCTGCAAAGTCGGAGCAACCAGCATAATAAATATTAGGACTGATATTTATAACTGTATATAACTCTGACAGCACTCTGATTTCACAGACAGCATTGTGAAAGTAATTACTAGATCATTTTGCAGGCTTGACATGGAATTTTTTTATTAATAAGTTGTGTCTTTTTTTATTTGTTTATTTTCAGCTTTGTATCTTATGTTAAATGCTCTCCAACCTGCTACTATTGTATTTTCTTCTCTCTTGCTTCTCTCTGTTAGCCCTATGCAGAGAGCCTTATCTTCTTTATAAAAGGATAAACTTTTCCTTCCCAAAAGTTCCTTTTTCATTTCCATCTAGTTATAAATCTGCTGTTTCTCCCCCATATTCTTTTCTCAACTTGCATGATTTCATTCCTGTTGACTGAATCCCATGTCCAGTCCTCCTATGTTGCTACCTGTCAATACGTACCCCTCTTCTAACCGTGCTTTCAGCCATCAGTTCCAGCAAGCTGTATAGATCTCTTTGCTGAAATATTTCACTCTCTAACTATTTTTATTCCAAGCTGCCGCCTCTATCCAATAACCTGGGAGTGCCTGTTTCAAAGAAATGTGTGTCATACCTATGTTATCTCTTTCATATTTCTATTGCAAACCTCTGACAAATTCCAAAATTATACATGACCCAAATGATGGAGCAAAAGGTCAGCATAAGTTTTCGAGCAAGGGGAAAAAGCATTTTCCTTACTCTTATTTTCAGAAACAGACGAACAAATAAGAATGTGGATTTCAACCCAAACTGAGTAGAACTCAAAACAACACAAACTGATAATGTGAATGTTGGGCAATTTACCCATACTGTGTATAGTGTGGCAGAAACTCTCCCTGCCTCCCTTAAACAAACATCCATTGAAGTGAGTCCAAGGAGATTAGCTCTTTAGGATTATGTGCTTATGGCAATGAACAATAATATCTTGTTAGGAAAACAATGTTTTCCTAACATTTTTTTGTGTTCAGTTTAAGCGAAATGAAATTATGCTATAATGTGTTGCTTTTAAACTGTTTAACTTAACCAACTGATTAAGTTGAAAGTATTTTGCCTGCATCAAAACCAGTATCTTAAAATATTCTAGTTTTCACAATACCAGACAGTTGTTAAAGAAATAAATTTGAACTTAGTCCACCAAGGATATCACTTTCTTGCTTTCTTGGATATAATAACGAAGTAAATGTTCAAAGACTGAATTCTGCTGAGAAATAACCATCATAAATGTGAGCTTAACTTTTATTTAAGAATTGCAAGGAATTTTTTTTTATTTAATGGACTTTAAAAGTCAATAAAAATTTAGAAGGAAGGAATCCTAAACCACAAATTTTATGCTTTTTCTGAACTGTAATTTAGGTTATGCATTTCAAAAATGGAAAAATTCCAGTGTGAATGAAAAGCAGAGTTGTCGTTCATCTCAGAACAAGATAGGTTTCTTTGATTTAAAAAATAACGATTAGAGAAATCCAAAGTCTCATGTTCATCCAGATGGAAAAAAAAGTAAACGCACAGATTGATTATCAGTTGGCAAGTGGTACTGATTAGACATAAGTAACTTAGTCTTTGCTGTTGATTAGCATAACAAAGGAGAAATACAGATGATATATCATATTTCTTTTGTAGCAGAATTAGTGTGCCAGGTTTTGGATGATAATCAGGAGTGTTTAAAAAGATCACTTTCATTTAGAAATACAATTATAGGTACATATGATTGAAAACATGATCGCATTATCTGAATTTTTCCCTGTAGATCTCCATCATGCTGCTCTCCAGTTTTCCCCTGGTGTGTTGACTTCTAAACAAAAGTCTTTCCCCATATGAGCAGATAGAGTTTCAAAATTTCTGTTAGTGGATGGCTGAAGAAAATATGGCTTTCAAGTGACAAATCTAACCATCCCATTTAAAGGCTTGTGTTTTTCTTTGAAGGTATATCTTTTCCGTCTTTGGTTCCATAATTACACAACTAGGTTGAAAGACTGTAAAATCGTCAGAGGAAAAGAAGTAAGTGTGATTGAAGTTCACAAGCTTTTAAAGTTTTGCATCTTAGCTTCATGATTGTTACTGTATCATTTAGGATTCTCCTTCTACTTTATATAGACAGCTGGGGAAATTTTCATAGAATCGTAGAACCATTAAAAGAAAATAAAAGATCTCTAAGACCATCTAGTGCAACTCTCCACCTGCCACCAAAATTGTGCAATAAACCATGTCCCTAAGTACTACATCTACCCTTTCCTTAAACACCTCCATGAACAGTAACTCCACCACCTCTGTCCCAGCTCCCTCAGTCGCTCCTCATAAGACTTGTGCTCCAGACCCCTCACAACTTCACTGCCCTTCTCTGAACACACTCCAGGGCCTCAATGTCTTTCTTGTAGTAAGGGGCCCAAAACTGAACACAGTACTCAAGGTGCGGCCTCACCAGTGCTGACTACAGGGGCATGATCACCTCCCTGCTCCTGCTGGCAACACTATTTCTGATACGAGCCAGGATGCCATTGGCCTTTTTTGGCCACCTATGCACACTAGTGGCTCATGTTTAAACGAGCATTGACCAACACCCCCAGATTCTTTTCATTTTGAAAATGTGGCAATATAGTCAATGTGATATCACATTCCAGTTCATTTTTCTTAAATATAGGAATACAGACACCAAAAATCTGTACTTCAGTTGAATACAATAGTATTAAAATGTCCCCTTTCTTAAATTGTCCTCTTGAAAATTGTCATTGTTGCTCTTGAAATTATCTAAACACACTAGTTTTGTTGTCACAAAATAACTTGGTATTTCTTCCTCCATACTGTGAATCGTTCTTACCATCCAAAAATATGTCAAAGTCTTACCAAAGCCATCATTCAACTCCATTCATATCTTCATGTCACAGACTCAGAGGCATTGTTCTTTATGTAACATGACTTTAAGCATTCATTTCTGTTCCTAGACTGAACTTTTATATGAATTTTGAAAAAATGTCCTGTAAAAATGATGAAGTAGAAATACCATTCAAACAGAAATATTCCTAGCAATGCAGCACTGAGACGATGGCAGAAGAAACACATTTTTTATGCCATTGTTGCAGCTATGTTTCCTGTAAGAGTATTCCACATAGAGTAAAATGTCTTCATAAAACATATCATCTCTACAACATCCAGAAACAGTTCTAGTCATTGTGAAGATTGCTGTAAAATTTATTTGAATTTATATCTGTATCTAAGGCTTTTAACTGTCCAGTGAGAAAATAATGTACAAGCAACTGACTAATTTCTGTATCCACTGAATGTCACCTTTATGTAGATGCTGCACATGTCCATAGGTCTCTTAAGAAATTATGTCATCTCTTCCCATTGTGTGCATGTCTGAGAGACATATACCTTAATTAGGGAGCTCTTTCAAATCAAGATTGCATAATGGCCATCTTGATACTAACCAGTAGCCATTATGTTTGGCTACAGTGGTTATGGTAACTTTATTATTTAAGTAAATACTCATTAGAACACATATAGAACATAGAATCTGAACTTTATAAGACAGTTTTATAAGACAGTGTGGTTCCTTGATTAATTTTAAGAGAATAAGAAAGAGGACTCAATATTTCTTGAAAAATTTGGTAAAAACAAACAAACAAGGCAATTACATTTTTATTTGCCATAATTAGGAAACAGGAGTTTTCTTGTTACAGCAAATAGTTTGCAGAAGAGCATAACTCCTGTTTTTCTCTACATATAACCAAATGCCACAATGTATTTGCTAATATATGAATACTTCTGCTAATGTAAGAAGTAGACAGGTCAAATATTACTTTTACAGCATTTTAAACACTTTTGTTTAAGATTTCTGAATAACACCTTCTATAGGCAAAAAATAAATTTGTTCTTGCTACTCCGAGAGGAACATTTTCAGTGAGGACAGTGATTGAAGTGCCTTCTCCATCACTAATAAAGCAATAAAATAAAAACAGTGGGAAATTTTCTTCTTTATGGAGGTTGTGAATGAGAGCTGTAGTTTATTTGCACTGAAAGGACAGATGCAGCCAAGCAGCAGGTGCTCTGGCTGGAAGGATGACATGGGTTGGCTACCTGGGTTCTCTTCCTTGGCACGAGAGGCTGTCAAATTGCTACCTCAGGAGACAGGAGATTGCCCAAGCAGTTTTCTTTACCTTCTGGCCATGAGGTTCTGTGATTTGTGTATCTTTTTGTCAGCTAGTTAATCACATTGCATGGATTGAGTGGATTTATTTTCTGATTTTCTTATCGTTCAGCATCTGCATCACGTTATATGCATTGATTACCAAACTTTCCTTCTCAGTTAATTGTTGCTCCAAGCAACTTCCATCTAAGCCAAAGATTCTATAAATTTAGGAGCACTGCGCCAGTAGCATTCTCTGAAATTTCACTGATAATTTTTGGGAGATTACTTTATCAGTGCCAAGAGCTATGAAAGTATAGAATTCTAGCTGTGATTTACAATGTGTAATAAAGCATTTGCTAACTACTGAAAGAGCACTTCTATTAGTAGCACTGAATATGGTATGTAGCTCTTATCAAGGATGTGATTTGGAGGAGCCAGTGATCTGAGGCATTTGCTTACTTGTGCTAATTAGCTCACACCACATTTTGTCTTCAAATGTAGCCTTCAGCAGTGGGAAAATCATTCTTGGTTATTTGTATTTCTCCCCACAGAAAGTAACACTATCTTGACAGTGTTTGGCTTTTCTTCTGGTTAATTGTAGCATTTCTTGGTTCAGTTCCACTATGCCCTAGAGAGTGGGGAACAGCCAGTAACACCAATCTCCTGTATGTTAGGCATTTTGATTCAAGTTTATAGAGTAAGCATGGCAAGTTAAGAATTCTGAAAAATGAGCACACTTTCTCCTTCCATCAGTAATATCAGGAGAATTTATAAATTTAGAATGCAATAAATAAATGAATTCCAAATATATAAATTTGGGAGAAGGTCAGTTTCCTTCGACAATACAAATAAATTGCATTAGAGTAGAAACTATCGAGACTGATTCCTTAGAGAAAACAGCACCTTATAGAATTGAGCTACTTTGAAGTAGCAGAAGATACATCTAATTGATCAGTTCAGTCTGACATTATTAGCCATGTTCTATTTTCTCTTCTAACCTGAGAGAAGACAGAAATGCAGTTAGATACTTTGGTCCTATTTTGATGTCAGGATGACTTAATGATGACTTTGGGGGAATTTCTACTGTAGTTTCTTGCACCTTTCAAATCTGTGAAGCTAGTAGGAGCACTGTGAAACAGAATTCTGCAGTGAAATCAGTGTTCTTCTTTTTGCTCACAAACACTGTACACTGAAGCTCAATGGTCTGAATGGATGTAGAATATATCCCTGTAAAGCAACTCTTACTTGGCTTTACAAAGTCTCTGGGTAAAACAGAGTCCTGTTCTTCAGTATACAGTTTTTTAATTCCTGAGTATCTTTTCAAGATGGTGAACAAAATGAAATAAAACACAACTATTAAGTCTTTCTAGAAACTTATTCCTTCACTAAAAACTGATCTCTACTTGGCTATTTTTCAGCACAGAACTACAAGTCAGCTAGCTGAGTTGATGATTTTAATGACAATTATTGTGTATGAGTGACTTTATTTAACTTTGCTTTACAGTGTATGTCCTGATAATGTGTATCCTTTCCCCAGCAAGAAAAAGAAAAAAAAAAAAAGAACCCTAGGAATTTCACATTTATAACAAACAGTTTTTATATAATCTGCTGACATATGTTAGCTTTTTACAAACCTCTTTAATACAAAAAAAAAGCATTGAATTAGTTTGTCATTCATTCATATATTTATTAATTGCACAACTTGAGATTTGGGACTGTTTTTTCATTAATTTACATACTGACAAACTTTTTTGCAAAATTAGTTACCATTCTATCCTTCATTTTTGATAAATACTTCTTTATTTCTCCTTTAAATTCTTTTATTGCTCAACCATTTTATGAATATTAACTCTGCTATACCAAAGTTGGCGTCTGAGAACAGCAATACTCTGTTCTTCCTTCCTGAATTTAAACTCCATTTCTAACACAATGAACATTACAGTTGCAGTCTCCACTATAAGTAAGGGCTATATACTAGAGTGCATTTTTAACAGTCACCCAAGGCAACAGTGGTAACAGGATAACTTTCAAAAGTGATCTTAGGTTAGTAGAAGTTATTAGAAAGCATATTAAGCTTTATTTAGTTTTTTTCTGCATAAGAGTCTTTACGCGTAGGAGAAAATATATTCAAAGAGAAAGTGATATTAAATCCACTGTGAATAGACTTTTTGTGATTATAATTCTTTAATGTAAAAGTATAGAACAGTATGGGTTACCCTGTGCAGAGCAAGGACTCGGTGCTGTACCTTCCGGGTGAGATAGATAGTTTATGTTCATGCATTATGCTGTTCTAATAGTTTTTCTCTAATGTAAGTGGGAAGCTTCCACTGAATTGCATTACTTTTATTCCTTTGAGATTTCCAGATAAAGGCACCAAATTTAAAATTAACTCATGACTTTCACTGCAACATCCAGTCTGTGTCCACTACTGCTAATGTTACTTAGAAAAATGTGTAATTATTATATAGAATCATAGAATGGTTTGGATTGGAAGGCACTTTTAAGATCATATTGTTCCAACCCCCTGCTATAGGCAGGGACACCTCCCTCTAGACCAGGTTGCTCAAAGCCCCATCCAGCCTGGCCTTGAACACCTCCAGGGAGGGGGCATCCACAGCCTCTCTGGGCAACCTGTTCCAGTGTCTCACCACCCTCACAGCAAAGAAGTTCTTCCTCATATCTAGTCTAACTCTACTGAAGTTTACAGCCATTTCCCCTCATCCTGTCAATACATGCCCTTAGAAATATTCCCTCCCTTATATAATGCTAAAAACATCACAAGAGGATGTGGCAAAAAAAAAAAAAAAAAAAAACAACCATAATTCCTGCCATCTCACATTTTCTCTACTTTTTTTATACTTGCTCTTTTTTTGTACCCTCCTGCCATGAGTTCTTAACATTTCTGTTTAATGATCTTATTCATAGAATCCTCACTCTGGCAATTTGAGAACAGGTTTTAGTGATAAATTCTTTTTAAAGAGTATGTGTTCAATTAAATATGTAAC
The DNA here is from genome assembly GCF_002078875.1 of Numida meleagris. Lineage (NCBI taxonomy): Eukaryota > Metazoa > Chordata > Aves > Galliformes > Numididae > Numida > Numida meleagris. The sequence goes on along the minus strand of NC_034418.1, from coordinate 12,127,848 downwards.
CAGATGTTATTGGTATGCCTCCTTAAGAAGCAGCCTTTGTTTTACTTCAACCTCTGGGGATACTGTATTCCACATCTCACTTTTTCATAATTCTATCAACTACTCATATTTTGCAGACATCATTTTATCTTCTTCCACTGCTAAGTTTCTTGTATCCTTATGCATACAATATTCCTCATAAGGAATGAAATTACTATTAATATATTTTTATATGTTAGTATATTAAAATACTAAAAATATAACCAATGTCTTAATTATATTATTTTTCTACTATTTATTCAGCTTACTTAAACTGAAATTGTTGTAAGAAATAAGTCCAGCCACAAGCCTTTTATCAGTATGAGCACTCATACTCCTCACATTCCTTTCTTCCTGTTCTGTTCCGTGGCTGTACAGAGGTCCGTAGCCATTGCAGGTTCTATTTCACACAGCAAATACAGCTAGGATCAAGAAGACATATCTCTGTTAACTGATAACTCTTGCTAAATCTTTCGTCTATTTCTTACACTGAAGAAGTCAAGTTTGTGAATGTTGATGTGACTTTAAAAATTAGTTCAAGACATACAAACAAAAACCCTAAAACCCAACTAACATGGGGGAGGTAATCAGTCTTCTCCTTGTATCTTCTCCTTCATAGCTCTTTTTCAAATCAAATGCACCAGCCCATGTTTGCAGACATCTGGCAACCATGCTGATGTGAAAGAAACTTCACCTAGGGTGCACCATGGACAGATTAGAATTAGATACCATTTTTTTTCTCTTTGCAGGGGAGCTCCACTTTCCCAAAAGCATTTAAATAACCATGGGAGAGGTGCAAACTTATTTCAGCCTGGGAAAGGGTAATTAAATCTGCAATATTTAGGAGAAATCTCATTAAAGAAAATTCAATAAAAGTTAAACTTCTTAATTCACATCAGCTTGGGTAGATGAGGGGGGGAGCAGTGGAAGTTATGTACCTTGACTTCAGTCTTACTTTCAGAGGCTGAGAACAATTAAAATAATATTTCTTTTCAGTACAGAAATTAGGAATGAAAAATATAAAAACCTATTAGTTATGAAATGCTGTTTCAATGCTGCCTTGTCACCCGGAAGGTCCCCAATGACCTGACCAGGGCAAACTCTGCCTGATTACCCCCTGGCCAGCCGTCCTCATTGTGGGATTAGCCCTGGGCGGCGACTCCCCTACCTTGCCAGGTGGGTTAATGTTCCTAGTCCTACGGAGAGGCCAACCCTCACTGCTCCATAGCAGTCTGTAACTGAGACTAGAGACTTCTCCAAACCTGTAAGCTGTATAATTTTTTCATAATTATGGTCTCTCCTAAATGCATAAGAGAGAGTCTTGTCTCATAGAATCAGAGAATGCTTGAGGTCACAACAGACTTCTGGAACTTCTCTTGTCTAAGCTCCCTCCTCAGGCAGTGCTAACTAGTCCAGGTTTCTCAGGACTATATCCAAGTAGCTACAGCTTATTTTATTTGCAGTTGCATGGTGAGTTTTGTGTTGAAAGAAGTGAGCTGTGCAACATGCAGTCTTTTTCCCATGTATGCAGAAAAACAGAAGAAAATTGAATGCCTCTTTGAAAGATAAAATAAAACATACAGGAACCATTTTAATCCTAATTGCTTCCTAGCAGCACATCTATAATGTCAGATGTAACAATATTGGTTACAAAAACAATAAAACAAGTAATTACAGTCATATAAGGCTGGCAGTGGTTTTGAGGTCATTTTCTGTAAGTTGATCAATAAGAAGTTCACATCATGTAATCCACATTGAATTTATTCCTGTAATATATCTTAACTTCAAGTGTAGCAGTGGTTAATTGCTAATCCATATTCACTGAACAGAACAAATGAGGACAACAAAAATAGATGCTTCATGTACCATCATATCAAATGTGTGAACTTCTGAGCTCAGTTGTTCATCCAGACCACTTCTGTTTTTCTATCTTCTTTCCCCATGACTTCAGAAAGTATTTGGAGATGATTATATGCAGAATTTCACTGACTGCAGTTTGTGCTTTTATTGACAATGTCTAATATTTGCATAGACATTAATTAGATATTTTGAGTTTTATATATCTTCTTGATTGTACTTATTGTTGATCATCAGTGTGTACTTATATTTTAAAAGACTGATTATATTTTAGTAATTACTTTTCTAGAGCACCCTTTTGATTCTATATCTCTTTCATCTGTAACATATTAAACTTCCAATTGAAGCTCCTGCGTTGTTCTTGGCAAAGCATACGTTTCTTTTTAAGGTTCACTTTTGAGCACAGCATGCTAAGTTTACCATATAGCTTTTAGGGCTTAATCAAAATCCCATTGAGGTCGACATAAAATAAAAATAAAAATAGAAAATGAAAAGGCATCCTTTGACAGTCAGTTATGGATACTATTCCTGGTCTTCTCCTTTATGTGTATTACTCACAGATTGATCCCAGTTGGGTACAGTTCTATCAAGTATTTGCCAAGAAGTTTATACATCTCAGTAAAGAAATTCCTCACCAAGTATAGGGATACATGATTTTTTTCTGAATTATTTTCTGTTCCCTATTGCTGTTGCATGATTTGTAGCTGAAATAAAAAAATATTTTAGCTTCCTACTGGATAATGATTTGAACTTCCTTAATAAGTGAGGAACAATAAATTGAAAATAGTAAACCAGAAGCAAGAAACAAATATTGTTATCCTTGTAAAATTATTTTGTCCCTCAAGGAAACACAAGTATTTAATATGAAGAAGTACATTTGATAAAACTTGTATGATATGAATGTATGTATCTCCGGCACTGATAGTGTTTGTGATCCATGTCTTATGTTACTCAACTTCCATTTTATCAGTACTTCTTTCCATTAATGTAAATGGAATTAAATGGAATAGTCTTACAGAAGTTAAATATATTTAAGTAATCCAAGTAATCATTTCAAATATATTAGCAAATTCCTTGAATTTTACTTGAAAATATGACTTTAAGACCTTATTTATCATGGGGGTTGGACTCCAGAGGTCCTTTTCTATTCTTTTGATTCTGTGATTCTGTGAAATTTTTCACTCAGAAGGTAGTGAGGTGCTGGCACAGGCTGCCCAATAAAGTTGTGGTTGTCCCATCCCTGGAGGTGTTCAGCACTAGGTTGGATGGGGCCCTTGGAAACCTGATCTAGTACCTGATCTAGTGGTTGGTATTTCTGTCTGCGGCAGGGGGACTGGGAGTGTATGATCTTCAAGGCTTTAAGGTTTTATTATGTCCAGATATGTAAGAAAAAAATCTGACAGTTTTGACTGGGAGACTAGCAGAAGCTTTAAGGATGAGATGCTTTAAATAAAACAGTTAATTCCACTCTGAGTTTCAAAAAGAAAATATTTTTCTAGTGGAAATGTTCCTCAAATGGTCCCTCCTATGATTCCCAACCATGCTCTAAGTTTAAGAATTTTTTTCATTCTACATCTAATAATTTTAATGATCAGTGTATATTTGTATAGTCTGATTAAGGATTAATATATACTACTTTGTGTTGTCACCACAAGGGAAATTGCCATGTCTAAACTTGAATTTAGTACTTAATTTTGTATGCATTATAATACTATAAATATGCTAGCACATGCCTAAATTGCATTTTTGTTTATGAATCATATGTAATATCTTTCTAGACCAGGATATAAAGCAAATATGGAAACCAAAATTAACCAGACTTCCCTTTTATTATACAGCTGGACAAATGCAATAGGAAATGTAATTATGTAATATCTCATCCAATGTGTGACATGAGTTGGGAAGTGCCACCAGCCTTAATGATAGCAGTGATCTCTGAAGGCAGAGTCCTACTGAAAAAGGAGCCCTATGAAATATGATCTTGTTCTTGAGAAACAGCAACAGGTCTGGGAGAAAAAAAGAAGTTTTGCAGATGTTTTGGCACTACTTACTTTATGGGGACATTTTAGAACAGTCTTATGGAAGGTTTTAGAGAATAATGTGAAATATTGATTTGATGAATTGAATCAGAATTGTATAGGAATCTCTGATTTGTATGAGAATAGCTTTAGCAAATGGAAGAATTCCACAGTTGATAGCTATTTGTAGTACAGTATAGATTGCATGGCCTACATGTCTTAGTGCATACTCTTAAAATGAAGCAAAAACATGCATTTTAATACAAAGCAATCTTTCATTTTCATTTGAAATGCTGGTTCCAAGTAATTTTTCCAAAAGTCACTTGGATTGTGAGTAGAGTAGCTATATGCTTTTTTCCATTTGTTGTCATACATCATTCTTAATGATTCATTAGTGGTAGGAAGTGGTTGGTTAGTTTTCTCATGTTTCAGGACTCGATGGATATCTAAATACATCCTATAGTTTAGTCAGTAAGAGTACCACCGCAGAAACCACATTCATCAAACTATGTGATTAAAATGGTCCCCTTGTCCTGAGTGTAATTTGAGTATAGTTAATGGGAAGACTTTATATCCATCTTTCATTGAAATAGTGAGGTTATTGCTCACATTGTGCACTTAGCCTCAAAACTATACACATAAATACTCTGTGAACGTAAATCCACATTGCCTGAGGATGGGACTGTTAGACAGGAAAGAGGAAAATAAAAAAAATATTTGTCCAATACTTTCTGTTTCTAAAAGGTAGTAGTGTTTATCATCATTATGACCAAGTGGGCACATCGTATAGCAATTATAAAATTCTGTTTATTATATATATTTATTTTCATAATTCTTGTGGTATGTGTACCCTGCCAATATTTAAACCTATGGAGTCTGTTGAAAAAAATGATTTTTTAGATATATGTTACTTCTAGTACTAACAGAATTTCAAATATATTTTATTTTCATTTTACTTTATCAGTCAAGAATTTTCTGAAAACAGACAGTATCATACATAGAATATTTTATAGACCTAGATATGAAAGATTTTATTAGGCTTGGTGACTGTTCAGTAGCAAAGTATTGCTAACTTCAAAATTATACACTAGAATTTCTAGAATTCCAGTGAATTTTGACTTGACTATGTTCATTACTGAGTAAAGAGACAGAAACGTGTTTTATGATTTGAAAATGCTAGGAAATATGTTGCTCACTTTAAATAGAAGTAATCAGGCAGGGGTCTGATGATATGCAAGATTCATAATAAGACACATCTCTTCTTCACTTCTTATTTGGAAACAACATTGAATTTATACTTCCACTGTACTGGTTAAAATAGCAGTTACACTAAGTTTTTCTTTTAACTATTCCTTGTATGTTTTTTTTAATGACTGTCTCTACTGTTTTGAGATACTGAGCATATAAACAAAGGAAATGGAAATGACAAGCTAAATTACAGAAAACTAAAAATGTCAGTATAAGATAGTTTGCTGTTGACTTTCTCAGAATAAATTAAGCACTTATTGCCTTATCTGATTTCTTGTCTAGAGCTATGAGCATTACCACAGGAAATAATGTAACATAGCTTCTTTCTTACAATAATGATAGAACAGAATGTGTTGGAAAACTTACCATTATGATCAGCTTGTATATCTTCATATAATAACTATCCAGTATGACTATATCTGACAGAATACAATATTTTGTAGTCTGAGAGGCTGGACATATACCTTTAGATTCTACTAGAGAATATTCTCTTATTAGATTTTCTTTTAAAAGAAGTTTCATTACGACCATTAGCAGATTCCATTGTAAACTATCTCTAGCACCTTTTCTTTGTATTTCTCTGGGCCACTTACTTGATACTATACTGCTTTTTACACAAAAGAAGCAGAACTTTGAACTTTCCAATTTCTAACCTTATGATGTCCTCTTTTCTTCTCATTTAATATGTAACATACGCTTTTAATTTAGCTAAATGATGTGCTTTGAAGGAAGACTCTACCCTTCTGAAATTTTGTTAGCTTTGCTTACAGAATGTCATTTGTGTCATATGCTCTGGGAAAACTACCATGGTTGTCCTTTTATAACACCTTTAATGATGTGATAATATTAGTATTACCATGATAAAGGTCCATGTATTTGGCCTTGCTCTTTTGTGCATTCATCTGTGCCAAAATTACATTATTTTATTCTTCCCCAGTAGCCTTCTGTTTCTTTCTAATAATGTGTGTTCTTTCATACTAAAGATAAAAATTGATTACTGGGCATATCAGTCTTGGTTTATACATACCAAAATATAATATATTCTCTCCTCTTGTCCTCCTCAAAAGAAACTTTCATAATGGCATTAAACCCAGCACACACAACAAAGCATATGACCTGCATGTAAATTATCCAATATGAATTAAGAATTCAATCAACACTTTGGTGGCTCTGCAAATTAAATATTATAACTGTCTCAGACCTTGGCAAAACTTTTGTAATGAATTGGGCCCTTGACTTTACTTTGAGACATTTCTACATTAAGTGGTTGTGTTTTTATTTATAGTTTTTTTGTGGAGCAGTTAGGTGATGAACAGAAATTCTGCTAAAGAAAGGGTTTAAAGGGGTTACTAAATATTTGCAATGAGCTTTGAAGACACATGTTTTCTTGATTAATTCTGTGAGTCAGAACAAGTACGTGTTTTTGCTTGAACTGGTATCTAGCTATGGTTACTGTAAGGTAAACATTCCATCCCTTTTGGAACTATAACAACCAATAAAGACAACAAAATTCTGAAATATATTATTTTGATCTATTGGAAACAAATACTGTTATCATTCTTCATGAGTAATTGTTTGCCAGCATTCATTCTAGTTATGTAAAGGACTGTACACTAATAGCTGTAGTATGTTGTAGCTGTAATATATTGTAGGCAGCCTGCTTTGGCAGGGGGGTTGGACTTGATCTCTGGAGGTCCCTTCCAACCCTTACAATTCTGCGACTCTGTGTTATCAAGATTTGAAATGTAAGCAATGTGTTGCTTAAAGGATTTTCATAGTGCAGCTACAAAACTGATTTTTCTTGTACTGAGAACAATGATGGATATAATTCTCTTGTATAATGTCATGAATTAGTGGGGATCATAGTGTATATTCAGACCAAGATCTCATCTACTGCTGACTTCAAGCACTAAGTTCCTATTTAGGTCTCTTTCAAATGGAGGAGCAATAAAAAAAGAAAATGTAATTGCATACTTTGTAAGCGGTTAATAGAATGGTGTGCGTAAATGTGCCCATGCATGTACATCTTGACCTATGGTCTTTTTAAAATTGCTTTCATGTTTTCAGAAAATTCAATTCTTCTTAGAAATAACACAAAAAATGAGTCTAGGTATAACTGGGGAAAAAGAATCTGCTACAGAAGGAAAGTCTAGTCCAAAGTAATGTGTTTACTTGCCTAAATGAATATTCAATGTGTATGGTTGCAAGAAAGTTCATAAATTGTCATAAGTAACATGTATAGTTTTTTGTCAGTACTTTCTCTTTAGAATTTTAAGTGGAAAATATATACACTGGCCAATTCCATTGGGGCTTTGTTTTTTTTTTTCTTTATTAAACTCAATGTCTTTTCTGTGATAATAGAAATCATTATCACATTCCTGTGCTGTACAGCTTTTGTCAGCTTACTGCAAGTCAGTGTCTCTGTGTTTTGTAATGAGTATTAGCAAGAAATTTTTGTTAAACAATTTTCACTGAAGAATTTCATATACTTCTCACCTATTGTTTTCTAAATAGAAGTCACAAAGTTTTTGAATTCTTCATGATCTTGTCTCACTACTTCTAAATATTTTATGTACTTTTTACAAAAACCTTCAAAATGTTCTTAAGAGAACACTAAAATCTGAGTTGTAATATATTTTTCTTTGATTTATATTTGTATTTTTATTTATGTACATATTTTAAAGTGTCATCTTTTGTACACTATTATAACTACTTCAGTTAAACCATATGTCAAGAGCCTTGGAGAATTTTTCTCCCAGAATAATGAAAAGTAGAACTTGAAGGAACTTAATTATATGATTTAACATATTGTCTACTCTCAGTGTAGGATCAGCTATACTATGCCATACATGACAGCTGTTTGTATAGTCTGGACCTATGGATCCTTATTTCCTCATCTGTCTGTTAAGTACTTAATTATCAGAAGTACTAGAATATTGGAAACATTGTCTTATTACTTCATTATTAGAAAGCATTTGGGCATTTAACAACGCTTTCACAGAATCCCAGAATGGTTAATGTTAGAAGGGACCTCTCTATGTCGTAAGGTCCAACCCCCTGCTCAAGCAGGAACACCTAGAGAAGGTTGTTTAGGACCATGTCAAGGTGGCTTTTGAGGATCTCCAAAGACAAAGACTACACCAGCAAATTGGGCAATGTATTCCAGTGCTTTCTTGCTGCAGTTTTAGTTTTTTGCATTCTTTTTCTCATAAGCGGTGAAGGAGCATGTACCCTCTTCCTACAGAAGCATTTTGTGACCCTCAGCACTGTTGTCAGTCTTCTCTTCTTATGCTAAGCATTTTGTCCCTTTCAGGTTTTCTTCGTGTTTTGTACACCTTGGACTCAGTAGCCGACCCTCCCATACCACTTTGCCTGACCTCCATTTTCTGCAGTCAGCAGATTTTCTTTATCCTTGTGTGCTGTTTCTCTGGGATCACTGATTAAATACATCATACAAAAGTCATCTGGTACTGATCTTTAAAGCATGCCGTTAGTATTTCCCTTTGCTCTGAACGGAGTTCTTTCAGAAGCACTTGTCTTTAATAACCAAGCCAGTCCATTATCTTCTCAAGCAGCTCATCAGCGCGAATATTATAACCATGTCCTTTACACACGACATTGTATCAGAGTACTCAGATCAAGTGAAACGTATGACTTTCTCTCAGTGCTTTTATTCTTGTTGCGTGACCCAGAAAAGTCCCTCCTCAAACGCATCCTTGAAGCCATTGCTCTGTTTTCTGTGAATTTATACTAAATTCAGTATAAGATAAATATGCATTTCTTCCTTTTGCTTCACATTGGTTGCAGTTTTCTTCTGTTTCTTACCAGTGACATTTTGCTTAATGCAGAAAAAAAAAGAAAAAAGAAAAGGATTTGCTTTGGAAGAATCAGAATGTCAGGACAGGAGCAGTAGTGTAACCATGGATTTCTATTTCAGTATAGTGGCTTAGTGACAGTAGGTAGGAAAGTAAGGCTATTGATATGGAATTTAGATTTGTGCTGCAAAACTAAAAACACACCTTCTGGGGATGCTAATAGTCTGCCAGTAGAATAAGGAAATAGAAAACTTGTATGAATTCTTACTTTTTACGACAGTAGGCTTAGGCTTGGTTTTTGCAATAGCAGAGTAAGCCTATTATATTTATGGATGTGTAACAGATGTATTTTTCCATAAAGCAGTCTATTCATTCAGATGAAAAAAACTGTTGCTTAAGAGCTAATAAACTGCTCACCCAAATAAATTCCTTAATCAGTCCAAGACTAGAATTAAGCCTGACAGTTCCAAAATAAAATTAAACAACTACTACATGCTAGAGATTAAGCAAGATGTTCTTCAGCTACTGCAGTTCCAATACATCCACAGGTATCGATAATGATACAGGAGAAAATTTGCTTTTGGCTTTAATTTAGTGTAGTCTGAATTTTTAGGTGTTATTAACAAATTAATGATATGCAAATTTGAGATTTCTTGAAGACAGAATTTTAAGGAAGTCGAATGTTTATCCTTACTTTCTGAAATCAATGCTTTCAAAATACCTCAAGTTAGAATTAGAGCACAGCATTGCCACTCGGTAGTCATCACCTTAATCTTTAGTAAACTTGTTGGGAAGTTTGCACAGGTGGAAAATGGATCTGACTTAAATGTGTTGTAGTATGCTATAATACCCTCTGGAGAAAGTAATATTGTGGTGATATCTTTTAATGTGTTTTCCATGACTGTTATATATCTCCACGGTGAACAGTAAACGAATTGGGAAATAATATGTCTATGCTGCTACATTATTAGTGGTTAACCATTAGCATTGCAACACAATTTAAGAGTGTCAATTAAGTTTATTAAAAGATCAAAGAATATAATATTGGCTACAGTAGTCTTTTATTTTCTATAGTCTGTCTTCTGTGTTCCTTTTTTTCCACAGCAATTGATTCTATGAAATGAAGATATTTTCTGTGTATTCTACCGAACCAAACCATATTACGAACAGCAGAATGCAGTTAAATGAGAATTAAATTACTCTCAAATGACAAAGAAATGTTCAGCTATGGAAAGTATTTTGAGCCTAGTGCATTATCCCAGGTCAGAATGCTGGCAAAATAAAATAAAATAAAAAATCTGGGCTTGTAAACTAGAAATGCAATTGTAATTCAAGGAGAATCTGGGAAGAAGACTCCAGTTGGCAGCATTTTGACAAGTGAAGTTCTACTGGAAGCAATCAAAATAGTGGAATAAACAAAGGCTTTGATGGTCAGACCTCTAATTAGTGATCTTCCATGTCCTATGGCCTGGTTTTATGCTGAGGTTCTGTTCCTGGGAGCTTCTCACTTATAATGACCTCTTTGGAAATGAGCTCTTCGTAGATACATGGCCTTCATGTGGTATGTGAGCAGCAGGTAGGAAAGCTCTGGGGTTATGATATGTTGCCAAAATCAAGCTTTATAATTGAAATCACAGATGGGAAATCATGATTCTCTGTAGCTTAGAACTGCCAAATCTAAATGACATTTCATGGGACCAGCAAAATACTCTTGTTCAATGACCCCAAAAATTGAGCCAACATTCAAAGCTATGTTGGAAACACCCTGTTTTAAAAATCCTAATGTCAAATCAAGTCCAAAACCAATATGAAGCACTAAGTTGCTTTCATATGAGCTGCTAATATGTCTTTAATTCCTCCCCCCCCCTTTTCTTTTTGGAAAATCTTCACTCTTTTCAGCACAAGTCTGTTATTGTATGTATATTGGTCTGTATATTGTATTGGAAATACAGTTTTTTGCAGAAAATCTCTATGGCATTTCAGATTAACTGGAGAAAGTCCCAGATCAGAAAGGGTGATTTGAAAGCAAGTGCAGAGATACGTAAAAAAGCTGATGAATGGCTTCTCTTTGCCAGTTTTGGTGACAGGACAATGGCCATACAGCATCAGTGTGAAAGAGAAGGGAAATTAGTAAGCAGGAGAACTACTGTATTTGCCTTGGAAGAAATGGTTCTTGCTGATTAAGTGTAAAAGGGGAGGTCAAGAGTGCTGCTGAAAGAAAGGATTGATGAAAACCATGAGAGTAGGAATTGAGCGTGATTCTGGAGGTCATATTCATGTCACAAGGTTATTTATGAACTCAGCAGAGAACTAAATCTAAATCAAAGAAGCAAACAAAATTACTTGTGAGCATTTTACTTAAGATTATTGGGGGGGATAGAAAACATCAAAACTGAGTCAAAATCCAGTTGCAAGAAGAGAGAGGTATGAATCAGATAGCAGAGTGTCAAACATCAGTGATAATGAAAAGCAACGATGGTGGTAAAGTATGGGAGGGAAAGGAAGCGTTGGTTTGTCCTGCAGCTCACTTCTCATTGCCTTAAGTTGACAAAAAAGAGCACAAAGATAGTTATAGTTATAACTGTACAGTTCTATGCAATATAACTGTAATCTTGCATCTTTTTGCTGCTCATGTATTAATACTTACTTCTCTCATTAAAGCACTAGGGATATGCTTTCCATTAAAACCAATATAAGCTTTCATAAGATTGATCTCTGATTAGCAAAATACAAGTCTCGTAAGTAAATAGTACAGGTCTAATCTAGCAGGTTTTGTTGGAAATCAGTAGGGTTACTCTTTGATGTTTTATAAGCAGGAATATTCCCTTTTTTATATAAAATCTTTTCATGTTAGGAAGTTGAAACAGTTATCCGGGAAAATGGTAGCTTTTATAGAATCAAAAGAGAAAAAAAGAAATTATTTGCACAAACATATTTTTCATCTCTACAATTAACTACTTTTGAATTTCACTTGAAACTTCAGCTCAACCTTCGATAGCTACTGTCAATCAACATTCATCATACTGTGGCTGACCTAGCTGGCAAACAGTTGTGCTTGCATCTGACACAGATGCTACCCACTTCTATTTGGCTTACGTGAAAGGAATACATTAGACATCTGCTACAACATTTGATTGATCTATCATGTGGTGTTAAACTGCTTTAAAATCATGCTAAAATCCCTGGTAATGTTCTAGTTAAACTTAGATCTTCACTGTTCTTACTTTCCTGAATTATATATTGAAAATAGAGCATGCTGATTCAGGATAAAATTTATTAATCCTGAAAAAAGGAATTACTATGTGCTTTATTGCTCATTATTAACTAACTAAAGTTTAAATAGTAATTTCATGGTGAAAGATGTAAATTTATGGTGAAGATTATGAAAACTGTTGTAGGTACAGAATCACTTAGCTTTTGAGGTTGTATAATAAATGATGTGACCAATCCTTTTGGTTGTTTAAGGCAAGATACATTGACGCAAGTGAATGGAAATTCTTTGATCTGAGTAGTAAGACAAGCGATTACTTCTTTGTGTTGTAATGGTGAGAAGGAAAAGAATTCTTCAGAGAGACATGTTTCTCATCTCAAGATAAGCAGTGTCATAACCCCTTCTATTAAATATACATCAACAATGAGGATTTGGAAAGTTTGCATTATATTGTTGAAATGATGCAGTTTGATGTAAAATGCTGAGCATTGTGATGTTCTGGGTGTCATTAGATGACTGCTAATAGAAACACTGCATAAGTATTTGAAGCTATGCAACATACATAAAAATATTTCCTAAATTAATAACCTGATTTTTTAGTAAGAACTATCTGTTCACTTTCCAGTTCTGAAAATCAGACATGTATAAGTCTGAGTTAGATACAGTATTATAATTTTTGTACAGTTTTTTAACTGTCAGTGCAACAAACGAAATGCATTAATATATTTTATTTTCCCGACTTAAGAAAAACAAACAAATAAATGTTTCTTTTGATGCTTTTTTCTTTTTTCTTTTTCTTTTTTTGCAAAGCGATTTATGTTCCTACTATTTATACTCTAAGTATTTCATCAATGGTGTGATATTAAAGCAGCAGAGAATTTGGAAGAGCTTTAGTACTGTTTTTGAGAAAAATTATTCAGATGTTAATACTTTTGCCAAATGACTGCTTTTGTGTTGATGCTTTTGATCCTTTACATGATTCACTAAAATAACAGCAATTAAATCATCCCTGAAACTATTTCACATCAATATTTTCATATGCTTTTTTTCTAAATAATCAGCAGTAAAACTACCCCTGGGGCTCTTTTGTCACAACAGATGGGATCCAAGGCTTCAGTCCAGTCAAAGTAGCACAACCTTAATGGCAATGCAGTTTCCTAACACAGAACATTTAGATGCCTTACTAGACACGCTGCATTGTAGTAATGCATGGTGCTTTTTCTCTGGGTTTGTAGTGAGGGGGTACATTGCTGGTCGTTTTGGGGCCAACTTTCTCTCTTTCCGTATAAGGTATTTAAAAGATTTCTCTGGTGTCTCTTTTATTCTACTTTTTTTTCGTAAGAGACTCAGTTTAAGCATTTCTCCAGAATTTGCTAGTAATAAATTCTTTTTCTAAGATAGTCAAGTTAGTCTACATATTTCAAATATCCTGTATTTGTTCAGTGATGTTAAATGAGAATGTGTATGATCGCTTCAACACTATAAATATTGAAGTGATTTAATGGTACATTTACAATCCAGCACGCTGGCAGGAATCTGACAGTCCAGCTTGACAATTAGTTATGTTGAAGGAATAGACAGACCTTTGTGCAGACTTTTACACTGTTAGGGTGCACACGCAGTACATAAATCAAAATCTTCAGATGAAAGATTGGGCAGTTTTTAAACCTGATTTCTGGTGATATATTTAATCTAAAAGATCTTTTTGACATCTCAGAAGATAGTGAATTGTTGTCAAGAGTTTTAGGTGGAAGAAATGAAAGCCAAGATAGTTCCATCATACTCTGACAAGGAGTGGAACTTACTTGAAGTGTTCTCTGTGGGGGAAGAAAAATATGAGAGAAATATATAGAGGATGTGACATACGAACTGTTTCTTAGCTTCAGTCTACTCCTTGTGTTGATTAATGTGGTCTTTGCAATCTTTGCTTTGCACTTGACAAATTAGTATATCCTAGCTTCTTCTCCTTTTAAATGCTACTATTATGCTGCTTCTCTATCTGCATACACTGCCTCTGTTTGGAGAAGAGGTCTGTTTTCATTATCTGCACTGAAAAGCTGGCAACGTCCCAGCAGATTGTCCAGACAGTAACTCCATCTTTTGTTGTTTGCTGTTAAGTTAGAGAGATGATGCTCTTTCTCCACTTAGCCAGTCCTCACAGATCATTGTGAAATATAGGTGGCTTACAATTGCTGAAGCAAGAGATGTTTAGCGCAGTCTCATTTAAATAATTGTCATATTTCCTTCATTTCCCATGTTGGCCAGTAATTAATTTTTGATGCAGCTCTTGGCACTGTCAAGCATATTACCTGCTTTTGATTCACTTTGTGCAGGTTTCATATATACAACTGTTTCCAATAGTGCTTTCAAATTTAAAGTATAAATATCACTATGTGAAATAATAATCAGTTTTTTCAGCATAAGTAGCATACCTGTTGTGGTTTAACCTGGCAAGCAGCTGAACACCCCGCAGCCTTTTGCTCATTCCACACCTCAGTGGGATGGAGGAGGAAATTGGAAAAAAAAAAAAAAAAGATAGAACTCATAGATTGAGATAAAAGCTTTATTACAGCAGAAAAGGAAGAGAAAAATAACAGTAATGATAATAATTTTATATATATATAAAGCAAGTGATGCACAAAGCAATTGCTCTCCATCCAGTTGCTCACCACCCACTGACCAACGTCCAGCCAGTATCCAAGGAGTGTCCCTTCCCAGCCAACCCACTCAGATGTGTAATTTTTTTCACGTTACATCATCTGGTATGGAATGTCCCTTTGGCCAGTGTAGGTCAGCTGTCCTGGTTCTGTTCCCTCCCAGGTCTGCTCACTAACAGGATAGTATAAGAAGCTGAAAAACTGAAGTGTCCTTGGCTCTGTACAGCACTTCTCAGCATGCAACTGAAACATCAGCATTTTATCAACACCGTTTTCTTTATAAAGCCAAAACAGAGCATCGTACCAGACATTTGATGGAAATTAACTCTTACACAGCTGAAACCAGGACAATGCTAGAGCACACACAATCGCGCTTATAAACCATAGCTACTGGAAATGTAGGCTTCTTTTCTTGTGTTAAAACACCCCAAGACATGAGTGTATGAAACAGTATCAGAGCAATGTCAGATCAAGATGGAGATAAGTAGAGATAACATTTATGCAATGAACAGGTGACTTTTACTTAGTTTGAAATCTTCTGACTGACCTCTGTGTATGTATCATTTTTCATTTACAATTTTCTGGCTAATCAAATGATAAGAAATATGCCCCCAAAATAATAAGAAAGTAGAAAATAAAATAATATTCTGCCAAATTAAATAAGTCAGGAAATATTCCTGACTTGGATATTATAGCTACTATTATTTCAATTTTTTCAGGGAATTAGATAGTAGAGCTAAAAGTTTTACTGAGCTATAAAGGAATATGAAAAATATATTTAGATAATTCTTTATTATATTGGGAGAACCAAAAAGCACCTCAATATCATTATGAATGTGAAAAACTGACCTATGTTAAAACTTTTCTAATGCGATACTCATGTGCGGGATACGTAAACGACCTTTTTTAAGTACACAGTTATGATATCTTAAACAACCTCAATTTTGTGAAAGCTGAAGATGACATTAACTGCTGAAAAAAACCAAACAAGTGTCTAATATTTTTCCACAATTTATGGCATAAGGTTGCAGAATTACAAAACATCCCTTTTGTCTCTGAGGTTCAAGATGGTTCATTTTAATTTACAGTACATGCAATATATATAGCTCAGAATGAAAAGTTTATGTATATTTGAGCAGTAGCTGAAGGTAAAAATTAACACACACATAAAATATTTTATAAGAATCATAGATTTTTAAACTTACCAGTTTTGATTTTTTAAATTAGAATACTGACCTTCTCTTGCCATTAAAATCAGTCATAAAAGTCTGCATTTTAAATGCAGTGCATATTCTCCTTTATTAAATATTTGAGAGAAATCCCCTATTTACTTTTACCATTCTGTTAACAATGTTGAGTTATAGGTCAATGTGAATATTTCCAAGGACAGGAAGACAGTAACAGTTGCATAAGCTGTCTGTTTCTGGGCATTTTTTCGAATAGATTTTTTTTTTTTTAAAGAATATTTCTTTTCCTACCTTGAAGTTTTAGTGCTTCTGTTAATCTGTCTCTTTTTTTATTTGAAAACATATGAGCTGTCCAACAGACAAAACATTTCTGGGAGAATCAGACGCTAGGGATTGACAGCTCATTTCAGGACTCCAAGGTATTCAGACACAGTCCTTATTTAGGGGAACAGTTTGTATGAAAAGTTATTATGTCTGCAAAGCATGAACTTAAATATACATGATTCTGAGGAGAAATTAGTACCTTGCGATAGGAATAGTGCCACTAAGAAGAGGTATAGTCTACATATTGGGATTGAATAAGAATGTATTAAAAAGAAAAAAGAGGAAGAAGAAAAACAAACATAAGGGCCCTAAAACAAAGAGGAAAGGTGCAGAAATCCCTAGACACTGCAACCCAGCTAGTGTGATGGGATGGTTTGAGAAAAATCCTCTGCAAATGGAAATACAGACCTAGCAGAGTACATTAAGAAGAAAGAAATTTTACCCAACATAGTGGCAGAGCTTAGAATTCAGAAAGCTCTCATGGATTTATTTCAGCAAAGCAGTTAATAAGAAATTAAATATTTCAGACAGATGCAGTCTGTGAGAGAACTGCTGGGTCACTGGGCCTACCAAAGAGTGAAGAGAGCACTTAAGGTGAATAAGGTTTATGCTGAAAAACTAAGTGATATGTAACTGTTTTCAAAAAACGTAAATTAAAATGTCAGAGGAGGTACTTGAAAAACATTTAGCAGAAATAGAAGAGGTCCAGAGAAAGGTGACTATATAATTGCAGACCTGGAATGACTTTGCAAGAGGATAGATCTGGAACGATTATAAACTTTGTGGAGTAAAGAAGAGTGAAATGGTACATAAGAAGTGTGAAAATAATGAATAACAAATCGTTTTTATTCCTTTAATAACTCACTTGCGGCTCACTGCCGCAAGCTGTACAATATTAGATGTTTCTATTCTGGATACACTATGTAGTGTTGATCTTTGTAGTAGACTCATGGAGAGTTCTAGAAATTTCCTAAGGCAGAAACACATTAATCAGAATGCTTATGAAATGTATAAAAAGTGGTTAACGGTCAGAGTTTCTAGAAATTTCCCTGAAGCAACTACTACAAGTCTGGACGAAAGAATAGAATAGAAGCAAAACTAGTTTCAATCAAGACACAAGTTTCTTATGGGTATCCATAATTCAACATACAAAAAGCTGGCAATTATGTTTCAGTTTAGAAAATCTCTTTAAGAATGTATATCCAGTAGAGGTTATTAATGTTCTCATAAACTGGCTTATAACATTTTATTATGTATTCTCTGTCTCACGCAGTTCTCCACCAAACAAGAAAATGAAACTAATTCTTTAGCTTTATATACATATGACATTGCATATAAATTTATATATATACATATGAAGTCATCTATATAACGGAATCTTTACTATTCTTCTGTTTATTTCAAGTTTATTATTGATTTGTAGTCAGGTTTCATTAACTTATTTTGCCATCCATTAAAGTCTAAATTCTAAAGGTCAATTGTTTCCTCTCTAGCTAAAATGGGTGTAGAAATGTCTAAATTTAATGACTTATTTGAAAAGTTACTCCTTGGGAACTTAGAGGTCTGTGAAATACAGTATACAAAAGCAGCATGACTGTGCAGAGACTTAGAGTAGAAAATAGTAAAACACTAAAGTTTTTACCATCTTCACACGTGATGAAATTATTGCCGTGAATTTTACTTTGCAGAAATCAAAATATCTTGGAGGTATCTGAATAAATGTTGTCCATAAATACTGATTTTCCAATCTAGCTTTTAGCGTCCTGCTGCAAGAAGTCCTTGACAATGCAGTAAATTATTTATTTTTCTCAAGAGCAAATTACTGATCTCTGGGTAAACTTTATTTATATTTTATTATTTATTTATAAATGTTGATTTATTTATAAATGCTGCTCTCTTAAGATGGAGCAATGGATCATTTTATGATATAAACTTGCAATTACAACTGTTAGTTTAGACCTGAGCTGGTGACATGGTTCACTTGACTCCTTGCATAGGAAGATATACCTTAGAATAAATCCTCTAGATAGTCACTTAAGCAAGCAGAATATTAACAGCTTACCCATCCAAACAAAATTGCTTACAATATGCATAATACGTTTTAAATGAAAAAAAGAAAGAAATTGTAAAATTGAAAGCTAAAGCTGGCTGACTCCTTCTAATCTCTGAAAAGATTGAAAAGTCCAGTGGATGAATAGTTATAAAAGTAGTTCCGAAGTTTTCCAGCTACAAAGTACAATTTGTAAAACTGACTGAGAGTTTAGGCAGGAGATTTCCTTATTATATACCAGCCGCTTCCTATAAAAAACATCACATCTTCTATCAGATGTTTCTGCCAAACTTTGTGGTCAATGGCTACTCTCTTATGTTCTTCTCTTTCAGATTTAGTGCTAACTCTGGCAGAGCACAAAATATATATGAAAAATGTACTATTTTATTTCCCTAAGGTACACGCTACATAGAAGTCCTTCAGCTGAAACTAGTTTTATGATGAGAGATAAACAAAGTTAATCTTGGAATGTAGTGATTTCTTCTTTGTTCGGTTATTTTTCTATATATTGATTGCATGCATTTCATTAGATGTTCTCCATATATATATCTGGACTATTGTATTTTCAGTGGATTAACTCATAAAATGGACAGCAACATCAAGTCTGACGTATATAAACAGCCTTCATTAAAATAATTCCTTTATTAATGATTCCATGTCCCTTATTACAGAAGTCAGAATTTAAGAATCAGATTATACCCTATGATTGATGCAACTTTTCATTTACTCCTTTGTAAGTACTCAATCTAGAAAATACCTACTTGTGTGTATACATTCATACATGTACATCTAAATATCGCCACAGTTTGATACTTGGCTCTAAGCAGGAACATGTGCATGATGTGAGACATAATCTAGCAAATCACTGAATTTCAACTAAGCTAACTGAACTGAGCTGTGCACCCTTGACATCTCCTGTTTATCTAAGTCATTTGCAGTGACTTATAGATTATATATCATTCTTTGACTTATCTATTCCTCCTAAAATACTTTTTTGCTACATCTTCCTGGGAAATATATATGCAAGGTCAAAATCCCAAGATAATTCCTGTTTTCTGACCTTTCACGTAAGTGAAGTAGTAGTAGCAAGAGATTCTATAATCAGTGAAATACTTTAAGATCTGCATAACAGATAGTCCTGTGTCCAAAATACACTTTAATATTAACATTCTCCATCCTGCAATGCACCTGCCCTCCTACTCTTTCCTACACCAATACAAGGAGGTAGCTGAAAATTGAAGTGGCACCTTATAAATTTACCTTGTGTTGAATATTACCTCACTTTATGCAATAGAATCATATTTCTAAAAAATTTAGATGAACACTCTTTTCACATCAAAGAGTTTTAATAAATTATGAATAGAAATAAATTAACAGAAATATGATTTACATTATATCAGATATAAACTCTAGTGTCTGAGTTGCCTCAAGTACATATTGATGATGTACTTAGCAAGTTGGCTTATTTTAGAAGTATGAGGCAGGAGGAATAGTCCATCTGCACCTCTGGAAAAGGTGTGATTTTCACCCAGCTAATGAATGAGTGGGCTTGTTTTCCCATCACTTATATCTTGAGATTTCTTAAGTCTAATTGGTCAAATCTTTTTTCTAAATTAAATGAAAATCCCCAAAACTTTGACCATGTTTCATACCATCTTAGACAAGTTAAATTATCTTCATGCACATTGCTGCTGTGTATAAAAGGCTGTATCTGAAATATACTCCATATTTCTCAGTCAGAAATCATCAGTATTATGGGCAACAAATTTTGGTAAAGAAACAGAACCTCCTCAATTTCTTTTATATGCTTTCATAAATGTGAGATTTTTCAACTGTCAAGCAGATAACATACAAAACAGATAACTTCATTTCTGTATGATCTGGTAATTAGGCTCACCCTGGAAAACATTTAATAAACTCAGTTTTTTGCATTGGGCAAATTAAATAGCATAGATATGGTCATATCCAGCCTTAGGGACAGTATCTTAATTGTACATTAATGCAGCTGAAAGCTACATTTATCTTAGAATTTTCTGTATAAAGGCAGTATCATCTTCAGTTTGACTGACCCCAGCTCAGGTGTTAATGAGCAGCACTATACTTTTTGTCCTCGTTTTCATATAAAAAGATAAGTTCAGCCAACTTGACTTCCAGCTCAGTACATTCTCTTACTTTTCTGCTAGTTAAATAGCACTTACTAAACAGCACTTGCAAATTCTTTTAAGTGATTAAATTTTTTAATTGGTGCAATTCCTTACTTGTTTCTTTGTCTCATGTATCTTGTACATTTTTAACTGTACATAATGCAAAGAGAGTTCATGTTCTTCGTTGACACTTGTATATCTTTCTACTTTCATGGATTAGAAAGTACAGCCACTACTGTCAGCTTTTTCCCATTTCCAGCTCTGGTTCCGAAGTCATTTATTTTCATAGCAGAGAATGAAAGAATTGTTGTTGCTGGATTGACAATATCATGAGTTCTTTCAATGGTCTTTTTCTTGTGTCCCAAAACCCTTTCAGTCTGAAGAAAATCAAATCATGAGGTAGAAGGAATGGGAGTCTTATCATGGAATGTGTTTCTATTACTCCTTCTTTTCATGATTTAGACTCCTAAGAGGAAAATCTGGAGAGCAAATGCTTCTTCCTGAAAGGATATATATGAAGATATCAAGATTATCTCTGTTCTGGAAGTCCTAACAGTACTCATAGAGAGAGACAGAAAGAAGAAGGATTAGATTCTATTTGAGGAAATATTTCAATCTCTAAGAAATAATAATTTTTTTTGGAGGAAACCCAAACAAGCTCAGTTCTTAAAAATGATCTATTATCTTAAGAAATGAAAGGAATAACACAGGAGAAGCATGAATGAATTCTTCTTGTCATACATTTTTATTACTTAGTTCTTTTTTCTCTCTTTCTAATCTCTGATTCTCTAAATTGATAAGATCTTTTTGCTGCTGCTTCTCTAGGCTTAAGATATCTTGTAAACAGCTTTATCATGTGTGAATAGTTTTAGAACGACTTAAATTTAGCAGGTAGTATTGTTTTCCTACACTGCATTGAGATGTCAAGTATTTTTGTTCCTTCCTCACACAATACATACTTTGTTTCATTAATAACTAACTAGCTTCAAATTATTGGAGTCTCAATTGTAAGTATTTTTCCACATTTATTTAATCTGGTGCACAAAGCATTTTTGTGACCACACTTTTTACTAAAAAATCATGCCTCCCTGTTAAGCATTGTTTCCTAATATCACATGAGAAGAAATGAGCGTAATTCCAGAGGGCTCAAAGGGACCTGAACTAGCTGATCACTAATTCAGATAAAGCACTCTAATTCCTGAAAGTCACAGTGTATTCAGACTGCTTCATTTTTATTCCCGAATTCATGTACTGTGTCTCAAACTGACCGTTATCTCTTTGATATAGTGTGGGCTAAAGAATCCAGTCTGCTGTGAATTTTTACCTCTTTTGCACTGCTTTCACTTACTTCACCTCAATTACCACTTGGTGTTCTAGTGCTGTTGTAGTTGTCAACAGTTTGATTTTCTTTGAAGTATCTGAGATATGGATTGTGAACCATGCTGTCTTCTTTACTCTACAAACAGGGTTAGAACAAAACCTTAGCACACAAAAAATGAAAGGAGGATTACAGCTTCTGTATGGTAGATAGATTAAGTATAACAGCAAACTTATTGAGGACACTGCATTCATTGAAGCAGCAACTAAAAATAATTTTAAGAGGCATGAGCGTTTCATGTTGATGTTAGGCATGGCTGTATTCTAGGAAAGAGAACCCAAGTGTGTTGAATTCATTTCTCACCCACGCTGGGAGTGGGAGATCTGCATAGAGGAAGCAGAAGAAAGCTGCTTGAAAAACATATTGCAGTGAGGAGTCCAAAACTGCTTCATGCAACAATAAAGGTTAATTCTGAATTTATTTAGAGTAAGATAATCCTCCATGCTCTAATGGGTTTTGTTCTAAAGTGTTTCAGGAAGAGCAAGAGCAGACAATGAACTACAGTTTTCCCAGCTTCCACAGAGTTGACAGTACCTATGGAGTGGAAGTATTAGGGTTATTTGGTAGCTGTTATAATACTTCTATTATCTAAGAGTTAAAACTCCATTGAGCAAAACTGCAGTTAACAGTCCCTTGATGTCCAAAGAAGTGAGTCGGACTTAGGATTTACAGTGTCAGGCAGAATGTGTGGTACTGGCATATTTCCCTGCACTGAACTTGGGAAACGTCAAATGCCTGTTAAAGCTTTATTTCTCGAAGTCTATATGCTTATGTATGCTATATACATATATGTCTTCAGTCTCTGCTTAGCTAAAAAGGGAGGGTACTTTTGTTTCACATGACAGTACAAGTAGTGTATTTTTCCTGCTTAAAATGACAAAAAAAAGCCATGAATTTGTTCTACTAACTGATAGGATAACTTGAAAACAAAACCAGAATTGGACTAAGGGAAAAAACATAGATTTTATTTGGTCTACTTTTAATATTTCTTGATAGATGTTTAATGATATAAGAGGAGAAAGAAAACCCATTCAATTAATCAAGTAAATCTAAATTAATCAGCAAATACAAATGTAGTAAATCAAGTCATTATTCTAAAATATGTATTATATCATTGTTCAATGAAATGATATTTCTATTTTAATTGGAGTGTAGTTATTTCAGTGTCTGTCTTACTACTAATTTTTGGGACATGAATAATCTCAACAAAATGCATCACATCATCCTTTAGGTGCTCCATTTTCCATATATTCTGTAGTCAAGGGAGTAACCTTCATGCTAGGGAATTCGTGGTACTTTGAGAAAATGTTGATAACCATAGATGACTGATCAATTCTAAGCCTGCCTAAATCGAAGGAGGCTCTCTTCTTTGCTTCAGTGAAGGAGGAACCTGCTAAAATCCTAGTGATGCCCTGTCAGTTGCTGTGATGCATTTCAGTCTTATTTTTCATTTGAACAAGTTTCTGAACATGAGCTAAATTCTATCGTTGTATTTGCATACTTCCATTAGACTGAATAAGGAAGATCTGAGAGACAGTATATTAATAAAATAAGATGCTTTCTTTAACAAAATGTATATTGAAGACTCTAGAGACATATGAAGACAAAAAGCACTCCCAAGGAAGAAAAATAATATCACTTATTGGTAAATAAGGAATATTCATTTCATGAAATAAAAAAGAGAAAATTTTTCTAAAATTACTTGGATTTGAGTTAAATATAAATATATTATGTATTTCTCTAGAGATGCCACTAAGCTGAGACTGATTCGTATCTTTGACACTTAAGGAACAGAGATACAAAGCTGACTAACTGGGTCAGCAAATTCAGCGTGTGGAAAGTGAATGCATCAGATGCTGTATTTCCAAAGATGATACGTAGATAGCTACTGAGGTTAATGTCTTAATTCTCTCAATTTAAAGTGAAGGTCTCCAAAGCGTGTTTAATCAGATTCATTTCTTCATTCTTCAGTACTCTTAATAAAGAACTAGAGCACTGAGAAAAGTTGTTGAGGCTTGAGTCAATTGACAGTCAGATGTGGGAGAGATAAATGACTCTGTGCCCTTTGCACTGACTTCCACAGTTTCTTTCATAATCCCTATTTCACAGTCTTAAGACATCTTCTAGACATAAATTTTCAGTACAGCAGATCTTGGCTTTCCAAGTATAATACTGAATTGTTGCATTATTTTCTTTTTCAGAAACTGCATTTAGATATAATCCAGCTGGAATGTTTTATATCACATCCTTCAGCTGCTATTGGTAAGTTGTCTGGGTGACTGGTATTTTGGTAACATTTAAGGAGGATGTAGCTCTGCAATTCCGGCCGCACTGCAATGGATTATTAGGTAACACAACCTGCCTAGTCTGTCTCGCACAATCATGTACATATATCTAATCCAACTGATGCTTGGATAGAAGTATAGTGGGAGTATTTGGTTCATGAGATCTAAATAGGTTAACGTGCTGAAACCTGTCTTCAAGTGAGTAGATTCAGATAATGCATAGAAGGAAAATAAAATAGAAAGTGGAGATGTGAGATTTGTCTTGTCCTCAAGGGGTAGAAATGGGAGGAAATACTGCATTTTTAGATAAACTCTAATAATTTATTCTTCCTTTCTTATGGTTAATTTTTTAAAACGTGTTTCTAATTAGGATTTTTTCTTGTGTCCACATGGTGATAAGTGATAGATTGTTCTAGATTAATAGTAGCTATGCCTTAATAATGAAAGTAAATGTTAACAGAAATAGTGAATTCTCTGGACTGCAACAAATGTGCTCAATCCTAATCTGAGTTTCCATTGCCTAAAAATACACCCACATATCAGAAAACATTCATGAAGTGAGAGCTGGAAGGCATCAATAATAATTTCAGTTGTAAAATGCACTGCAAGAGTGAATACCATACGCAGCTTTCACTGTTATATGAAACCATTAAGCCTAGTCATAATCTGCATGCTGATGTTGGAGCAATCAGACACCAGTATTTCACTAGGAACACTTACAAAATCTGTCATATTAGCAGCTATAAAGATACTTCAGGTTTTCCCCCTGCAGAACAAGCATTTACAAGAAAGTAAGCTAATTTTTCCCTCTTTTGATTCTACCAAATGGTTCATGACAGGTTACATTTGTGAATGTAAGCAATGGTCAAAGTTTAAATGGATTGCTCTTAAACAAAATCATAATTACTTTTTAGGATGTATCCAGAGCACACCGGCTCTTAGGGATATTCTCTTCAGTTTCTGGTTGTTTTGTTTTCATCTGTAGTTGCAGAGATGAATAAGTGGCAATGTGCTACTCACAGATAAAAGGAAATAAAAAATGAAATAAACATTTTGTATGCAGCAGGTGGCACGGTAGTTTTTGTACTTTGGTGTTGGAAGCTGATTTTTCCTACTGTAACATACTAATGCACTTTAAATTGATGTTAATGGAGCGTCAGTAAATTAAATGCAGAAATACAAGTTTGAATAAAAAGATAAACTTCCTTACTTACATGTCTCTTAATGATATCAAGTAGTTTTAAGATGGAGATTCATGTCAGATGCCCACTAAAGAGTTAAGAAACTCAGTCTTTCTGGATATTATAAAATTAAACCATCTGTTCTGCTTAGAAAGTCCATGCAAGAACCTTTGCTATCTAAACCCAGCATCTGTTGAAAGCATGCTGTACTTACATAGTTAAATCCAGGGGTTAAGAGGAACAGTAACTGCTCTTTCAGCCCATAGATACATAACAGTTGCAAGATACCATATGGATTAGGGAGTGTGGAGGGGTGTCTATCTCCTCCGTATTTCCTCTGACTTTGGTGCAGAGAAGTAAATTTCACTCCAAGTGGAAGGACCGAATGAATTCTTCCTTGATTAATCCTAGCCTAAAGTAGGGCCTCAGTCTGTTTAGCCAAATCATCCCACCTAAAACTCCCATTTTCCATCTTCCATATTTAAGTAGGTCTTTTGTCTCTTGTGACACTCTCTTTCTGTGCCCCATTGGAACTGGATCTCTTGCTAGTAACCATGTTGTTTTTCTACTCAGATTACTTTGCATCTATTGTATCTGAAATATATAGATCAATCTGCAGCAAATATATCATCTGAATGTACCACTCTGGTTTTTGGTGGTGTTCTTGTTGGTTTTATTTGGTTGCCATTTATTTTTTTGTTTTTTATTTTTTTATTAGCTTTCAGTAATGTATCTTGCTGCAATTTGTGCCACTTGATGTTTCCAGATGACAAGTGCTATCCACAGTAATCCCCTTCTGTTCCCAAGCATACCTTAATAACACATCCCTGAATCCTACCCATGCCCTAGTACCTCCTTCTGGGACGTGCAATAGTTCCACACTCAGGAGCTCTCACTCTTACTTGAGTGGCTGGTAAAAGGAGATCCCATTAGGCCTGGCTGTTGGAGTGAGAGCAATATCTTACTATTTTGCTTTGGGAAAAGGGGAGAAAAAAGAGCCACTGTTTCTCTCTCTGAAGTCACAGATACTTGGTGATCTTTCAGCCTTGTGAATAATTTTTCAATTATTCCAAGAATTATTTTGAGGATGTTTGGTTGGCTAATGTGGCTTCGAGATGAATGATTTCATGATGCAATGTTATGAGTGAGTCATAAATCATAAATCAGTGATGCTTGGTATGGAAGTAAAAAAGTAATTGATATTCAACTTCATTTTTATGCATTTTTAAATACAAAAAATGAATCTTTTCTTTCTCCTTTATCTAGTTCTATTTCTCTAAAATATTATCTAATGAGGCCTCACTTGTTTCATTTTTTTTCTGGAAAAAAAAGGATAGGTTACTTTTTATGTAGACAAAAGATTATTCTAAAGGAAATGACCAAAAAAATCTCATTGTAGATTGATCTGGTATTTCAAA
Organism: Numida meleagris; assembly: GCF_002078875.1. Lineage (NCBI taxonomy): Eukaryota > Metazoa > Chordata > Aves > Galliformes > Numididae > Numida > Numida meleagris. Next base: position 12,101,057 of record NC_034418.1, on the reverse strand, counting down.
TGCAGAATTCTGCAAGTTGATATTTTTAGTGCTGTACTTTGTTAATGTATCGATCATCTGATCATGAAAATTGGTTAATTTGGAGTGAAATGTGATGTTGGCAGCTGGTTTGAATCAATTTAGACAATTCAGACAAATAGTATATTTTCATACCTAAACTAAATATGGAATAAGAAACAATTTCATTCTAATTAAGGTGGTTATTAATTTGTAGTACTGAACATTAGAAGTTCACTTCAGAAGATATTATAACATGTTTAATTACAAAGTGATTACATTTTCTTAAAGCTCTGATTAACTTGAACTAAATTAAGATTAGATCTTTTTAAGGAAATACAAAGCTTAAATTAATGCAAGCATGAACTGAAACGGTTTAGAAATCTAAGTTTAAAACTTTTTGCGTGAAATGAATATATATAATATAACCAAGGTCACACAAAGAATATTTTCATCCTGCGATTGTGAAATTGCAATTTACTTGTAATATATTTGCAGTATCATTTCCAAAGCTTGCACTTAAAATCACAATAGGGTCTGTGGTTGGTAATGACAGGTACATGTCCTAGATAATAATCATTTGACTAAAAAAGCCTCTACAAACCTGAGGCTGTCTCATTAACAAGTGGAGCTTGTCTGAATCATTTTCCTTACTCTCAGCCTAAGGAAAACTCTACCATGCAAGAAAGGAAATTTTAACAGAAGAATACTCTTTGCACCTAAGGAAAAACTTTCGTCTGAAAATAAAACTTGTAATTTAAGTCATATAATTTTTGAGATGTTTTTATAATGTTTGAAATATTTTTTCAGTTAAATTAAAACTTCCCAGCAAAAATAACACATTGTTTACTGTTACAGTCAGGGCCATATTTAGAAAGTAAGCAATCTTTTAAAACTATAATTAAACTTTTCACAGAATCATGGAATTGCAGGAGTCCAATTCCCTGCTTACGTAGATTCCCTACAGTAGGCCATACATGTAGGCATCCAGAAGGGACTTGACTGCACAATCTCTCTGGGCAGCCTGTTCCAGTGCTCTATCAGCTCTTTATCTTGACAGTAAAGAACTTCTTCCTTGTGTTGTATGGAACTTCTTGTATTCCAGTTTCTGGGTCTTTTGCTTCATCTTTCCTGCCCCCTGCAGAAGGGCAATTAGCCAGTGAGCCATGGTGAGGAACAGACAGCATCAGGCCCATCAGCTTTGGAAAGATCCTTGATTTCTTCAAGCAGGTTGCTGGTTGTTTTTAATAACTTCTTTCACAGTAATATTTAACACTCACTGAGTCAGAACCTCTCTAATCTCCATGTTTTTTCTTCCTGCCCCCTGTAATGGTTTGCTAACTCTGGTAAAGTCTCAGTGGAGATATTCCTATCCATAATTGACTGAACACCAGAGACTCTTGGTTTCTTTCAATGAGATTATGAAATGTAAATCTCAATAACAAGGAGAAAGCATATGGATAGCAAATGAGGCTCCAATTTTCAATGTTTTTATTTATTAGTAATTTTTGAAACATTAAGGCCAAAAAGAGTTGCATGTGGGAACCAGGAGAGAGAATAAAAGAAAATCTGAAAGTTTTTTCTGTTCTCTTACAACTCCTTTACTCTGAGGCATTGTTTTACTTTCCTTCTTTAGCCATTAGATAGCAATTGCTGTTGATGTCTGTTAGGTCTGTCACGTAACTAGTCACTGGACATCATACCAAATGAAACTGTGATAATAGTGGCAGCACCATCAAGATTCTAACAGTACTGCTTCACCATACTTGTCTTTTACAATATCATTACAGTCTTCTACTGTACTGCATGAAAGACAATAACATAGAAAACACTGATGTCTTGGTCCATACTCTTTGGTGCTCTTTTGGTTAAGACAGGTTACTACTTCGTGTTGTTGATAGTCAGTTTAAATGGTGTGGAAATTTGTCTAGCAGAGAGGTGAAGAACAGCAATTGTGTAACCAAGTTAACCTTGGGCACTTTTTTCCTTAAAATAAGATTTTCCTAATGGCTTGAACTGACTCATGGAAAGCAGTTGACAGTGTGAAGCACAGTTGGATAACAAACTGACAATACAGCTGAAAGTACATTCTGGAGCCTAAGGTGCCAAAGGGAACAGATATGGAGAAAGACATAATGGAATGTGTTAAGTCCCATGAACTCCAGTTATCAGGGCTGCCATGTCACTGCCCTCAAGTAAAGTGCAATACTGACATGTTCAACACTTCACAGAAAATTCAGTTTTCTTAGGAATTAGTACAGATAATTCAAGGGGGGAAAATGGTTTAGCTCAGGCACAGAATTGGGAAGCTTAGCAATGGAAAAGACAAGTTAGGTTACCTTGTCACTTCCTCTGACAGAGCAGAAACATTATTTACTGCCTAGCTAAGCATTTCCCTGGCTTCTTTTAAATCTTCTGTAGCACTACATTGCTCTAAGAATTATAGTTTGTGTTTGAAAATCTTTCCTTTTCTCTCTCTTCCCCTTCTCTATTTCTCTGTCAGATTCTTATTCTGATGCTAATAACCCAAAGCATGTCTCCGAGTTCAGGATTCCTCTCTCAAATATATTTAGAACAAATGTCTCCTGACTTCTTTTCTCAAGCTTTCCTACATGTACTAAACAAAGGAGCAGTTAACCTGCATAAAAACAAGAGGCAGAGAAACATTAAATTGAGCTGATGTTATCTCAACATTCAGTTCATATTCTGTTCAGACTCTAACTCTATCAGAGATTCAAGTCAGTGGTTATTAAATGCAATACCTGTCACAAGACTAATTGTTCGTTCATTTAAGTTTGGAACTGTTCTGTCTATTCTTACTAAGCGCATTTGAAGTTTGAATAACATGATAAATATCGTAGTTTTAAAACTCAGTTTGGATTATTGAAAATGATGTGAACAAATAGCTGGTGCTGTTTGTTTTCGAGTTCTTTACCATCAAAGAGTCCCTGTAATGCCTTGTCACATTTACAATTCAAACATCTTTCCCCCAGATCATCTATTTTTAATTACGTATTTCCAGCGACATGGAAGGTTTCTTTTGGTTTAGAAGAGGAATTTGATGAATTTATAAGACGCGCACAGAGATGCACCAAATCAAACACCTGCAGAATTAAAACTTGTTCCACATTGTGCATGCAGATTAAAACGCTGAGTTTATACATATGTGCTCGTGGAGAATCTTGCTACAGTATTTTAAGAAATTAACTTACATCAACTCATTCCATCTTCACATCATTTACACGGAAGTACTCTTTTCATGTCAAGTGAAATAGATTAGTTTAAACCCACCCCAATACAAACTATAGTGAATGGAAATGCTCAGAATGTTTTTGAAAATAAGTTGTTATTTTTATATATTGTGGCAGAGAGGTTAGTTTACAACAGACGTGTAAATGGAATATAATATTCTGTTTTCATTGCAACACTGTTATAATTTACCAGGTTCCATTTTACAGCATTAAGCTAATGTAATATTAATAGAAATAGTGAAAAGAAAGTATGGTAGGATGGACTGTTTATTCTGACTTCACCATCCCAATAAGAAAATGCAGTTCAAATCTCATCTAGAGTTAAATGCAAAGAGTTTAAAATCTGTGTTTAATCATGGATTTGACTTGCTACAAAGAGGAGGAAATCTATAAAGCACGGAGAGGATGAGTGTATTTGTCGACTTGATTCATATAGTGTTTCATTTTCAAGTCTTTAAGTTCAGCAAAGATAATCAGATTTATTAACTATTAAAAAAATTAAGCTGCTTAATGATATTCAGCAGTCTTATTGAGTATAAAATAGCCTAGCCCTTCAAATAGCTTCTGCGGCAAAACTGCTATAGAATTCTGAAGGTTAATATCTTTGGTCACCTTACAAGGGAGAAAGAAGGGAAAACAGATGATTTGTGCAAGATCACCTGCTTATGCCTGGCTTCAGGGACACTGACATTGTCTAGCTTATTTTTACTTTGTATTTTAATGTCTGTGATTATCAAGGGGCAAAGATTGAGTGTACAAGTTTGAGATGACAGCTAAAAGCAGTCAAATTCAGTTACTATCTTTTCTTGTCCTTAAGGTTTGTTTTGAATTAGGCAATACATGCATTATGTCAGAAATTAGAAATCAGACACAACAGTGAAACAGAACATTCTGGGACAGCAGTAGCAGCACAGATATTCCCCCCCCCTTTTTTTTTCATTTTTTGGCAAACCTCCAGTTAGTCTTTAAAGCCCTGAAAGCCAAGTTTCTGAGCCAAAAAGCAGTACTTGCAGACGCTGGGTGAAATGCATCCCAAGCTCATCATTTCACAGCTTGAGACATGTGCTGTATTTGAATAAAATCAGAACTAAATAAAATAATTAATTTTCTAACTGTCATCTTACGCAAGTAGAAGAAATGTGCAAGAAAGATTCTGAGAATAAAAATCAACTCTCACCACTAAAGACAGCACAATCCTTTTATTTGCTTACAAGTTACTGCATTAGCACTCAACAATTATTATGACAGTGGCAAAGGGTTGGAAATAAAGCTGAAGGTGTGGAAACCCTGTTCTTGGCGACATTGAAGTTGGCCCTGATTTGAGCATCTCTAACTGCTTTCAGCCGGGATGTTGGGCTAGAGTTCTACAGGGGTCTCTACCAGTAAGTTTCTGTAATTCTATCAAAACTTTTGCAAAATTAGTTCCACTGCAAAAGAGAAATTTTTGAATTAAAATGTAAGCAATGGCCTTTTAATGGGGTCTCATACTTTACTGAGGCCATAATTGTACGGAAATATTAAAAATATCTATCTTAAATATGTGCTCAAAGATAGAGTGAGAAAACTTACTTTTTGCAAGTAATTCTTCTGCTTAAATGTGAGGAAGCAGAGTATCCAAAAGCTGAGAAAGAGCACAAAAAGAATTAACTAAGAAATGTTTTCATATAAAGGAGGAATGAAAAGTGTTTCAGAAGCTTATATGAGAGGAAAAATACAAGAGGATCAGTTAGCTTCTTAGGATTCTTATGGTCACAGAACTGTCTCTATCCATTTCTCCTTACAGGACACACAAACATCATAACTATATTATTTAATGTATTGCTCAGTTTTCTTAAAAAAAAAAAAAAACTTAAAAAAAAAATCCCTAAGCTACTTGTATTTTCATAATCAAGTCAAAGGACTTGCATCTACATTGAGCAACCACTTTCCTTTGTCATCTCTACATGAGAATGAATTTGAAAATTGTATGTTGCTTCAGTAAATCTTCATTTAACAATATAATGGAATAACATTTGATGATGGTGTGGTGTTGTTTTGGTTGTGCTTCTTTTACTTTTCTTTTTAACCATGTTTTATTGTTTTTTTTATCTTGAGTTTTTTTCTTTCATTTTATCAGGACTTTGTCATCCAATTTATTTTTTTATTATTTTTCCTCTTTTAGAACCATGGGATAGTAAAAATAAAATTTGGCAATACTTGGAGAGATCACTAGGCACCTTCCTTCACTCAAGACTCTAGCTATAGCAGTTTTTTATTTCACAAAACTACATATTGCTTTTAATAACTTGCATGATTTAAAAAAAAAAACCTTCAGTGGTGAAGATTGAATACATTCATATGAAAACAATGCCAATGTTCAGCTATCCCAATTCCTATTATTTTTTTTCTCTAATATCTGTTCTTATTCTATTGTAATTTATGAACATTACTGCTTCTATTAAACCTGTGTGGATTCAAAACTCAGCTTTTTACCTTCATTTGTTGTAGCTGCCTCCTACATATTTCAAAATTTTCTTGGTATTTGATTTCAGTATTTAATTTTTTGGATTAACAGACCCAGTATTTCAGTCTTTCCCCAAACCTAATAAATCATTTTGTTCTAGACCTATAGTCATTCTTATTATCTCCTCTAGATTCTTTCTAGTTGACTAGCTACTCTTTTCCATTGGTCATTGAGTGCTGGATAAAGTAAGAGAGATACTTCAAATGGCTTGCATAGAATGTTACAGATCTAGTGTGATGCTCTTATTTTTTAATTATGGGATAATGCTGATTCTTATTTTGTTGATTACTTGCTGTAAACTCATATTTTATTCAGTGCTGCTAAGCCAGTTGCTCCTGAAACTCAACATACCTGATTATTTTTACTTAAATTCAATACTTTGCACTTTTGTATTTATTAGTGCACTTCACTGGTTTGTGTGTGTTTCTCCAACTTATCGAGATCATCTTGCTCTCTGAAATGTTTGCCAAGCTATATTGTCTTATCACATTTTAGGAGCAAGTAGTGTACTATTTTTTTTATACTTACTTCAAGCTCTCCATATCGTTCACTCCAGCATTTACAGACACTCTTAAAAATATGTCCACTACACGAAGTCACTTGCTAAAGAAGTATTTTATATTTGACAAATGCTCGTGCAATTTTGCAGTCCTCGGTTGATGTGTAGGTAATGTTTTGCACAGTGAATTTCATAATGCAGCTTCAAATGATTTTTAGATTTTACCAAATAATTTGGGGTTTTCTCTGTTCATGAAAGTACTCAAAAGTTTTCAGCATTTTGTTTTCAGTCTGATCACGGTTTCTTGAGCTTCAGTCAGGCCTTAAATATACCACTGGTTTAGCATCTTGCAGAAATATAATTCCCAAAGTATTTTATAATTAATTAACAAAGTCCTTAGTTGTTTTTTTTTTAATGTTTCTAGTGTCAGATCCTAAAAACTTTCTGTAAAATGTTCCAGTTCTGTTCTACATTAACTGTAAAGAAGTCTAAAACCTAAGCTGATGGTTTAGTTGAGACAAAATTGAATATGTTCCTGCACATGTAAATACAGCTATGAATTTTACTAAGAATGCTCCAAAGAATTCTCCTTTCCTCAATATATCAATCTTAAACTTTCATTAGTTTATTTTCTGTTTAGCATACATTGTAACAATCAAATTCAGCTGACCTGACTTTCTATGTCCTATCTGGAGTACCCAGTTGCATCAACATTGGAATTAGACAACCTCTGATTAGAAAGCTTAAATGCTTTCATACCTCAAAAAAATCATTAAAAATTGTTACCTTTCCAGTTATGTTATTAGAGACCTAGGGTGCAGTATTTAGACAATCCTAGTCAATATTTCACCAAAAAGATAAGATGAAAAAGATTCCTTTTGCGCTGCAGAAAAAAAAGTGTTATTTAAAAAGCAGGCAAGCAACATAGCCATCAACAAACATACTTGATTTGCAATTAAAATGACGAAAGTTGTTTGTTTTAGAATCTGTCCTTCTCTTCTGAAATGCACATAAATGCATTTAATTTAAGGGTAAAAATAATTCATATGGATCAGATTATAATATGTTGACATGTGAATTTCAGTATTTTTATGACTTACTAAACATTAACATTGCTGCAAAATGTCTTCAGGCCTAAAGTGTAATATATCCAACTGATCAATTAGTACTTACCTACAGATAGATAAACGTACCTTTTTTTTTTTTTTTGCATGTTTTTAAAATTCTTAGTCTTTCTCCAATATTACATTCTTAATTGTTGGTCTTTAGAGTAATTAATGATTTGATCACATGATAATTGATTTTGCTGGTAAAGGCATAATAGTACTAGTGAAAGGTGAAGATTTACTTCCTCGGCTCAGGATATTTTGATGTAGAATTCAGGATTAATGAGGATACCCATTTTGTACATGATTACCTGTTTGTAATTGTAGGAACGATTCATAGCTGAGAGATGCACAGTGGAATAGTTGAGAGCTTTTGGTAAAAATGGAGCACTATATAGAAAACAGATTACGTTAGCAATGTTTTACTTTCAGGAATCTACATAAAAAAAACAGATTTTATGCTATTTGGTATTTTGTAAATCTTTTAAGCTACCTGGAGCGTACATGCATGATGTAAGCATCTAGACAGATGCAAAGAAACAATGTGTTTTTGTGGGTTTTCCACTAATTAAAATAAATAAATAAATAAAGGAAATAACTTGTTTCCACACTGTCAAGGGCAGAGTCTCTTGACAGAATTCAGGATAGAAGGAAACTGTAAAGAAGGAACAGTATATAAACTCTCATATTGTATTCTGATGTATTATAATGATAATTTTTACTTCTAAATTGTCACATATTCAAGCATTAAGGATAATACTGCCTCCAATTTATGAAAATCAAAAACACTGCAGTTAAAATGGACAAAATAGGAACATGCAGTTTTGGTAACATACAATAGTATAAAAGATATAATCTCTTGATTGTACAGAAAATGGATTGAAATACATCTCGCAAGTATGTAAATGCAATCTCAGAATGTGTTGAAATGACCAACATAAATATGAGTTTATTCTTTTTGACTAGAAGAAGCCTTGAAAGGAAAACACAGAGAAAGTAGTTTTAGGTTGAGCTGTTCTACCTATAGTACTCTGCCTTCCTTTAACAAAGTATTTGTTTTCCTGCTCACCCAGCTATTATTTTGCAAGCTGTTTTTTGTTCTGTCAAAAAATAAAAAAATATAATACAGTTAATAAAGCAAAACAACCTTGAAATATTTAGCAAGCAAATGTGGCTTGCAGCAAATCATTTAATTCTGTTTTGTTCAACATGAAATCAATTGGTTATGTGTACATTTTAAAGCTACCAGACCTCCTGGAAATGGATTAGGAGGAGCAAGAAAATGTTGCTGGAGAATTTTAAGAATTCTATTTTCATCAATATCTTAAGATGTATTTTCCTTGTGGAGAATAGTCCATAACATATAATATCAAATAATCAGAGCCCAGCTCATTGGAACCACTGCAAATAAATATTACAGTTAACTTATCTTGAGGAGAAAAGTTGAAACAACAGAACACAAAGCAAATGTTTTCAGGAGAACAAGCTTACACATAAGGAGAATCTGCCGTAGGAGTTTTCTTTGCTTCACTGTGGCATCATCCCATTAAGCATGCTATCTTCCTTTAGTTTCCCATTACTTTTATCTTCTGTTGCTGTAACAACACATCCAGAAGAGAAACTGGTTGCCATGCTGAATGGGATCCATATCCTTGGGTGTAGTGGTTGAAGCATGCTGAAGCAAAGGAGTGATGCATTAAAAGCTATGTAATATCTCAGGCTCTCCATCTGAAGTTACAAATGAAGCCAAGCTGTGTGAGAGAAACTGCTTTATTTCAGAGGTGCCCAAATAACTTAATGAATCGTTGCTGGCCCAACTGCTCAGTCAGCAAGACTGAGTATCCACAAATGTTGTTAGGAGGTTTTTAGATTACTCAAGAAATTGTATGCTTTGCTAGCTGCCTTAATAAAATGGTTAGGGCACAGTCTTTTAAGATGAAATTTTAATATTGTCTGCTTGTTTTCTTGCAAGTGGGTATGCAGCAACATTGTATTGCCAGATTTTTAGAGTCTAATCAGACTGCAGGGCAAATATTGATCAGGAGAATTATAAATATTTTGCCACCAAAACAGTTTTATAGTCATATACTTATCTTCTGTTGACTGAAGTAAAATGTAGAGGGCAATCAGGGACCTACAGATGTCTGTTCATAATTATTTCCTTACTTTTCGTTAAAACAGGAGGCTTTTAAAGGACAGTTTGCATTCTCATGCCTGAGAGTATTTCATGCTATCCTTGGTAACCTGAGGATAAGCTACATGGGGGTTGTGTTCTCTTGACATTGAAATAAGCTTTCAGTTCTACTGAAGTTCATAGTGTGGAGCTGTATCATACCTCAGATATTCATGTGGTCTGTTATTTGTTTCTGGATTAAAATATGTAATGTATTTCAGGTTTTTAGAAAGAGATGTAACTGATTAAACAGCATAAAATGAGATGCTGGTGAGGTACAGGAAAAAGAGAATATCTGTAGGTAGGTAGAAAAAGAGAGAAAGTAAGGGAGCTTTCTTGCTAGATAGCAAGACACATAACAGTTGAACATCCATGCCAGCCGTGGGTGGCTGCAGATGAGTGCTGTGAGGGGCTGTGTAATCTCTGAGTAAAATTGTTGTGTGGGAATGCTACTGGGACTGGTCAGGGGAGAGGAGGGCAGCAGTCATGGTTTTATGATTTTTGTTGTTGGTATTCCACATCATAACATCATGTAGTTCACTGGGAGTTAAAGAGTTAATGTTCCAGTTCCATGGACTGCTGATTTTCCAGGTACCTGGTTTTCAGAAGAGAAGAACAACCACATACCCCAGAGGACTTTACATTCAGAGGGAAAGATAACACTCCTCGCAAGTCACGAGACTCTCTCTTTTTGTTGCCCAGCAGTGACTGTGTGTTCCCCAGCCGTTTTGCCTTCAGTTTAGAGTAAGGCCTTCGGTTTCAGACACTCTCTCTTATTTTTTTTATTTATTAGCCTCAATTCCAATTATGTTGTATTATATTGTATTATCTTGCATTCCGATATCATATTTAGTAAATTAACTTTCCTCCTCAGATTGTTGCCGCTGTTCTATTTTTAGGCCCATCTCCCTACCCTTCCCCCCTTTTCCCTTTCCCCTTTCCCAGGGTGTGGGTCCTTAGGTCCCCTGCCCCATTAGCCACAGAACCAGGCCAAAGTGGCCTGTAAACCATCACCACCCCTCCCCTCCCTTTTTTAGGCCAGTGGGCCTGTGGGCCTGCCGTCACCCCTGTCATGGACATGGATAGATCTAGAGGTAACTCCATGACAGCAGCCAAAAGATGATTGTAGGGGAAGGACGAGCTGAGTTTTCCTTAAGTCCTCCTGTCTTTTCTTTAACTTCTGGTAATGTGACCACACTTAGCTTCCTTAGTTTTCTTTGTGGTGAAATGAGCACAAATGCCACCTGATGAAAACCAGTTACACACTTTCCTTCAGCGGGTGTTCCTCCCAGAGTTAATTCTCCCCTCTCCTCTCCAGTGTGCACAAGATACTTAAAATATGTCTATATAATGACTAGTGTTTGCCTCTCTGCTGTTTGTTTGGGAATGAGGAAGGTCAGTGCTGGACTCCCAGCATTCTATATGCAGGTGAGGTGATTCTTCTGTCCTCTTAACTTTGGATGTTTTCTGAAGTCTTATGTTACTCAGTTATACATTTCTGTGAAGTCCAGATCCTTCTGTGGCATTGAAGTTGTGCTGTAATAGGAGTAGGGCTCCTTTCCACCGCAGAGATCAGGATCCTGCCCAGCACTGGCTTCAATGCTGATCCCCCAGTGTGCTCCAGATGGGACTGTGGCCCAGTGCTTATTGGGAAAACTGCTGTCACTGTAAGTGTTCTGGGGCAGTTTAGCTTTACTGACCTTTGTATTCTTGTAAAAGCAGTCATTTTGCTCAAACAAGAGGTGTTACATCATTTGCCTAAATTAATATTCATGAAGGCAGGTTACAATCCTGTTTGACTGCTCTCTGTTTAAAAAAATAGAAGAAACCCGATTGAGTTGTGGTGCAGTTGTGTTTGCACTGTATAGCTTGTTCTTAATACAGTGAATCCTGCTCCACAAAGCATTTTCTAAACTCTCTGTAATGCAGCTGAGAATTCCTTGCCATGAACTGTAGTCCCGTTTCCTTCTTGAAAGGTCTACCTTTGCAGGAAAACGAGAATTTAGATACTACAGTAAAATCTTAAAGGGCTCTTCACTGTATGAAAACGTGATGAGCAACTTACAGGAATATGGGGAACCACAGATGTTGTGTTTTAAAAAATTACTGGGATAAAAGCAGATTTTGATCTGATTTCATAACTGTAATTTCACAGTGACGAACACTTAAAGAAATTTCTTTAAAGACTGTTTGTTCATCTCTCAAAATGCACAATAGCATGTTTTTAATAACGTAAAAAGTTCTGCAGGCATATTTTTGGTTTTGAAAATGTATTAGTTATCTGATGCAAATGCTCAGAACTGAAATTTTTGATGTTTTTTTCCTGATTAAAAAGTACTGATATGCTGATTAACAGTGAGCTTTAAAAATTATAACTAAAGCAGTGACTGATTTAAATCCAGTTATGGTATCTACTTAAAGCTCTTAGCACATCCCATCTGTTAGTTGCTGAAAGATAAGGACCAGACAGTTCACTAGTAAAATAAATTGCTTCAAGTGTCCGGCTTGGAAGAAAATACAAAACAATATGAAAAAGCGAGGCAGTTCTCTGCTTTTATTTTCCTCCCTTTGATATCTAAAGGTAGCAGGTATTTGCACAGTCATAGGACTCTGATTCTGTATAGTCAAACTGAAGCTGAAGTTGCACTTGTTTCAGTAGGTCTAGCAGTAGAGCATATTGAAAGCTGCCCCCCCCCCAAAAAAAGGAATGTAGCAAGGTGAGAATAGAGCTCTTTTCTCAGGAAACTAGTGATAAGACTAGAGGTAATGGCCTTAAGCTGCACCCAGGAGGTTCAGATTGGACATTAGGAAAAATTTCTTCTCAGAAAGTGTTGAGGTATTGGAACAGGCTGCCCAGGGAGGTGGTGGAGTCATCATCCCTGGAGATGTTCGAGGAAAGGGCAGATGTGGCACTGAGGGACATGGCTTAGTGAGCATGGTGGGGAGGGATTAACATTCTGACTAAATGATACTAGTGGTCTTTTCCAGCCTTAAAGATTCTATGATTCTTGTCATGACTGTGAAACCTAAATTAAATTGAAGGGAAGAAGAATCATGGAGGGAAAGAGAGCAAGTGGGATAAGGAGGACTTTCCTTTTCAGCAGCAGCCTACCCTTTCACCAGAGTAGATACAGACTGCATTGGAAGACTGCCTTGCAGTTCAAGTACATTCATTATTGGACCATCAAATTTTGGTTAAACAGTTTACATCTCCTAGGATTTACCTCCCCATATCCTGGCCCATTCTGTTTTCCTTAATCTTGTATAGAAGGGCTAGGAGTTAAACAGTAGCTCTGTGCTCTTAACACAAATTATGCCAGCAAGGAATGAGAGGAGTGAAATAATGGGGAGGGATATAGTAAATATGTGCTTGCAAATGACTTGTAGAGTGCACTTCTTAATGACAGTCTGTGTGCTGCATCAGGTATTTTGTGTCTTTGTAACTTCATTCCTGAGAAGTTAGAGCTGTGAGGGAAAAAAAAAGATTTCACTGTAATACCTGTCTTTGAGAATAGTACTGCACAAATAGTGTTGTGGAAGTTTCTCATCATAAATTCTGTCCCTCTTTTGACATTCATCTGAAATCATAAAAAAAAAGTCAATGGAACTTAGTAGAGAAGAAAATTTTCTCTCTGACTTGCGTAAGTGAGGTCCCTGAAACCATTGAGAAGTCATTAGCTGCACAGATCACAAAAATCACTACAGAACCATTATTACAGTTTTAGCATGACAGAACATAAGTTGCTGACATCCTAAAAGCAGCATCAAGTGCTTACTGCCAGTGCTACTAGGCAACCAAATACTATCCCCCTGTGAAGACATTGAGAAGCTCTTGAAATCTTTAACCTCAAAGCATCAGAGTATAAAATGAAATCCAGGTCACCAAAATGATAAGTTTTCTAATGTTTCCTGATGTTTCTGTAGTCATGCTACAGGAAATGGATTGAATTTTGGTACCACCTAGTAATGCCAAAGCACACTTTAATACACCCAAGAATATACAAAGAATGTATCTGAAAAGAATGAGACTAAGGAAGAGAACAGTCATTTGGAGGCAGTTTTATTTATTTATCTTCTGTGTGTCTTCTAGAATAAAAGAACGTGAGTGAACTGTATCTGAAGTGAACACAGAAACCTGTGACTCTACTTTGAAAGTACTGCTAACTCAGAGGGTAAATATTGTTTTAACTTTTCCTTTATAGTATTTGAATAATGTTATGATTGTCAGATTCACCAAGGTTTTTATGTACATACTTAAATGTTAATATGATATCCTTTACTGTGTAAATATTTTAATCCAAACCTTGTAAAGCAAAAAGACAAAAAAAAAAAAAGGGGGGGGGGGACAGGAAGGAGGGGGAAGACTTGAGGCCAATATTTCTGTAAAATTAAATGTATGGGTTTTTATATTTGTGTGGCCCTTCTTGCTTTTTAATTGATCCATTAATTGCCTTTTCCTTATGAATTTCATGCACTGCTACCTTTCTCTAAAGCTCATCTGTAAATGCACTGATTCTCCCTTTCCTATGGAGAGAAGGGAACTATATTCTGATATGATTCCCGTTCAATATGTAGAGTGCAAATTAAGGCTGCTGTTTGTTTTCAGATTTTTATTGTTCTAACATAATCGTGCCCTTTATTTGACTTTAAAGATTACTTAAATGTGGTACAATAATCTTGTTTTGTATATTGCTGCATATTAAGCTGGGAACAGGGATCTGAAACTGCAGAAGGATTCATTCTTGCTCACATTCAGATCAGTTGCAGAAACAACAGAAATGTCATTGAAAATAGCAATGTCTGAACTGAAAGTATGTGAAATTGCAGAGGTAGTATGTGCATTCTAAAAGAAATAAGATACTTTCATTTGGTAAACTAAAATGTTAGGTAATATGCAAGCTTGCTACAATATATTACTGTACTGAAATGTAGAGGCTAAAATTTAAGGGATTCATGTCTTGGCCATATTTAGGGAAGACATGAGTGTTTTCTATCTACCCACATGCTGTGGATCCCACAGAAAACCTGTGTGCATGGTTTGTAGAGAGCATTTTTTATTTCTAGCGAAGTTTCCAGAGATGTTTCTGGGGATATGCCATGACATTCACCTGCCTGCAACCTACAAGCCCAGAACTTCCCCATAAAGGGAAGTTTTAAAAACTGGAATAAGTGTATGATCATTTACATCAAGTGTCAAAACTATATGCACTTACTTTTTCCAAGAAGACTCTCTCATGGTCAGAATTAAGTCATGCTACCAGATGGGATCATTCTCTCTCCCACCTTTTACTTTGTTCAGATTCATCTAACTAGTAAACTCACCTTCAAATCTGCTATATCTGTTTCTGCTGTGTTCTGCAGTTCAGGTTGTGGCTGTTGATTTTTGACAACTGTTGCATATCTCTTTGGAGAACAGTGAAAGTTCTGGATATATCCGGGCTCAGCCATATACCTCCAGTTTTACAGATACTCTTTTAGAATGTTTAGAAGAAGCAAGTAAGTGCAGGTGGATGAAATAAGCCCCTTGATGTCTTAATTTAGCTGTGACCTAACTCCTAACATCCTCTGTGTATCATAATCAACAAGGCTGACAAACAGTAGAGTGTGGAAAATTGTTTCATTGGACTTGATCTATTCCAGAAAAAGCATCTATACTCCTGTTTAAAAAAAAAAGAAAAAGGAACAGCTGAAAATGGGCTTCAGTCCAAAGAAGTGAGAATTTGGCCTATACAGTAATTGAGAAGGTTATAGCAGGTTATAAATAAACTGAAATAGATGTTGATATGAGTAATACTGAAGGAGTAGAAAACAAAACAGTAATTAAAGTGGAAGCTAGGATAAAGGTCTGTGAACAGTTCTAGTATATAACAGATGTCACTGGTTATTCATGATCATCAGTTTAATTCTGTATTCATAGGGGATGAATTTTTTCTATCAAAAAATAACGGAACCTTTAAATACACCCAAGGAGGATCACTGTATCTTCCTGTTTTGGAGAAACTCAGTGAACTAACACCAAAACAGTGTCTAAGTTAATAATTTTTTTCACATTTTTTTTCCTGTTTTACAAAATATTTCATCACAGTACCAACATATTATTTGGTTTCCTTTCCTGCTGCTGTATGTACAATTCAATGAATGGTGGGGTTATGTATTCAGTGGCAGTAGAAAGATTTCTGCAAGCTGATTTAAATTCTCTAGAGAGTAAGAGAATGACGAAGATATAAAATGATATTTATTTGAATGATACATTGGGCTATGGTGAGTTTAAACAGTGCTTACAGTGAGCACAAACAAGCGTGTTCTCTGAGTTCCTTTAAATTGAAGAGTGCGTACTTGCAGCCTTCGTTGTAGAATTTCTTCCTAAATTACTGGTAATTTTCTCTGCTCTCAGAGAACGATATAATCATACACGGTCAAAACATTGTACTGGAAAGCCTAATAGAAAATGAATTCAATGTCTCCATAAACCCAAAAGTATAACATGAGATCAGTAATAAAAATGGTGAATTTGAGATTATATTTGGCTGGTTTTGGAGGAAGTGACTTATAGTAAACTGTGTGGCTTAATGATTTGAAGGTGCCTGTTTTGCCATAGAGATTAAGATTGTAATGTGGTTATCTCCTTATTCCTGTAACTTGAAAAGCCCTCCCCAATTCTGAATAAGGAATGAACACTCCCGAGCACAAGGAAGAGAAGGGGTGAAGGTGAATTTGCATATGACTTCTGCAGCACTGTCTCCATTTTAAACAGGTGATTTCCTAAATAATTCCTTATCAGAAATCTTTGTAACATTTTTTGCTGGCTGTGAAATGAATAAATCATCTCTAAACCTCTCTTTTGACATCATTATTATATCCAAGAGAGAGAAAAACATTTTCTTATGTTTCTGAGGTTTTTGTTAACCCCCCCAAAAGGCTATTGTTTCCTTTTTTCCATGCAGGGAATAATTATAGCCTATTAAAAATCAGTCATAGTACTTTATGTGTAAACACATTTTGTAAGTGTATTTCATTCTCTAGTATTTACATGCATACAACATTTCATAGGATTACAATGCTTTAAACTGACAAGAGTTCCTGAAAATGTAGTAAGAAACCATATCTGAAAAAATCGTTTATAAGGAAACCACAATCTATCTACAGGGTTGTGGGTTTTTTTTTTTGTTTGTTTGTTTTTTGTTGTTGTTGTTGTTTTGGTTACATTTCATTTCAAATGGCATCTACTACTTGTGAAGTCTAATAATGTATAGTAGAATTTTTATATAACTTTTTTTGCAAATCTAGAATGTCTTAGCTTCACATATTTTTTAATGAAAAATTTATTTCTGTTGTGACTTAGTTTGGTTTAAAACACTTGGACCATTCATATAATTGTATTTTGAGTTTAAAATTTGAAGATATTAATGACTGATGGTGAGACCAAACAAGAGAAATTCAGTGATGTACAACGATTCTACAATACTTATATTTTAGGTGCTTAATCTCAGTTAGACAATTGTATTTTAATCATGCTGAAGGCAATCTAATTGATGGAACTTTGGTTTTAAGCAGGTTTTGTATTTCATGAAAGAATGAACTGCATTATCCAAGCATTATTTTACTGAATAAAAACAGATCAAAGCAATGTATTGAGAAGCAAGGGTTTGTTAATCTACTGTGCTATTGTTCTCTTAGATTAGTCAGAATCTATTGAGGAAAAATCACAAACTATTTTGCTTCACTAAATATTAGAAGCTAATTTATTAAAGTGCTATCAGCTGAGGATTCAAAAAAGTCCTTCAATTTTTTTTTTTCTTATTTCTTCTGACTTGTCAAGGTATTATTAACTTGAGAGCAATGATAGCCATCATGAAGAAGATTTTGATTACATTAAGTGAGATAAACAAAATTGGTCATTTACATTTTGGTATCCTCTATGTTTTCTTCTCTCTTGTATGAAACAGAAAGTCTTGCACTTTTGTTTTTTTAAGATTTTGAAACTTTTAATTTATAAAGTTTCAAAGAAAAAGGTAGATATGTTTTCATGAGTGAAATTTACGTAAGTTTTAGTAAGTATCCAGTGAGTTACAACTCTACTGCAGAAGTTTTTCCTACAGATAATGAAATAACCTTTCATGAGCTGAGCTATGAACATAAAGCTGACATGAGTCATCATTCAGTTCGTGTGTCCGTGATCTGTTAGTTTATCTGTCAATCATTAGTCTTGGTGCACTTTCATGTTTTCTTGGCCTCCCATGAAGAAATCTGTTATAAGTTTCTGTATTTCCACATGAAGATGATGTTTTACAGAGTATTTCACGATTGCATCACATATTTTATGTATGAAAGCTTTAACCCCTCCAATCCTAAAGTTAGATCGAAAAGACTTGTTTCAATTATAGCTACATAAGTTCTTGTGTAATTTTTTTTCCCATTTCAGCACTGAAGTATCTCCTCAAACATGATGTTAAATATGTTCTGAACTGGTTTTTTCAAAATAAGATATTTTTAAAAATATTTTTTCAAAGTTTTTAAGAAGTGTTCTTTTATAATCCTAAGCTCTACAGAGAACAGGAAGTTTACTGACATACAGGATGTATGCAAGGATTATTTAACTGTTATTTCAGTGAAGTTTTTTGGGTAATAGATGCGTGTTTAATTTGGAGGAAGAGATTAGAAACTCAAAAGGATTTTGCAACCTTTCAAGGACATAATTTACCAGTCTTTTTTACTAGTTTATTGTGCTTATTTATGCGTTTTCTGAGTGTCTAAAAATTTGCAAGTATTCTTTATCAGGCAGGCACAAACCATTCAGTGCTAATATGCCTGTTATGCCCATAACAGTGCTAAAGAGAGGCAAATTAGAAAGGGCAAATATTGATGTATGCCAAGGATTTTATTGGAATAAGTGGGTAGGAATAGTGTGAATTCAAGGGAAACTATGAAAATAATTGAGCTTTTGACTTTGAGAATAGTTCTGCATGAAGCTGAATACTGGTAGAGATAGAATAAAAATAAGAGCATCCATATATAATACCTATTAGACTTCTTTTTCAAGGAGAAACAGTATTAATTCTCCTGTCATCTTCTAAAATCATTGAGGATTCATAATCTTTCATAAAACTCGTATGGAAATGGATTGAGCTTTGTTATTAAATGAAACAAAAGGGTTCTTTTAGAACAACTGAAATATTGTTTTTTTCTTCCCAGATTTTTTAGATAACATCTAGTTAATGAGTATAAACAGTCAACTGAATATAAATTTTTCAAAAAAATATTAATTGAATGAAGCTTGCAAGTCAAACTTGAATCTGCTGTATTATTACTGATATTTAAATAGATACATGACAATATTTGAATCAGTAGTAGTTCATGTTCTCCTATCTTTGTCACTGATAGTGTATGGAAAATATTTTACTGTCACTATAGCTTACAGAGATAAGTATCTTACAGAACTATTAAAGCTGAGAAGTAACATGCTGGACTAAGCCGTTAGTATTAAATTTTGCTTGCCTCATTGCTAATAGATCCTATCAAAAATGTTTGCCATTTCAAAGAGAGGAATTCTTTGAAATTGTATGAGGTTCATACAATAAAAAAGTTACTTTCAAGACATTTATTCTTTGTTTTGCTTTTTGAGTTATTTTTCTGTACATATTGCTTAACTATTTTGGTTTGTGTAAGGCAAATTACTGAAGAAGTGATGTGCATTTTTATGTTCAGGAAAGATCTGCTGTCAACTAAAAGCTAGAAATAATTTCAGATAATATGTAGTTCTGAATAAGAGCTCAAAATTCTGTATGAAATATTTGGAGATGAATAGCTTAGAATTTGCCTTGCCTTTTATATAGGCAACGTCCTTAAAGGAAAACTAAGTCAAAGATACATCTTTGTGATGCAAGATCATAAGTGCCAAGTCAGGCCATGGTGAATTATCCTGAATACAAGATGAGCTGAATAATTAAAGGAATGATGAAAATATCCCACCCTAAATCATAACAATTCTCACAAAAACAAGCAATATGAAATAAAATAATATTCATTTTTTTTAATCATTAAGGTTAATACTGTGACTGTATGTGGGGCAGGGAGATCTGGCACTATGGAGATTCTTCCTTTGACAATCAAGATTGGGGACACTGCATAAATGATCTAATCTACAGTAACTACTTGAAGGTGTGAGAGTCTGAATGAGGAATGTCTCCTTACCTCTTGCCCTTCCTCTTTTGACTTATGTGAGCACGGTTTCTTCACAAGTAGAGTTCTGCAGATACTAGTTGTTCATGCACAAAATCATTTAAAATATTGATGCTGTTCTCTTGATGTTCTCCTTTCTTGATGTATTCATTCAGAATGCAGAAACTGTTTGTGAACAAGTTGACATTTTGCAAAACCTCTCCAGCTTTCTTTTCTATTTATCCAAGCATCCAAGTTGGAGAAATGGTTGGTGAATGGAACAGTGTCTTCAGCCAGCTCTCATGAAGCATTTGGTCTTGAACTCATAAATCTAAAGTCAGCTCAGCTTTCGGTGACTTTCTTTGAATTAACTAACATGGAGTTTTGTGTTATTGGCTGGTTGATATGAAAAGGTGAACTCTATAGTGATGTGCTGTAAGCAACTTCAAGTGAGAATAACAAAGACTGAAATCATAACACATTTTTTGCGTTTCCTAGAATGATTTACTTATGGTGGAGCAGTATGATACAGTTTCCATAAACCTTTCATTAAGATAAAGTAAATAAAATTTAAAAAAAAATCATCCAACAGGACTTTTAGATGCCATTCTTTAGGCTGTTTTACTTGTATTTCATGGCAGATGAAAGAGAGACTGATTTCTTTAACTTCAGTGGGAAAATTAGTCAGAATTCTTTTAGGCTGCAAGTATGAAAATATCATGATTCTTCCTATTTACTACACTTTAATACACACTGCACATGTGAAGTAATCTTCCTTCAGATGAAACAAAACTGAAAGATACATTCCAGAGGTACATCCAAGGTGATCTGTTCACTTACTGGCAGTTTGTCTGCAAGACTTGAGCTGTTTTAAATAAAACAGTAAATATGCATATGATTCAGACTACAGATTATCTTCTACTGGCCTAGTGCATAGGCATAATGTTTTCATCCACTGCCTGCTATTTGTTACATTTAGAACAGAATTTTGTGGCCAGAACAATGTTAACAAAAACGCTGGTTTTAGAAAATCCTGATTTTTCGTTGAGAAAGTTTTGAAATTACTATAATGCAGGACTTCATCAGACACAGCATGACAGTATAAAATATGTACTGTAGCTCTT
This sequence comes from Numida meleagris, assembly GCF_002078875.1. NCBI lineage: Eukaryota > Metazoa > Chordata > Aves > Galliformes > Numididae > Numida > Numida meleagris. The sequence continues at coordinate 12,080,246 of NC_034418.1, read as the reverse complement.
GCATATGTCTTAACTGTTGACTTCTCTGAAAATGCTCTTTCTCGGGCTGCTAGTATTCTAGTCTCTAGAGATGCTGTCATTCCAGCATTTCTTGGATTACTTTCTGATAATGTGTATTGCTCATATCAACACTAGATTTTCTTCTGGGGAATGCTTTTGATGTCACTTTTCATTTCAAGTATTTTTGCTTCTGTCTTGAATATAGAAGAATACCTACAATATCTACAAATACCTAAGACTGAAAATATAACCTCTAGATTGATGCTAATTTGCACTGTGCGAGTCTGAACTTGACAGAAAAATAAAGGCATCATGCAAAATATATGCTAGGACATATAAAACACATGAAGCTATGATTTACTCTAAACTTTTAATTATGTTAAAAGGTTGCCCAGATCCAGACAATTTTTTGTTGATGAATGAAATAAATTGAAATCAATATATATGCAAGAAAAGCCTCTCCCAGATCAGTAACAGTGAGAATGAAGAGAAATATCTCCTAGAAACAAGGAATGTGACCTGTAATGCTTTTATATTGATCTTGATTAAGTTTATAAATTTGTGCTCAGAGTTACAGCAGTGAAAACCATTTTCAAAATGACCCATAGATCTAGGAAAAGAACAGGAAGATTGAACCATCATTCATCTTTAATAGCAGACAGGCTGAAAACAAGTTGAATTTCATTTCCATTGAGCCGTATGTTTTTTCTTTTGAATTTTATTGTAAGCTTTAATATTTTAACTTCTGGTTTATGCTTGTAATCTGGAAAATGGTATTGGTTAGTGCTGTTTATTATGTGTGAGATTAAGTGGCTCTTAGTACACTCAAGAGCTTCACTACACTGTGATGAAGGTATCTCCTGAACAATATGGACAAAAAAAAAAAAGTTGACATAATAAATACAGGTCACGATGTTGATGAGGGTCCTTCTTCAGCTTGATTCTTCTATTTTGCTGTTAGTGAGTTACTGCTGTGAGCCCACAAAATCTTTCAATAGATAGTTTAACATTTCTAATAGTTAACGGGCCACATTCATGCCACCTTGCTTCTTTGAGAATAACAAAGTTTATTAACACTAATCATTAGCATTACTCATTTTTTTTTCTGACAAGATATGTAACCCTTATGGTGTGGCAATATAGTGTCTATATCTGTGTATATAATTTTTTTCTTGTATTTCCTCTTGTATACAGATATCTAATAAATGTTTAAGAAAATAGGTTCAGGGTACTTACTAACTCAGGGCATGAATCTAGGTAGTAACAGCATAATTACTTGCTAATTGGTATGTGATTGCATTTACGTTTGCTGTCACAACTATAAAAGGTACCCTAATTACATCTCAAAACAATGGTGTTACTCCATCGTGTTACCTTCTGCTTAACTGAATGGAAAACAGAACTATTTAATTACTTTGAAATATCATCTTCAGATTTTGTACCTTAAAGAAGTTTTTTTTGGAATGACAATTTATGAAGAAACTGTTTCATTCAAAACTAAGTTTGAAGAAAAACTTTATAGTTTCTTGAGAGTCTGAAATTAAGCTCCTAATTGCAGGATATTTCTGAGCTCTTTATTGTGTACCATCAGACTATTAAAGGTAATATCTTTTACCTAATGATAGCAATTTAGTGAACATCTATCATTGAATATTTCAACTTAGAATGCTTTAAGCTACACTGCTAGTCCAATTTTAGAATCTCAAGATGGTTCTTTATAGCTCTAGGGAAACCACTTAAGCTAACCTAACGGCCTATGGTAGCACTTTGGGGAGACTGCAAAGCGTACATTAAGCATTTTCTGCCTGGTTCCCACTTGTGTTCTCTACCCAAGGAAGCAAGCTGGAAAGATAGATGGTTCTCTGAGGAAATGCCCTCATGTCCAAAATCTAACCTTCATAGTTGATTTCAGCAGTACACTCAAGACTAATGGACTTTTCAATTCCAAATACCATCAGAGAATGCCTGTTTTACAAAAATGCAGACAGTGATCTGTATAGTTTATAAAGCTGAAGCTTTGAAATTTTAAAAGCTCTTGAATGCCTGCATGTGGAAATGACTTTTTTGGTTTTTTTCAACACTGAGCTGTGGGAGACCTTCAACTGGCATTTAGAAAACTCCTTAAAGTTAGAGCCTGGTCTCATTTAAAAAAGAAAAAAAAAGAGTTGAGAGAAAAAAAAAAAAACATGTTGCTTTGTAATCTTGTGATATGTTAAACTGTAAAATTAAGTATCTTTCATGTTACTAAACCCCATATAGACGGCTGAAGTAAAACTACATAACAGAGATCCTAGAAGAAAAGCTAAAATAGACTGGGAAGGTGGGAGTAGCATCTGCTAGATCCAGAAAATCTGGTGGAGGCATGGAGTCAGTACTACTGTTTTACTAGACTTTTAATCCCCTTGACAGGGGGCTAAAGATGGAAAGAAGAAAAGTGCATTTTTACTTTTTCACATCTTTAAAATAAGGCATTTACATCCAAGTAGTTGGTTTAAGCGTTTTTATTTGAGTAGCAATATAGTTTATATGTTTGATTAATTTCATTAATAGAAGTATGAAAGAGTTAGTACCATGTGTCCTCTGACTACTATTTTGTCCTTTAGTTCATATATTATAGCTGTAGTACAATATGTCTGCCATATTGAGACTTGGCATTTATATAAACATTATAAATTTGTACAAATTTCAAAATTGCTCAGAAAACAGTTGCTTTCAAATCCATCTATTTAAACAGAGAATGAACAAAATATGTGTTCCAGTTTAAAATATATTCAAATATTCAATTTCATCAATCTGGATCAGCTTTTATTTAGACAAAATGTGTATGTTATGAGATTTTTTGTGGGTAAGTCTCTTGGTTTGATTAGCCTTAGCAATGCTTAGATGGTATATCTATTATTTTCTTCTGAGATACCAAGAAGCAGTTGGTTTTTTCTCCATCCCAATGTATTATAGAGAGACATACATCTCATTATAAAAATATCCTTGCATTGAAATGAAGGCAGAATAATTTGATGTGTATTGCTGGAAGATATTGGACTGATAACAAAGGCTAGCCATATGCTCAATGGTGCTTAGAAGAGGCACAAGCTCATTAGTATTTTTGTTGCTGCTACTAGTGTTGTCAACAGAAGTGTTTTTTTCTGTAAATAGTTGCCCTTACGGTTTGTATACTCTAGCTGCCTGGGAATCAAGTATGTACAGGCGGATAGAAGAAGTGCCAGAAGGGTAGAGACATACTAAGTAACTTGACACAATAAGAGACACTGAGGTCTTTGAAAGTCTGGACTCCATCCGTGAGTGTATCATGTTCCGCTGTGGTATCATTACTTTCAACTGCAAACAAGTGTTGCAAAAAGGTTGGCGTGCTGCAGAGCCCATTACAGTCAGCTAGCATACAGTCCAATAGAGGATCACTAAGCAGTTTGCCCTACCTTTCTAAGCACTCCCCTCCCCCATAAAGTTTTTCCTTATTTCTCTCTCCTCTGCATCTCTTTATTCATCCAAAGATCTTCAGACGCTTTAGCCTCCATTCTCTGTAAATGTTTGGAGAATATTTTTCTCTGTTCTTGCCCCCAGCCAGAGAAATTGTTTCATGTTGCAGGGTATTTGCAGCTTATTTTGACTCTGAGGCATCATATGGGAAAATTGTCCCTATTTTTCACTCTCGTCTCCACTGGAACTCTCTACATTTATTTTTGATTAAAAGTAATTGAGACGTTATGCTCTAGTATGTCAGTTTTTATCACAGGGTATTTTACTGCCCATTTGGGCTCTAAACATCTGTTAATAGCTTGAAATAAGTGTAGTAAAACATATATACAACTACTACTATGAAGTCTTATTCATGTACACAAAAAAAAAGTTACTTTCCAAATCTGATGCTTAATTCAAGCCTAACTGTATTGAGGAACTTTTTCCAGCAATTTTAACTTTTTTTTTTTTAAGATAATAGCTTTAGAAGTTTTCAGCCTTCTTCCGTTTCTGAATCTGCAGCTGAAACACATATTTCTCTCTCTTCTGTTCTGACTCACCTCTTTCCAGTCCCTAATGGCTTCCCCCTTCCTGCCCTTGAGTTATAGACCATTTCTGAAATGCTGTATGACAGCACTTTCTTGCAGTGTTTTCAAAAAAGAAAAATTGGCTGTTTATTTCTCAAAGTCCTGAAAAATAACTCTTGCTCTTAGCATTTTCACGAGGTAGAAGGGCAAGGCTGGATTCTCATTCTCCAGTATTAGATGGGAAGACAGTATAGGGAAAAGTAACATGGGTAGCTATTTAAGCAAGGTCCAAGTCTTGTAAGGATACCAAGAATTCTCTCCTCACAGAAGGCAAAGTAAGCCAAACCACACTCTAATTATCATGAAGATCTAAAATTTAAAGCGTGTTTAGTCTGAACAGGTACTAATATACTGAGCCACATCCTATGTAAATCAGCAGAGCAGGGGAAAGGTGATCACGCTTGGAGCCTTACACTATTACTTTACCTTCCTTATTTCATATATGAGCAATTATTAGCAGTAGATCTTGAGCATTTTCACAGCTGATTTGTAGAGCCTTTAATAGCCTGTATCTTCTTTGTAAAGGAAAATAACTGAATCAGTGCAACCAAATCTCCTTTGATCTCCATATAAGCTAAAAATTAAACCCTACATAGGTCTATCACCATAAGAAATCTCAAATATATACAATTTACTGACACTGGCACTTAAAGCTTTAAAATTTTAAAAATATTTTTGATGTTTTAAAAATATAGGCATTAAAATGCGATATATTATTGTAACAGTGACTTTGACAGTGTTACCCTAAAAGTCTACCCTACTTCTACTTCCTGAAAAATTCTATTTAAAAAGCAAAGGATTTTGATTTTGTTTATTTACTGAGTCACAAAAATGTTAATTAGGGGAAGTCCTGAGTCGCTCTCAGTTCCTTTCAGTCTTGTCTTTCATGTACTGTTTGGAGTAAAAATATGTTGGGAAAACCATATTTCTCAAACATCTTATTGGGAGGACTGTTCAGAGATACTTTCTCTTAAGGAGGGTACACAAAACACATGTAAAAAGTCTGCTTTCCTGGTGTTTTTCTTCTCCATGTTCTTTTTGTATCCATTCTTTGCACTGTCATTCAGATTTTTAGGATTCCTAGATTATAATTCTGATAATTGCATTTCATCATCATAGGAATTTTTGCACTTGTCTAGTGCTAAGACTCACATTCTAGGATTCTGCTAGCCCCAGAGTACAAATATTGTTTCTTCTGAATTAGCCTGGTCTTCCAGGTATATCTTTCCATTGCACTATGATAAAATTTTCCTTTATTTTATTCAATTGGATAATCTATAAAGAAATTACCTCTTCCATTACTCTCTTGAAATTTGACCTCACAGGATTACCATAATTTACTGGGGGAATGATACTTCAGAATGAACCATCTATTCATTTTGACTGCTTTCAGTATTTTGTTACTTGTATCCTTTCTCATTTCCTCCCAATTCATTTTATTTTTTTTCATCAGCAAGTCCTTGACTGAACCATTGCAAGTAAAAGATACGAAAAAGCATGTAAATAAAGAAGCAGTACACACTTACAGAGTGGGTACAGGTGGGCTGTTCTCAGAATACTTTTATGTGTAATGATACTCAAGGCAATTTACTGTTGCAGAAGAAATCTAGATCTCCTCCTGTATAGAATTGTTAATATTGACAAAGCACGCGTGCAGTATTTTATTATTAATTTCTCATCCCGTCAGACAAATGCCACAGGCTAGTTTTGTCTGGTGACTGATTCTCTGTATCTCTCAGCTCCTCTTAAAAGAAGTTATTAATCTGAGAGTGGAGAAGGGCAAGCTGTAATTTACAGAGGGAGTGTTAAAGTGGTAAAAGTAAGCATGGGAAAGGACAAAAAAGAACATGAAGAGGATGAGAAAACCACTTATTTAGTGCCTCTGTATCAGTGATTCCCAAATGCTTTGCATAGTAGAGAAATAGAGCACTCAAGAAAACAGTCACAGAAAAGAGGAGTATTGGCTGGTAGTGGAGACTGCAGCAAGTCCAAGGCCGAGTCAAAAATAGCTGCTCGATTAGAAGAGTCTGCTAGTGCTATTTCTTTCTTTTTAATCCATGGCTCCTGTATTCTCCAAGAAAACAGAGACGAGAAAGGAAAGCTGTGAAAAAAGCATTAAATTTAAGCTGAAATCTACTGCATTTTTATGAGCTACGAGCTCCTCTTACATGGCATTGACGAAAGCAGAGGTTTCTTGCTGCCGTGTATTAAATGCCGAGACAGAACAACACACCACTGTCTCACATACTACTTTCTGTTATGCAGATCCAAGTGAATAAGTCTGCCACTTGGGTTTAGTCAAGTAAAAGTGTGTCACTTATGAGGCCGATATCTTAACGAAAAAGTAAGCCAGGATCCTTTCAGCATTCCCACTCTTCCTGTAAGGTTGTACACAGAAGACTCCTCTGCTTACTGTCCTTTCCTGTAACACTCAAAGCTTCTAAAGGAGATAATACAATTTTCTTCAGTATAAGCGCAATGATTATCTTTGGGAGCTTTGGTATTTCCCCTTAGCAAAATTAGCTAAGATCTACAAGTGTTATGTCTAGCAATGAAAAGATAAATGTGGACTAGGTATGTTTCCAGATTACATGAATCGCTTTTCTTTTTTTGACCTAATAAAGATAGAAAACCAGCATTTATAAAATCTAAAGTTAAAATTAATGAAGAAAATATAAAAATGTTTTCTGAATGAAAGACACAGCCATGCTTCATGTGAGAATAGAATGAAGTCTTATGTAATATATAGTGGGTGACCTTGAGAATGTGTCTCCCCACTGTTTTTTCTTCTAAATGTAACATAACTTCATATTTCAGAAATAAATATTTAAAAATAAGTCTCAGAAGTTTTTTTTTTTTTGTTATAAATTTACATCTTCAATGAAAGATTCTTGATCTTTGAGGAGATGCTCATATTTGTTGATTGATTGCTGACTATGTGATTTCTTCCCCTCAGATGTATTACTGATGCATCATCTACAACTTGCAGTTTAAGCACCTATTAAATATTTGATGTGCATCACAAATAACCATAGCCAATGCTTATGCATACATTTTCCAAAATATACCTGTAAGATATAATACAGTAAATTTAAAGTGGAACAGTAACCATAAAAGCTGCATTCTAGTCTGAATGTGCTGTTGAGTATTTTATGACTAAAGCTCCAAGTTCTTTAACATGTGCTATTTATGCTTGGATATGAAGAGGAAAAAGCAAAAAAAAACAAAAACAAAAACACAGAGGTACCTGGACAACATCTAATTAAAGTAAATAAATAAATAGAGGCACACACACACACACACACAGGTATATAAAATGAGGGATATTATATTAGACCACCACTATGGATATAAAGATTACTGTTGATATATCAGAAAATTCCATAGAAGTATAAATAACATTGCAATTAATAAATTAACTGGAATTAGTTTTTTGATAACTGTTTTTATTTTACTATTGAAATATCCCTGCTACAGTTCCTCATGAGTGCTAACACTGGGGAAGACAACTTTTTTATGTGCTTTATGAAGCTTTATTTACAGTGCTACAGAAATGACTCCTAGATGCAGCCATGTCTTTGGACATGTAAGTTCTTGGTGAAGACGTTTAGCAGTTGCTCTGGACTTCCATTTTTATATGCAAAAAGTGTCTGAATGTAAATTATGAATGCACAATTAGGATATTTTTTTCCATTTTAGGCCTTTATATTTCTTCCCTACTATTAATATGTTTATTAAGGTAGTTTATCTTGAAAATCAGTATTAAAACGTCCCATTTTTAATGATGTAACGATAACAGAGGTGTCGATGTAGAAAAGAAAAAAAGTATGATTTGAATATTTGAAAATGTTCAGCTGCCTTTCTTTGTAAATTATATAATACAGTAAAACTTCTTATCATAGTATAATCTAGGAAAGTGAAAATCATTTTTATTTCTCAGCCTTGATCCATTAATTTACCCTGAAAACATATATGATTATTTAATAATGGTGATATAAATTATTTTCTTTTTTGCACTAAAAATATTAGTAAATTGGAACTTTATTTACTGAAAATAGCCTAATGCTATTTTATTTTACTATGTTCTTATGACAACTTTGAACACTTAAGTATGTGTTCCTCTCAAAGGTAAACAATTTCCTCACATGGTCTTTCTGACTTAGACATTAGTGTTGCCTGGATACAGCTGGTGCGATGCTGTCAGCGTAGCCATTTGTTCCATTGATTTATAAATGCATTATCTGCAAAAGCAGCTCAGCTTTCCACATGAACAAAAGAGAGGAGCCAACAGAACGTAATTTAGCTTTTTACAAGAGGTGTTGTTTTTCCCAATGTGTTACAGAAAATGCAGGTACTTTACAACAGATAAAGGCTGCATACTAGCAGTGTTTATTTTTCTTGTAACATTACTGCCCTAGAAAGCATTTTTTCAATATTTCTATCATTCACTAATTTTAATTCTGTAAGTTACAACATTAAAAATTCCAAAGGTCATTGTCAAATCAGTGGAGAGCATCTTTGCAATTCTTCTTTAAGTTTTCCTCGTTACTTTCTTATTATATTTTAAATATTTAACATGACAACACCTTGAGAGCTTTGGAGTTCTACACTTGCAGTGTACTCTACTGTTATAACGTGAATCACTGAGATCCAGATTGTCTTCATAAACCAGTTTAATATCTCTGTGAGAGCTGAGAATTGAAACTTTAAAAATATTAATTTCACTTGTACAAAATATGACTTTCCCTATTGTTCCACGGTTCAGATCCTGCACTTTAGTAAAAAGTAACTCTCTTAGCTGTGTCACTATCAGAAATATGAATGAATGGTGATGTCTGGGTGGACACCTAGAGCACGAAATGGCATCATAAGTTGATCACGCTGTAGGCTTCTGCAGTGAAAAATAATTCAAAAGTTATAGCAGCATTCACAACAAACCTTTCAGCAGTACAGATGACCACTGTATAACTTTAAACTGAATACAATTAACATGCGAAAGTCCCCATTTAAAAGGATTATTGAAGACAAGAAGCAGATTTTTATAGATGGTGATGTCCCATTAACTGTTCTCTGAAGTTCTGGTACTCATCTTTTGAAGCAGGATTTTAGTAATACCTCAGTCTGCTTTATAATGGCCTGAATGTAATTAACAATTTACTGCTGGATTTCTTAACATAGTACACATCATGCTTCATTGTAAACACTGCATTATTTACATACATAAGGGATTGTAGGTGTCACAATGGTCATTTACAACCAGGAATAAGTTAAGATCTCTCTGAAGTTGTTCTCTATTCAGGTAAGAGACAACATTAACTCTCTACCTACCCACATTAGGTGAGCACATGGGTGATTTTTGATCATCTTTTCCTCTGATTTGTAATATAGTTCTGAGATACTAATATCCAGTAGATTCTACAGCAAAACTTGAACTTTTACTAAGTGTTTTTCTTCAACTAAAGAAAATGTTCCCTTGAGAAATGAAAGGGATATGGCCTTGTAGGGCAGATTCTGTTAGCAACTGATAAGAATCTACTGTTCACTGGTGTTTCTAGAAATGACAGCTCGGTGTCCAGAGTCTTTCTTCAAAAAGAGTCTCCATAATGAGGGTGCCTGCTAGCAAAGTGGATGAAATTTCAAATAAGTAGCCTTGCTTATAGTGAATTACTTGAAGATAAAACAGGTTGTTAATGCCACTTATTTTACTGAAGAGTAGGGACACCTAGGGCTTATCGGATATACGCAATTTTCCTGACGTTATATCTAATTACACATTTCATGTTAATAAAATGGAGATAATTTGTTCTCATATTGGTTTGGCGAGCTGGTTCTCTAACCGACCAGAATAGAACACTACTGTACTTTGTGGTGCAAGAAGGTTGTATACAAGTGTGCATACTGTGTAGATCTTTATCTTATCATAACATCCCACATTTTTTAAGTACACTCACTAAATTCTGCACTAAAGCTTACTGTACTTGAGAAACAAGCCAGATTTCAATTCTCCATAAAGCTCTGCAGGTGAGCAATTTGGGGCAGGGCCTGCATTTGTGTTCTATGTATTCTCTTCATACCACAGTGGCACTCTCAACTCCCAGTTTGATCATTGAGGTGCTATTGCAATAAATAAAAAAAAAAGTAATAATGATAATAATAAAATAAACAACTACAGTTAGTTGTGACAAGCTGAGTATTTTTTTTTCATCTCCAGCTGGTAGGAAATTGCAGTACATATTTTTCTCCAGACATATTCACGTACTTTGGCTTTCTATTATGTAGAAAAATATCCCTGCATTTTCTTGCTCACTTCTGTCTGTTCATCTGCTTCAATGACCTTACTGATATGAAACCTTGTAAAGCAGTGAACTAACACTGACAGACACAGGAGGTCAGACACATGTATTTGCTGTAATGAGTGATGGTTATATGCTTACATTAGCATCAGTGTTACTTCCAGACTGTTAGATAAACAGGTATCAAGGTTGAGTTTGCCATCATTATTGGAGCTGCCTGCATGTCTCTCCTTCTTCTGGCTTCATCGCTGCAAAAAAGTCAAGCAAATTCTGTACTTTTTAAAGTCTGAGACTTAGATTACATCAAAGTGAGGATTCTCCAGATTTCTTGCTATGATGAAAAGGCTTACTTGTCTGACTCCTAATGTTACCGCAATACCACTGTGTGGAGATCATGGAGCTGTAAGTCTTCTCTTCACAAAGTAAGCTGCTAGTGTGATACTGCTGTTTCTTGTTCATTTAAAAACAAGTAACTTTGCTTTCAGAATTAGAATTTAATCTTTTGACATTTTGGTAGTTGGTATACATAGAAATGTGAGAATGATGTTTTTAATACTCAGACAGGAGGTCTCTGGTGGCCATCAGCTATAAAGTGGAAGAGCAACTTGTGTCTCTAAAGAACTAAAGAAAGGTGATGCCAACAAAGATTAGCAACAGCTTAGAAAGGAAAGGGTACAAGACATGGAACAAGTATAAGTTCTTCAATTCTGTTGCACACCAGTACAGATTCTAAACATTGGCAAATAAAAGATTGCATGTGAACCATGAGCATGTATACGTAGGTCTCAGAAAATAATGGAAACTACAGCAGATAAAAAGAGCACAATAACACTGTTTGATAGAGAAAGCTCTCAGCTACAAAAGTATATTTTTCAACATAGTCACCACCATTAGCTCTGCATTTTCACCAGCAATGAACAAGAGCTGCATGCCTCACTCATAAAAATCTGCACCAGCAGAGGTGACCCACTGTTTTATTACTGATATGACACCGTCATTGCTAGGAAAATGTTGCCCATGCAGTCCTTCTTTCATCCACCTGAATAGATAGAAGTCAGAAGGTGCCAAGTCCAGGCAGCACAGTGGGTGCGAGCCATGCTTCATGGGCAGAGGCCATTTTGTCGGACTGCCCCTCTGCCTTTAGAGCAACAAAATTTAAGGGAATATTGGCAGGAAGGTTCAACCTCTACTGCCATAACAGGTGCATCTGCCTCTGACATTGTGGGCCAGGATAATAAAATAGGAGGCATTACTTTCGTGGCAGCCCTCTTATATTTTATCTAATACCTTCTTCCAACCATTTATATTAGTTTCCATGGCTTCTTGTGACATGACACTCCAGAGCTATATCTGCTTGGGGAAAAAACAAAACTCAGTTCTTTTAAAAAATACTTACTGGCTGATTTCTAGTTCATGTATTTGAAGAAACTTTTAAAAAAAAGTCTTGAGACTCTTACATATCTATGCTTTATTGAGTGTCATATCCTCTCTCAGTCATCTATTTCCTGAACTGAAGATGCTCAATACAACTTAGCAAAACATGACATATGGTATGTTTTTTGCAATAAAACATGACATCTTGTAAGAAAGCCATACGACAGTACTTAAGATTCTTGTCATCTCTCTTTGTTTCATTTCTAGTATTGCCATATCCTTTTTTTGAGATGGCGTGGACATAACTGAGTAGTTTTCAAAAGCTTAAATTACCATTTTTTAATGTAAGTATCCATATATGTAGGGAAACACAATCATGCCCTTATTTTTGAAATCAGAATATTTATAATTAAAAGCTTCCTTTCTGCCTTTTACATGTGCTCGCTCACTAATGCGAGCAGTGTGAATTGTCTAGAGTCAATATTTCAACAACTTGGCATTTTGATATTACTGTTTTCTAGTTTTGTTTTTTGTTTCTTCCCTCCCCCCATCATATAAATATAAGGAATACAGGATCAACCTCTGAATACTATGCAAGACTTAAAAACTGCCAGCAAAATTATTTTGTTTTCATTTCATCATCTTCAGGAAAAAAAGATAATGTACTTCAGTTATCTTTGAGAGTTTAAGGTATTTTTTGTTATCCTTTCTGGAACAAAAATAAAAGAATTATGTTTGTTCTGAAAATTTGTAATAATTTCTTGAATATTACAGGTACACAGTAAAAATCTGATTTGTACCTGTTAGAGAATTAGTATCCTTACTGAAAGTAGAAAGGATAAATTGTAAAATCCTCTAGTACAAAAATACTACATATTTGCAAAAATATTTACCAACATGCAATAATGACAGCTCACTTCAGTGGCATCTTAATCCCCCTCTGTATCATCTGTTTTCTGTTCTACTTAAATTACTTCTAACATTGTTTCATCCATAGCTTGAACTATCTCACATTGATATCTCAGAGTGCCAGTTTTCCTTTTAAATTTGTGATTAACACAAGTATTTACCCAATTTAGTTACAGGTGTGTGTCCTCTTCTGGCTGTAGTTTAGCTGAGATTCCCACCCCACTCAGCTCATCCCTGCACTCCTGTTTGAGGACCATGATGTATACACTGTGTTGACTGAGCTGCTTTTGTGGTCAGTCACTAATTCATATCAGTCTTAGTGGGGTAAGTTGCTTAGAACACTGTGTTAGGAAGTGATTAAGCAAGAAGTTCAGCTGTCAGAACTGTGAATGCAGTAAATTCCAGCAGAGATTTTGCAACAAATAGCTGGGGATAATAATCTCTTCAGTAGTGTATCTGCAGCCAAAGAAAAACCCAGATGCCTCCAGCCTAATTTACTCCATGGTCTTCCTCAGTCTATAATAAGTAGTTGTTATATACTTGCTTTTCCTCTGGGCTCCTATCTTGAACTGAGCTTTCACGAACTACCTGAGTTCCTTTCAAGTATCTACATCTATCTGTCTATAATTTTTTTCCAGAATATTCATCCGCATCCTTCCCTATGTTTGGTCTGTGTGTGCAGAATCACCTCATTTCACAGCTCTTAATTAGTTGCAAAGCCAGTGGCAGCCCTAACACTGCACCACTGAACCTTCTCACTTATGTTACTTTCTTCTCCAGACAACACGTACCAACAGCACTAATCCCATCTGTGCACTACTGTCATCTGTTATTTTTTTTTATAGCATCATGTGCATTATTTTTTTCCACACTTAGATGAGAAGTGTTAATTTGTAAATAAAATAAATAACTAAATAAAACAGTGAAAGCAAGAGGGAGAAGCCACTGCCAACTAAAAAGATCAGGAAATTAAAGAACCAGCTCAGCTTGCTGCAGTGCTTGTTGGCTGCATTGATTTGTTGATTGATTAGTTAGTAGCTCTGACTCCAAAGTCGTGTATTACTAACTGGGTTCTTTTAACATTATCACTTAGACTGTCTGTGCCTCTTGTTACCAAGTTCATCAATATCACATTACTGAAGGAAAAGATAGAAATGAGGTGTTTTCAGTCACGATGACCATTTCAGGTGATATCTACTGAGATCCATTTTACTTGCAACTTCAATTTTGATTGCAAGCTCTGCTAGATGAGAAGAAAATCTCTGAGATTTTTTCTTCCTCATTTGATTCTTTGGAGCTGAAACCTCTTTAGCTCAGTTCACCTAACCAATCCAAGCACTGTGTGCAAGCTCACAATCCAACTAACTTTAGGCATATCTTGGGGTGTAGTAAGTAGTAAGGCTCTACTTCGTTCAACATCAAGATCATCATACTGAATTCGATTAATGAAACAAGTGACACCTCAGTGTGTAACCCCAAATGCTCCATGAATCCATAATGAATAATCTATCCATAGGGACACCTTCCCTACATCCCCATGTTGTTGTAGGCAGCGTGAAGCTGAGGTGTATGTCTGTCAGGATGTTGATGTTTTCTATAATTTTAATACTCTCATGTAAAGTAATACTTCTCCAGTATGCTACAAAACTTGAATTTCCTTAAGCTTAGAAACTACTTTATAAAATGCAAAAATAATCTTTAGAGTTTATTTTTACTATTCATTTCTAGGAAACTGCAATGGTTAAGCATATAATGTTTGTATGACTGGGAATATCAGTATTACAAGTGACAAGGAAGATACAAATAGAGATATAAGACAAAAAGAAAAAAATAAGAAAAATAATATTAGAAAATCAACTCTGGAAATATACCTTGTATAGCCAGCTTTATATATGCTTGAAATTGCCATCTGATTCTATTTTATATAGAATGGCCTGGGTTGAAAAGGACCATAACAATCATCTAGTTTCAACCCCCCTGCTGTGTGCAGGGTTGCCAACCACTAGGACCAGGCTGCCCAGAGCCACATCCAGCCTGGCCTTGAATACCTCCAGGGATGGGGCATCCACAACCTCCTTGGGCAACCTGTTCCAAACTAAACTAAACTAAACTATTATATGGGAACTGCTGAGTCACAGCCTGAACCACTGATTGAGCACCTGGAGGAAAGACCCAGTCAGCCCTGAGAGCACAGGTGAAGGCAATTCACTGTGTGACCAGAAGGCCTCATTTAAGGGCTGACAGCTACTAAGAAAGGGTTTCTTTTTGGAGGTCTCTCCTTAGTGGAAGCTTTTCCCTTTAAACCCAGTATCTTCTGTTACAGGTGAGCGATCTACTTCTCTTCCTTTGTAGCACCTTGCTATTGTGCTGATCCTTCCACCCCTTTTGTAACACCTTTTCCATCACGTTGGTCCTTCCGATTGGTACAACTATAAACTAAATAATTTGGATTTTCATACAAGACTCTGATATTGAAGTCTTGACATCCTATATTCTGTTTGTATACACACAGCTGTAGCCATATCTTTTGAGATGTACATGTACATAATATAGTAGTCATTACTGAGGTAGATTATTTTAATAAATCTTTTTTGTTTGGGAAATAATAATGTCTAAATATGATTTGTAAATTGTTAAAATGTTTTTAGTATGCTTCTCAAGAAATAATGACTCAAGAAATATTCAGGCTATTTTCCCCACAGGATTATTATTATTTTAGTACACAGCAACACATAAGCTTTCCAAGTGGTTTCCTTCCTATCTTATGTTTTTCAATTGTACCATGGGGACCTACCTGTAGGGAGATTTAACTACATTTTTAAATTTTTACAATGCCCTGTTTTAAATTTACAACATATCACAATCAATTTCTAATGAAAACTTCCCTCTGCCACTATTCATGGTAGAAATGTTTCCTGTGGAGCAGGTGTTCAGCTGAGGGTTCAAGAACTTAAGACCTTCAGTTCTTATTTGGCTTATAAAATGGGATATGAAATCAAGTGTGCTTCAAATTAACTGAGACTACCCTTGAGCTAAGCAGCGTCACCTCAGAGCCCTTGCAAGGGATTTGCACATATTGTTGAACAGAAATATCAGCACATAAAGGCACTGAAAGTTTTGAAGTGCCTCGGGTCATTCAGCATTTAGCAAACTTTGCATGAGGACGCCCCTACAGATTATGCTGGTTATTGTTTTGCATTATTCATTGATGTACTTGAAAGAGTATGAATCTAGATATGTTAGTGACATGTAATTCAAGGCGAAATCTTCTTATTAAAGTATTTAATACTTGATACACGTTTGCAATTATTTAATTTCTCCATAAAAGTATAATCTAAAGAAGGATGTACATAGAGTTTAGGACATTGTTCACATTACAGAGCTAATAGTTCTCCTGACCTTCATAGAACTGCCTAGGTACTTACCTATAGAATGCTACTGTATTTTTTCCTCAGTATTTTTTCTTAGTATTTAATTTTCTTTATAGCATTTTAACTGAAATATTACAGTAGGATACATCATGGGTGAATAAAGAGTAATAGATGCATTATTTTAATAAATAAACCCCTTTTGTTCTCTGTAGCATACTGTTTTTAATGAATAGCTTCACCTGTGGAAAAGGAAGTAGTGCCACAAGATGAGCACGGTCTGAGTTTTGTTCCAAGTGGTGCCCCAGATTGCTCCACACTCTTATGAAATTCCCTGCTTCTCTCTGTCTGAGATTCACCTTTAAAAACACTATGATTCTGGTATTTGTATTATTTGAAGTGTTTTGAGAGCTGCTGATCAAGTGTATCACGGAAGAGATGCAAGTTACTGTCACCACTCTGATTTGAGAAGTAGTCCTTGTTGTTTGCATATTCAGTTTCATATCTGGTGAATTTGGAGTTTCTGTTGTTAATGAGATGTGCTCCAGAATATTTACTACTGTGTGACTAATACATCTGGAGCTGTCTTTGCTCTTCAAGAAAGATACAATTGTGTTTGCATTTTCACGTCTCCTGTAATCCTGAATTTTGCTGGGTTACATCTGCTTCAGCAGTTTGCTGTTCCTATTTTGTGTTCAAACCTTCTATACGTATGTTGTGTACTATTTTGTTAAATTCTAGAAACATGTGAAATAATTAAGATGTACAATATTGAGATAATATTAAGATGTACAGAATTGAAAACAACTCAGCTGTTATACTGATATTTCATTTGCTAGTTTGCCTTAATATTGATATTACCAACATTGAAGACATTGCGGGTAAACAGATTAACAGACATGAATGCAGTAGCAGGGATTTTTATTCTACATATTTATTTGGCTATTTTGTTTGAGTATACGGGTCCTTACCAAATCAGGGTACAGAGCTCACGGTATCAGAAGAAAAAAGAAGTCTGTAGGCACTGGAGAATGAAAACTTGTTAAAAGATTTGTGATTCTATTTTCAGGAAAAATCTTATCTGAAAATGAAAAAGAAGACAAAGAAATCTTGCCAATAGCTAGACAAGCTGAAAATGCAGGATTTAATGAAATAAAAGTGATAATTCTAGATCTGTATTACATACAATTTTAATAAAAGATCATGTTATAGAGAACCTGAGGCTGCGGCACAGCATGGGTCTAAGTTTTAGATGTAAAGAAACTGTGTATTTATGCAAGACAGGCAGGCTAGTAGAACTGATTTCTGCCTCCACTAAAAGCTCTTTACATTGCACTGTGGTAGTCAGAAAGGGCCATAATTACATTTGCATGTATTTTAAGACCTCTCTTTCGGAGAACATTTGCTATGTATTTATATTTTAATGGAACATAAAGTACCACCAATATTTCACACAAGTGAAAGGACAGAACATGAAACAAAATGCCGAACATTTAAAGAACATTCTGTTTATATAATCAACTCGCACTCCAAATGTGTGCCCACATTTCTGCATACAGCTACAGCACTGTCTACTTGACATTAGGAAGTTCAGTAGCTGACTTTTCTTTTGTTATACTTCTGTACTTGGGAGGGGGGAGAATGCGGAATGTTGCACAATGGGCCTTCCCCATTACAGAACATATTTCTGTGTAGAAGAAAAAAGGTTCAAAATACTTCAAAGTAGCTTTAGGTTCCTATCTCTTAGTTTATTGCCATTTGTAAGTATAACTCATGAAATAGAATAGGAAATGTCAGTGCTTCACTATGTTTAAATTATATGTCACATTTTGCCACACAGGTGTCATTGATATCCCACTGTGACTAAAAAGTGTTCCAATACCAAAAAGAAAATCTCTGTAGTCAACATTTTATCATTTTATGAAGATCTTCTGTCTCTTCTGGATTTATTTTTTTACTGAAAGTATGTTTCAGGCACTTTGTTAGACAGAAGAACTATAGTTTCACAAAGTTTTATTACTTTGTAAATAAAGATTCAGTATACTTGTGTTTTAAAATTTGCAGTACGTATCTGTTTAGAGTACCAATAGAATATGTAAAAATCACAAACCAATTCATATAATAAATGGCTTTATTCAGAAAACGTTTTTTCAGAACTGAAATCAACTGTTGTTGATTTAAAAATCACTTATTTCTCCTGATATGTAATATTGACCCATATCTATATTTATTCTTAGTTTCAAGGAAATATTTTTCCGCTTCTAACAGAAACTATCTCTAATGACTACGTATTTAACATGGTTATAAATATATTGCAAATGGCTTTCTTGTAATGCTTCCTATGTCTTCTTTGGTTAAAAGCATACAGAATCAGAAATTCAACCTTGTTTATTCTCTGTCTTATTCTATTACCTTGGCTGATCTTGTCTTCCTAGAGAACAACTGACAAAGAAAAATTCTTTCTTCTGGGGATTTATTACCCCTATTGTTGATTTCTTATCTGTTTGAAGCTTTTCTGCATATATACGCCCTTAAATGTTTGTATGGGATGGTTAGAAATGTTCTGTATTCATACTAATGAAGAAATTCTTTAAAACTTTTTACTACTGAAAATCTGTATAGGAAAATTGAAAATATTACACCTTCAACTCATGCTCATGGCTAAAAGCGTAAGGATACTGTAATTCTTCTTGACAGAGGGTCAGTGAGATGCAACTGAATGAATTGAAATGCACCTTGCAGTCAAAGCTGCCTCCAACTCATTGGAGCAAATTTTCATTAAAGATGTCTGGTATTATCAAAGACATTTTATTAATTTGCATTATAACTTCTAAAAAGCCAGGCTAAATGTTTAAGGATGCCATTAACTCCTTCAATACGAAGAATGTATGGAAGTAGATCATGCAAAAGATCTGCAGTAATGAATCCAACACCACACGCTTAGTATCTCCTCAGAAAGGGAGTTATGCACTGCTTCTAGTCTGAAGGCAATAAAAGTTTCAACCTGATATATAAGCTATACTGAAGAATGAGACCTACTTCTGAAAGACTGTGATGTTAAAAATAAGCATACAATTCATTTCCTTGAGTACAGCATTCTTTTTAAAACTTACTGCTGATTGAAGAACCTTTAATCCTTCTGACTGTGCAATATCTTGACAAATGATTAAAAACAAATTAATTCTGGGAAGTAAGGAATAAATTGTTAATGAGGCAACAACAATGGCACTGCTTATGTGATGTAAATTAAAATTAAAAAAGAAATTTTGGAGAGAAACGTGTGCTGAGGATTCCAGCTTTAGTGTCTGACTCCCATGAGATAAGAAATCTTTTCTGTTGCCATGTATTTCTTTTGACGGCTAGCCTATAAATGATTTATACCAGGAGCAATGATGTTTCTGAACTCTTGAATTACAGCGTGCAGATATATGAGAAGAAGGAATAGTTGCAGTGATGCAATTTTCTAAAACTCAGACCCCTTCTCTTAAATGTTGCTTGCACTACTCTTCACCATAAAATAAATTAACATGCCCTGCAGTATTAGTCTTACTGAGGCACAATAATAACCATCCCATAAATAATGTTTTCATTTCTTTCACTTTTTATATTGCTACTACAACATAGGTTATGTAATTCATTAGTCATTATTCTGTGTTAGGAAATATGTTTAGGCTTAATTTACATTGTCTTTCAACTGCCATTCTCTGAACAAATTTGTAAGATGAAATATAAAAGGTAACATGACATCTACAGTCAATTTGTAAAATGAGGTAGATCTATTGCTTTGATGAAATCTCCTTTGAATAAATGTGATCTTTGCATCTATCAGGAATGTGGATTTTTCATGAAGTACCAAGTGGTAAATTCTTCTGTATACCCTGAGTTTCAGCACTCAATGTAGTGATGGCGTCTTAAAAAGTAGAGCAAGTCAGTAGCCTAAGTAGCAAGGGATCTGTGAAAATAAATGAAACATAATTGAGACGACATGAGCTCTGCTCATGAGGAAGATTACAACAGCAATTCAGGCTGTGCTGTATGTTTGGTGATGTACCTGGTGGTTGTTATGCTTCCTCTGCTGTAGGGAAGGGTAGGCTCTGCTTTCAGTGAATTCTTGCAGGCTCTGAACATGTTTTATGTACCACATTTACATGCTTGTTTTAACATATCATTAGCCTGAATCAATATTGTTTAGTTTTTATAGTAAAAACAGATATACCACATAAATTCTGACTGTACTGTGCTTCCAGAGAGTATGCAACATAGAACTTTGTCATGTAGTCAATCACTATTCTCAAGAAGCACAAATTTAATTCTGTAGTCAGGGTCACTTGAACACTGTTTTTCTGACTTCATCTTGAAAAAGTTTATGATTTTGAGCCCCTCCCAGACTTTGTCATATTTGTGAGCTGCGGGAAACTATCCTTACAAAAACATTCTATAAAATGAATTTGATTGTTCATTCAGTGGACAGTGTCTGCAACCCATTTCTTCCTACACTCCAAATTTGACTATTCAATTGCAGAGTTGAAACCATGATGAAATACAGTTGAGATCTTCCATCTAAAGTAAATAAGTGAGACTTTTTCACATTGAAGAAGGGGAAATTATACCATTCTTCTGCTACTGGGTTTGCTATCTCTGTGTCTTTCTGTTGCCAATTGAGGAGTCATGAAAGACTTTCAAAAATACATGCAATTTACTTGAACTATATTTTCAGATATTTTCTTGGCTCAAAATTATATATGTGTAAAAAAAAAAAAAAATCTAGGAGGAAATTATAGAAGTAAGAATTAACTTGCTTGCAGGCCCTGTAATGTAAATCATTCTTCCTAAAAGTAAGGTAATAAAATCCTATTGTCACAGTAATCTGATGGGAATAAAGGTGGCTGTGACGCGTTCGTTGTTTCTAAAATGACCTTTGTGTCAAGCCTGATACATTAATTAATTTTTATATGCAATAATTTGGTCTTATTTACTAGTTCACCCAAGAGCTCCACTTACAAGATGTCACTCACTTCTGTTCATTTAAACAGCCAATTGAAGAGTTTTTGTTTTGTGTGGTTTTTACCTTTTGAACATAAAGATAAAGCAAAACCTGGCAAACTTAAAAAGCTGTGATAGCAGATGAACTTATCAACATCCCTTTGCCTTTTTTTCATTTGAACTGTGGCAACAGCCATCTAAACTAAGGCTAATTATATACAATATTTCTACATAATTACGTGATAAAGATTTTTCTAGAGTCTGTGTGGTTGCCTATAATTTCTTCGTTAAGAGATTCATTTTTTCTCAATGCTAATTGATAATGAACAGATTATTAAAGTTGGATTGTCTGACACCTATTCCGTGTTCTTCATTTTAAATGAGATTGGCACAATCTAGGACAACTAGAAAGTTGTTGCCAGCATTATAGAAGGATAGTGTGTAAAACTGCAAACCTTTTCTTAGTGTTGATTGATAACCACTGATAAAATTAAAGCAGTGCCATAAACATTTTAGTATGCACCATAAAGTTTTTCTTTGTATAGCATTAGCCACATGGTATAGCTAGTTTTAGGCTGTAGTTTCAAAAGCAGTCATCAGAAATTATCTTGAATAATAAGTTCTAAGGGTTTTAAAAGATAAAACTAATGAAAGCCGCAATGTTATCCATTTATATTTTTAAGAAATTCTGTTAAGATTTTCTGCGACTTGACCTTTATTTTATGACAAGGTATCTGAAAGGTTGATTTGTATGAGTCATAGCTGTAATTATTATGGTGTATGGAAAAAAGGAAGTTAATGGATTTCAGAGCTATTTTGATTTAAAAAAAAAAAAAAAAAGGAATTAAGAATCCTTTAAAGGACCTTTATACTTCACTATCTAAAATCTTTTTTGCCAGGTCAGCCGCTCTATCAATCTATACATTAAAATGAACTGAAAAAGAAATGTCATATAAATCTACCTTTGCTGTAACAATAAGACTCAAGTTCCAATTCAGTGTGTGTAATTGTTTACATTTATTTAGTGGAGATCCATAATAACCATATGTATTGAGCACATTTACTGAAGTATGAAATGTACATACAAACATTACTGTTAAAAATTTGACAATAATGGGATTTCTGGTTGCCTATAGAAAATTGGCCTACATTATTCTAAACCTAAACTGTAAAGACCTTTATTCAATACTTTTGCATGGTGCAGGATTCCAAGTGTTTGATGGATGAAAGAACTCTGATAAAGAAACACGTTATTATTTATGCTATGTTCTTTTCTTAAGAAATCTGGTTTGGCTTTTCAAAGAACCCTAAACGAGCTACTCTTTATTTCACTGAGAGCTTAAGGATTTGATTATTATTTACAGTAAAAGACTACAGACTGTCCTTGCAGCAGAAAGGAACATTATAGGTGAATCTTACCCAGCAGGATTTTATCCTTGTGTTATTTAGGCTTCTTTGAAAAGTCAGTGTAATGCAAGCAATCTTATTTACCCAAAGAGAATTCCTATTAAAGAAGGCAAGGCTGCTGAAATAAACCAGGTCTGTTCATGCAGAATCAGATTCTATCTGTCCCTCTAGATTTATAATTTGCAGACTTTTAGCTCTTGCCTTTGAAGACTAAATGTTTTGCTCTCTTCATTTTCTTCTCAGTATTCTTAACAGTTAAGCTAGTTTCTTGGTTTTGATTCAAGTACAAAGGAGAAAAAGTTGATTTACAGATTAATCTGGATGGTTCTTACCTTCTCTTATTTCTAGAAGCCCTTTTTTTAGTGACATTTATTAGAAAGCTGCGGTTATTCTTCCCATGCATCCCCCCCCCTTTTCAGTGCAGTGCTAAGACACAGGCCTACTCAAAGGGGAAACTGTCAACATGTGGTAGGCCTAACGTCAAGCTCATTATACTTCTATGGTGGCTCTGATTCATAATGATTTGTGCTGCTTATTGATTCTGAATGTATTAAGTCCATTACATTCTGTGAAGAAATTGCTAAAGCAAAGAATATATAGGGCACACAACTTAGAGCAGTTTTTTGACCATACGTGTGTGTGTGTTTACTTTTGTTCAGCTTCCAGGAGTCCAAATGTTTAGCAAACTGGCATTATCTATTCATGATTTGGCTCTGTTTTAGTTTAAACAAGACAAAGAGTAGTACCAGTGCTTTTCTTATTTTCTAAAATGATTTTCTGAAATAAATCACTCAAGGCATGAGGTTTTTTTTGTTTGTTTGTTTTTTTAACGCTGAGTTTCATCCCATAGGGAACCTTTTCTACACCCTTTATAACATCCTGAAAATAGGCAGATTATACAAAGAATAAATAGCAGACAGCTGTGAGCTATGAGTCTGTAATGCCAGTGAAGGGATTTGGCGATCTCATAAACCAGAAAAGCAAAGTTTGAACATCTTGAACCATATTCAGACCCTAAATATGGAATGAGTATTCTATAATGCAACTCAATTTTTGTTTGGTATAACATATGGATCTGAGCAAATGATTCATACTGACAGATTGAAGCCCCATGATCTTAGAACAGCCTCCATATTATCTCTAGGCTAGCAGCACTAATATTTCCTCTCTATTTTCACCTTCGTTTTCTCTCCTTATTTACTTGCTCTTCATACTATAGTACTGCTTTCTTGTGCAGACTGTAATTTGTTTCTTTCAGATAAATTTCAGGGGCTGATGCTGGATTGGACTCATATCTGTATTAACAGTGCAGGAAGAGTTTGAATTTTTCCACCGTGTACTTCCAAACAGTCTGGGTTGTAAAGGGTTATGATGCCTATAGATTGCATGCAGCTAACTTGATCTGGACAAGTGATACCACTGAACTGATAAACTCTTCTGGGATGCAGAGTGCTTTGGAGTGTGGTGCAGGAATGCCTTCAGAGCAGTGCTAGACCCAGCTGGCAACAGCTTGCGCTTACTAGCACCAGCTTACCCTTATGATGTGGATTAATGCTGGAACCAGAGTTTGTCAAATTTTTCTTCACTGTGCTTCCAACTGTGTATAATAGTGAGACTTTTCCAATTTCTGGAGTTTCGAAGTCTCTTAAATATCACTTAAGCAACTAAAATGCTGGAGATAACCTTTCTTCAAAAAGATGCAAAACTAAAGCCCTGATGTGTGTTACAGTAGCAGTTGTAATAAGCCTAGAAATGATAAAAGCTGTGTTGTGTTGCAGTAATACTTAATTTCCCAACTGTAAATGTTTGTATTCTTATTTTTTGTTTGTATCTTCGTGTTGTAAATGTTTGGGAAATTATATTAATAGTTACTGGACAGTTAATAGGTACCATGGAAATCATGAAGAGGCTTATTACTCTTTTGAGAAAGCTGATGAAGACTTTAATAGTAAAAAGGCATTAATAAATATTGAATCATAACTCCCATGAGTTGCAATTCCG
The DNA here is from genome assembly GCF_002078875.1 of Numida meleagris. Lineage (NCBI taxonomy): Eukaryota > Metazoa > Chordata > Aves > Galliformes > Numididae > Numida > Numida meleagris. The sequence continues at coordinate 12,055,850 of NC_034418.1, read as the reverse complement.
ACAGGTAGTTACTTGATATGATGTTAAGTGGTGTCTTGGCTGTAATTTGTTATCGTGGGTCAGATATTTGATTAGAATTATTTCGTGCTTGTAAAACTAAACTGATTTCTGACTATAAGTACTCTTCATAGAAATAATACAATATTACTTGTCATTCCAGGTGTGCACAAAAGTTCTATTTCTCCAGACCTTTCCCAAATTTCTCTGAATTTTGGTGTATTAACCTGAAAGTCTATGATAAGAAAGGAAACTTTCTAAATAAATCACTTAGTACAAAGTTGTGCACTGCGCACTTAAATCAATTTGTTCTTATTACAAACATGATCTGGAACATCCAAGTGATGGTAGCAAAGCTGTATAGTCTTGGATTCAGAGGAAGTTGTGGTTTCAGAGGGGAACTCTGTAACAAGATCACTGTTAAGAATCTGAAATTTCAATATAATATGCTAGTTTAGGGTAACATTGGATTAGTATTTTAAAAATTTCTATCAAATGTGAGCAGTATTGTTTCTCATACAAAACATGAACTCCAATCTAGTCTTTGTCTGCTGGTCTCTTGGAAAAAAAGACAATTGCTTATTGAACCATTATAGTAAAAACTATTTTCTGACAGCTGTACAGGGAAATCATGTTCTGCTCTTAAGCCAGTTATAAGTAGTACCAGTTGGAGATTGTCCAGTAGAACAGGTTTTTCTTTTTAATCTCAAAATGCTGATTCTTTGAAACACTTCTGAGCATGCATGTCATTTTTTGACAAGTAGAACAGCGAAGTGTTAGAATCGTGCTTGTCAGGCAGGTCTCAGTCAACTGGTTGGTTCTTTCAGTAATTCCAGTGAGTTTGTGAAAATTCATGAAAATATTGAGTTTTTTCTTAATTTCAGCTAATGGCCACTAGATCTTCTCAGGAGCATATTCTCATTTAAAAAAAGCAAACAAACAAAAACATGAAGTTTCATTATCTCTAAAACAAAATGCCATAAATACTATAGAACTTCATTTTGGCAGTTTAGATTGGTTAGGAAAGATTTCTGTTTATATCTCCATAACCCCCATAAAGCATCACTGAGAAAATCTTGGAAGGTTTTGTCATCGGTCATGTTACTTCTGAAGCTAAATATTGTATGCTATGTTCTTTGAAAAAGACATAGCATAATCTCTCTAATCCTCTCAAAGGAAACAAAGAGAAGACTGAAGATAAGGATATATCATCAACTGACTTTTATTTCAGAATTCTTATTTTTTGGTTGGAGTGTTCTGTGTATCATGTTGTGTTAGTGTACTCTCAGGTGTCACTGACCATAACACGTGAGCTTCAGTGACCAGCCTGCTCTCAGGGTTGTAAAGTGAATATTATAAGGAGCACAGACGTAGTTGTCAGCAGAACATGGAAAGGGAGAAGGATTATAGCATTGGTATATACAAGTGGAGGCCTAATTCATGAATACCATCTTGCACATATTACCATGGCTTAGGTCCCACAAAGTCAGTGATAGCAAGGCTTAGAGTGAAATACCTTCAGGTCTCCCAGCAAAGAGCCACTCATCCAGATCTTTGGCTTGGAAAGGCTTATTTCATTGTAGGAGATGAAGGTGAGCTCATCTCATAATATGTGTGATTCTGAATCTAGTAATTACTTCTGGATGCTAAGGTGGAGGATTCTTCCAACTCATTAAGAATATAGAAAACATCGAGCTACATTGCTTAGAGTAGATTGCACCCATATAGAAAAGATGAAATTATGGTAATCTTCCAGTTACAGTGTATAAAATTACATACTATTTGAGAAACATTGCATTCTCAGTGGGGGTTTCAGAAAGCTGGTGGCCAAAAGCTATCTTAATGAGACAGCTTGTTTGAAAAATACAGAAAAAATGGCAAGGGAAATAAATGAACAATTAAACAAAATGAAACTTGGATGAAAGCATAAAATGAACTTGCACAAGCTGAATCCTGAAGACATTGTTAAACGCCATATTAAAGGCATGAAGTCAAGAAAACCTTCAGCTATGTCCTTTTTAGCATCTGTTATTAGGCATTAAAAACAGTACAATATGCAAGTTAATTAGATTACCCATGAAATGTTTTGGCACAACTGAGATATGAGAGAGAAACAGAACAAAATCTACTGCTTAGCATCACTCTACTTTTTTTTCACAAATAAAACAGTGCTATCACAGAATGAAGTGTTTGCATTCTATTAAAAATACATGCAACATTTAGACTAATTAAAGAAAAAAATATCTGTGAAAGAAATTTGAAACTTAGTTACTGGATTTTGTCTAGATGAAAAAAAGCTTGAAGTATACCTGTCTCTTGCATGTCTGTGTTTTGTGTAAGACAAAGCAGTTTATTGCTGTCTGTGAGGGAAATTTTATCTTATTTTTTAAAAAATTTCTCGGAAAAATACTCTGCTCAGAAAATTAAGGATTTGGAGTAAGAATCAAGAAAATTGATCAAGAAAATCAATACAAATTCCTATGGCAAAAAAGTACAAAACATGATGAGGAAAAAAAGAGCAGCATTAGACACCAAGCCTTTCTGATTTCAAATTAAGCTAAAGAAATGGCAGAGAAATAAAATGTGTTTGGCAGTACTCTAAATTTTTTTCAAATCAGAGTATATGCTGAACCTTAGGAAGATCTGACTGAAGAGCTGTCCTGTTTATAAGTAGTGCTACAACATAGATATATACTTGCAGCAGATCTCGATTCTTCCTGTTCTTTCATCATGAAGCTGCAGAATTCTCAAAGCACGTTATGACTGTGGTCAAAGATCTTTGATCTGATGGGCATACTGGTACAGGTATTTGAAAATACTTAGAATTCTAACTGTAATGAGTTACAGCATATAATCATAGTAATAACAGGCATAAAATTCTTTAGTATACCAGTGGAATTGTGCAAAATACAGCATAAAAATAGATTTGCAATGGTGGGAGGACAGCTTCATAATCTGATTTATTTGAACTTTAAAATGAAGCTTAGAGACAAAAACAAAACTCCAGAATCAGAAGTGACTTGTACATTTATGTAACTTATGTGGTATAGAAGCAAAATTTAGAGCAGTTAGCAAAAAGTAACTGGGCAACACAATGTTGTTCTGCTTTCAGAAAATCTATTTGTTGCTGCTTTTTAAATGCAGAAAGCCTTTCCCTGCTATCATGCAAGTTACATTCATTTTGCAATACTAAACCGTTTCAGAGAATTTCTGTTGATGGCAAGGGAGAGAAAAGAGAAAAATGAATGAAAAAATAGGAAGAACAACTATTGAAAAGAGAAACCACAATAAAGGGAGGGGGGGGAGGGAGAAATTGAAACCTTTTATAATAATAATAATTTGATAGAACTTTGCATTTAAGGAGCTATTTTTTCTTTCACAGTGCCTTTAATTCAAAGGTGGATGTATTTTGCTAACTTCTGTATTAGAGTTGGGGAAATTAAAAACCCAAGAGAGATTTGAGCCACAGTCTTCAAAAACATAGTGATTATATTTTTTAATGCCTTAGTTCTGATGTTACAGCTTAAAGGAATGCATGATTTTTGTGAGGAATTTAGATACCTGATTTCAGTTCATAGTGAAGTATGTTCGTTGTTACTGCATTTCTTGTTCAGCGAATCTAAAGGTTTTCTTCAGTACAAGAATGGAATACGTCCTCAAGGAAAAAGATGACCAAAAATTTTTACTGTGCAATCTGCTTTGGATAGTGTTGCAGAATTAGCTGACAAAGGGAATTGTAGGGTCTGAATTCATTCTGTAGCTCTGCTGTGGGCCAGGAGAGGAAACTGTACATCCAAAAATGAAAATTCACATTCTTTTATACTACAGAGAATTACAAGTATTAAGATAAAAGATAAAAATCTTCCTTCTAATCAAAAGTGGATCTGTGCAGCATATCTATTACATATTCTGTACTTGTCCCAAATATAGAGTTCTTTTAGAAGGAAAGATACAGCTTGGACTTTCAAAACTGGAACAAGTACTCATTAGAGATTTAGAAAGATGTGGAGCAGTAGCTCACTGGAGACACCAGTGTAAGTTCCGTGTTTGAAAAAGCTCAGGCTACATGGACACGGATATGCATTCTGGAGTCACATCTGAGTGACTGTTAAATCAAGAGAAAGCAGTCTCAGCTGAGAAAGTGTTTGCTCAGTTTTAAAGATTAACAGCTAAGCTTGTTGTTACACAAAGTCACCATTTTGACATGTGGCTCTAAGTTCTCCTTCAGTTGTGCTCAGTCACTTCATTTACAAATATTTATATTTTGATTTTTTTTAATACAGTATTTTAGTGATTTCATAATCTGGGCAATAAAATCAGCTGATTGGATAAGTAATTAGGTTTTCAGCATAATTATTTCAAAATTTAACTGCTAAGTGTTAGAAAACTGCACTAAATCAGAAGTCTGAATACAGGGTTTATCAATGACTTAATGCATAAACAGTTTACATTAATGTTATGTAACTTGTGTGTGGGAAAAAATGCCTAATTACTAGAATGATAGGACCTTAGAGTACTACATTCCATGGTCTTTAATTAGTTCATCATACACTTTTTCAGAACCTGAATCTTCAATTAATAGCAAACATAAGTAAGGTTGATAAGAGGCGCTAGAACTGATAAGAATCTGATATGAAATGCATTTTTCAGCTTCATGGGGGTATGTAGTTGAAGATAGATAGCAGGTAGATGATAGGGGCATCTTATAATCTATTTCTCCACAGGGAGGACCCAGAAATGGAGACTTGTCATTCTCATAGCCAGAATATCCTAAGTGCAACATATTCATATAATGGATTAAATACATTAGATGCTGGATTAGAATAGCCCTTAAATTTGCTCATCTCAAGGTGAATCTTTTAAATTATTTGTACTTCTCAATGATATTTCTGTGTCAAAATCATTCAATTTTTTATAATTTCATATTCCTCTATGGTTTGACCTTCAACACCAGAACGCCTTTGAATATCAGAGTTATAATATATCTGGCATCATAAAATAAGTGATAGTAAATCAAAAGAAAGAGTTGTGCATAGTGAAATGTATCTCAGCTTGAGAATTTTGTCTGTATGGTTTCAATCATATGTAAAGTTCAACTGCCTTGGGTGGTCAGGTATTGTTGTCATCCCTACGGAAAGGCAGCCTTAGCCTTTCTGCCTTCTCACATTCTGAGTTTTGAAGAGTCCCATGGCTGAAGGTTTTGGGTAGTGGTTAACATTGGAGGGGAGAGATCTCTCTGCAACAACAGGGCTTGCTTCCACCTTTTTGAAGCAGAAAGCCTAGCCCTTTAGTCCTGGCCTTGTTTACCTTGGCACTCAGAAGGTTTGAACTACTCCTACCACCTTTGACTTTGCAGAGACTGATGTAAATGAATGTAAATTTAGTTTCTAAAATAAATTGGGAATGTTCTTCAAGCTCATAAATATTTGGGTACAAAAGCTGTGTGTGCTGGTTCCTTATGGGTTAAAAAATATCATGCAAGAGCTTTGTATTGAAGTACTCACAGAAAACTTAGATTTTTGAGAAACCTGAGTTAATATTTTAATTACCCCAAGAAAGAGAATTTTGTTTAGTGCAGTAAAGATTAGTACTAATGGCGAATGAATTTTTGTTTTGGGTTAAGTGATGGTACTGACTCGCTGACAGAAAGTGTCCATGCATGGGTAAATCAGGGGGCTTGTCACAGATTGTTACTGGAAATGCATGCAAGGAACCAACACTGATATTGGACCTTCTGTTGTTGTACACATAATTTGTAAAAGTTTTCAGGAATAGTTTACAAAGGAAGTTTCTTGAGTGCTTAGTCAAAGTCTGTATAAAGGCTGTTAGTCTGTGGTAAGGAGGTATGTGTGACAGTTGAATTCTGTAGGTCCAGACTTTCTACTGTTTTCATATAATTTGCAAGAATGTGATTATTGAATTGTTCGTGCAAAATGATGCTAATCTGCAACCCTTGCAGTTACCATTCTGAAAAAAAAAACCCACCAGTTTATGAAGTGAATCAGTGCTCTTGAAAGTGGTATGGAGTAAACTCAGGAAATGATCTTGCAGAGAGTTCTTACCTGAAAAAGATCTGGCATGGCTATGAGCCCTACAGCAAGCCTGTCAGCCGTATTTCAAAAGTCTGACAATGTTAATACTTACAGACAACAATAGTTACGTAGCCTTGTATAGCCTGTGTGCCTTACAGACTTTGAGATTTCAGTATCCTCAGAAAGCTTTACATATATGTATTAGCCACTCAAGTACAAAATTTTCATGTAAATTAACAAAATAAGATGGTAATGAAACTGACAATATGCCTGAAAATTCCAGGAGAGATGAGCAACAGGATAATTCTGTATTTGGCATTTTTTTGTTGGAGTAACTGGTGGGCTGTTTGGTTTTTTTTGTGCAGTGTATGTGGGAGAGGGAATGGGATTGTCTTCAGGGATTGACATGGAGCTGCATCAGGGGAGCGTCAGGCTGGGTGTTAGGAAAATGTTCTTCACCAGAGGGTCGTCAGGCACTGGCATAGGCTCCCCAGGGCAGTGGTCATGGCCTCAACCTGCTGGAGTTCAAGGACAATTTGAACATTATTCTTAGATTTTGGGTGGTCCTGTGTGGAACCAGGAGTTGGACTTGATGATCCTTGTGGGTCCCTTCCAATTCAAGATATTTCATGATTCTATGATGTAATTATGGAATTCTGTAACGTCTGGAAAACAAGTCCATACCTTATTGAAAATCCATCTCAAAATGTCCAAGTAAATGGCAAGTCAGTTGGGGATTTTTCAGGGGTTTAATTTCCTTAGACAAAAACATATTTCCCTTAAGCAGACAGTAAGAATGAAAGCAGTCATTTTTTTTTAGTGGGTCAGTGATATTAGAAGGAAATGCAAATGCACAACTAAACTACATAACACAAATTCTGCTGTTTACTCTCTTGGGCATTACTCTGTGTTTGGTGTAATGTTTTTATAACATTTTATGAAGTTTTTCAATTAAATATTAATGTAACTTCTTCAAAGAGAAACAAAGATTTGTAACCCTGAAGTGAAAGAGAAAAGATGAGAGAAATGATAGCACAGTTGAGCAGGAGAATTCTACATCACTTCTGAATACTTTCTCATTTATTTGAGAAGCTTTATATGCTACATAAAACAAAATATGTATATGTATAAGCTATGCTCTAATTGCATGTGGTGTGTGATCATATGTAGTAAATTAGGATCTTTCTACTGTAGCAACAAACTATGTGCTCTATCACTGATTTATTTTTAAACACTTTGTCAAGATCCTTACATTTTAAATGTCTTATACGTTTAGAGAAAAAAAAAACCTCAACAATTAAACTATAATCTACAGTTAAAGCACTAATATATTTTAGTGTTTTAAAATTCAATTGAGCTTGTAATAAATAATTTACTTAAGCAGAGCAAAAAGGAAATGATAACCACTCTTGCCTTTTGGCAAGAATGGGTATGTAGTATGCCTGATTCATCAGCACTAGACAGCAGTAACTCATGTATATGGAACAGCCTGTAATGTTTTTCAGTTTACTTGAGGGAATGAAAAATATTTAAGATTCTGCATACTCCCAGATATTCTTCAAGGTTACCAGAAGGTATAAAGGCACGTTCTGAACCTCAGGTCAAATTCATACGAAAAAGAAATGCAGAGAGAAAGACCATTACAGAGGGAAGAAGAGCGGGTTCTGATTGTTTCAGTGTGCACTAAAATATTTTGTTTTTTCTTTCCTCTTCAAAATATCTAGCTAAGAAAAATGTATCAGGACAACATAAAGGAATTAATCAGCAAAACTGTTGGTTGCGATGTGGCAGTGTGAAAAAAGCCTCGTTGCTGTAGGTCGGATTGAGGTATGTGAGACATGGTATGTAGAGAAATTATAGAAGCTTTGCTAATGAGCAACACGCTTCTGTTTGTCTTTTTTGATTTCTTGGCATTTATTATTTTTATCTGTTTACATAGATTCTTACATTCTACACTTCTCCTGTCAGACACAGAGATGAACATAAAAGTGAAATTCTATTCATTTACAACAATACATTGCCTGTTCCACCCTCAAGGTAACAGGAGAAGGGTCAACCTTTGCCTGTCTTGTATCTCCGCAATCATTATTTACATTCACTTATTTAATGTTGACCTAGACAGGAATGATCATTGAGAAGTGGCATGTGCTTGTCAAGGTGTATGTGCTGCAGGAGAAGGATAGAACTAAAATTGATCTGGTGTACAACCTTCAAATCCATTTAAATGGAAAACTGCTGAAACACCACATTCCCAAAATATGTAAGAAGAAAATGCTAAAGATATATATAAAAAACCATAGATACTTAAATTATGTTAAATAGTGGCATTTTTCAGATTTGTGTATATTATCATTCTGTTTGCTAGATTTGTAATATTGAATTATTTCTTTGAGTCAAACTACTGGAGTACAAGATTGACTGATGACACAAATTTCTTTCTATCTCAACAAAAGAAGAAACCATCTGAAAAACAAAGGGTATAAAATTGCTAATTAAAATATCAGGAGAGCATCACTGTGTGTTCTGTTCAGGGACCAGGATGGAGGGAAATAAAACACCAAGTCTATGCAGAAATTTTTCATTGAATAGAATGGAGTTAATTTAAAGAATAGGCCTACACTCAAAACCACTGTAAGAATGGCAGCAGAAAGCATAACTATTTCTCCATCCAGTGATTTTTACATGTAGTCTTTAATGATGCTGGAAAAGCAAATCTTATTAAAGACTTATTAAAATAAGTCATTGTGAAATGGGAATGTGTTTGAGACAGTGCTTTCCTCAGAGTAGAATGACGGGAAGAAAAAGAGCTAGCAATCTGGCAGCTAGTGAAACAAGCAGCAGCAGTTTCTGACACAGTAGAAAAAACATACACTCCTCTGCCTTTGCTGAAAAATATCATATAAACATCAGCCACACCACATGTTGGGGAGCCATGCTCAGATCCAGTCCAAGGCTTGGAATGAAAACAAGGTTACTTCCAGGGAGGAGGAGGAGATGGTTTACTTGTTAGTATCTCTTCAACATTATGACATTTATCAGCAAAGACAATTATTGTAAAGGTTATTTTTGCTTCTGTAGAGGGGGGAAGAATTGGTCGAGTGGCATTGCTGACAGCAAGACTGTCATTTTAAAAATTAGGTTACAATGAGTACGAGTTTCAGAAGAAGTCTGCAGAGTAGGTCCCATCTGCTTCCCTCTGGACTGCAGCATGAAAGGGAACAGATGGACATGAATTATGCCAGAAATGTCTGAGAGAGGCTAGACAGCTCCATAATCTTATTCCGTATTATCATCAGTCACTCTTAGATTCCACTTCCTATATGCATCTCACATGCATTGGTGACATTAGGAAAGTGAGGTTAGTGTGGATATGACTGGAAGGGGAGAGAATGTAGACTAAATCATCCTATGAATACAGGTCTGTAACATTCAGATGTAGCTCAGGCCTTTATAAATTATTGCTGATTAGTTGCTAATTTTAGTTTTCCCCCTTCTTTTGTTTTGCAGTTCACATGAGCACCTTTTTTTTTCTGAGTTATCATGAGAAAGTGGTACCATTTTTTTTCTGATCACCTATGTAAAAGGTAAGTACTCTGGTGTAAAATCTTAGCTTGCAAAATCAATGCCATCTTGATGTGACATCAGAGTAAGTCAGGATTTTAATCTCTCAGATGTCTTCTAATAGAAGGATTTATCATACCCTGCTCTGGAACTGCGTGAAATTGCATTGTAAATGGCAAACTTGCAGAGATGTCACCTTTAAAAAGCCTTTGCAAATGAGGAGCACAGTTTAATTCCCTACCAGCTCTGACACAGACAGTCTTAGAATGTTTTCATATGGTTTCATTTGTGTTTCCCAATTAAAAATTGTGCTTAGATATTGTGCCTTACATTATTTCAAAGGCTCTATTAGTAATAATAATAGATATATTACAGTACTGCACAATACACTATATATAGTAATGTAGTCTAATATTATCAAATAGCTAGTGATTTAGGGGAACAGAAAGATCACAGATCCCATTAGAACTTTCCATCAGTTTAAATGTGTCCTTCTTTACAGGCGGTGACTGCTAATGTGTATGCAGTCTCACAATTTAGCTTTTCTTAATAACTATGGCAATTGGTATCTATTTGTTAAGGTCTCAAAAGCAGCCTTCCACAGTGGTTGTGCCTTCCTTTTGAAACCCAGTTTTTTCTTTTTTATAATATTATATTATAGTCCATAAGATGCAAGGGGCAAATAATGCAATCAACTATTACTTTTGTGTAACTTCTGCATTTCAAAAACATCTCCATCTCTCTTGCATCTCTAGTTCTTTTCTGGTTATGCAAAAGAGAAGTGGTTAAAGCATAGCTTTGAATTAGATTGCTTAGTAATGGTAAGCCTTGCTACTCCACAGTGGTTTTCAGGATGTTTTTTTTGCCCTGTTCTTTGAAATTTGTACTCCAGTTACTATTTCACTCAATACCTAATTTAAAACTAGCAATTTACACTACTGTTGGAACTGCTGATTTCAGAGTGGACAAATTCCTTTCAAGCCACTGCAAACCATGACTTACATATCAAATACCATTTCAGAGCTTCTAAGTATGCTCTTTTTTTCTCTCTGCATTTGCTTTCTTATATCTTTATATTCAGAATTCTAAGGTAGGACTATTTCTCTGAATGGTTAAAAAAAAACAAACATCAATGTGTGATGTAAAAGAGTAAGATATGTCCTTTTATCTTTCATTTTGGAAAATAAAAAGACCGCCTTGTCTTTTGACAGAACTTATGGGTACATACTGTGTTTCTGTTCATAGTAATACATTAGTTTAAGCTATAATTTGTTCTATGAAAAAAGGCGAGAAGTAATCATCAGTGCTTCATATAATGCTTTGTTGGTTGTTTCGCTGTTGGTACTTTCAAAAACCCATTGCAATCTCAGGTGTTTTAGGGAAAGCAAAGCTGGCACTGAGACAGGAATTTTATAAAATAAACACGAAAGGTCTATGTTCTACATTTCTTTACTTGTTTATGTGAGAATTTATTTACTCTCTGAAGAAGTTAGTGTTCTATCAGGGTACCTTGCAATTTGGAAAAATATGTAATTAGGGGACTGCTTTCTAGGAACCAATGGGAAGGTATAGTCACTAATCAGTGTTTTTGCTCCTTATCTGCTATGGGTTCAATTGTGAAGTCAGTGTTTTACACTTTGGCTGCCTCAAGGCCTAAATATATTTCAGGGCTACACTGAACTAGCAGAACACAAGTGCAAAAAAAAAATAACCCATTTGGGCTTTATCCATGAAAAATGTGTAGTCAGTTTTTGAATGTTGACTAAAATCTCATTACTTTGGTGGCAAATGAGCCATGAAACACACTGTCAAAAATATAGAGCCCAAAATATAGTGGCACTAGATATTTTATCTCAATGGAATGTACTACAAAAGGTTTGAACTCTAAATCAGTCAATGCACTTAAGCACACAGCATCATTCATCAATGAGAAATCTTCGTTGCAAAATTTGTCCATGATGGCAGCGTTAATGAAGTTCCATAATTTCTCTCAACCTCAGAAAACTATTATTTCATGTGTATGAAGGCATAAATCTACCACAATTACTTCAACCATGGCCTTGCACAAGGCTCTAGGCTACTGACTTTATTGTGAGAATTTCATTGTAATCTTTCATCTTCTCTTCATTCTTGCCTAAATGTTAGATGTATAATACCAGATTGCTGATCACAGATATGGGAGATTGGAGGAAAGTGCTAAACCAGAACAAGAACTGAAAAGACAGTCTTGGTTATGTGAGACATCATAACATGTCAGGAAAGGCTTTCAGAAGTATTCCTGAAGTACCTGCACTTGTGTTCTCCTTCATTTCCATAGCAGAACAGAATTATTTTACTACATGGCTGAGATAATAGGACAGCTGTATTTGTTATATCAAGTACTTGTGGATTGTGCATCTGGGAAACGAGTAGTATTTGTAGTCAGAGAATGAAATGGCTAACTGATCAATGCAAACAATGGTAAAAGAGTCATTATCTATGGACAGTACACTTTGAAGAATAGCATTTGATTTGTACAAAGCACCCCTCATCTCTGTGTTCAAGTGATAAGGTTTTCTTCAGTCATACATGCACAGTGCTCAACATATGGCAGTCCACAGAAAATCTTAGCATCTCACAAGCATAGCATTGTTTTTTCTCACTCTCTTGAAGTTAGGTATGCTGCAACATAGGAAGCAGAAATCAGTGTAAAATATGTATGCTTTGGAGAGGAGAAAAATGACATTCTGAACCTCCTGAATGATAATGAATGTACAACACACAAAGCCATTTTGCTGTCATGATAAGGAAATAATCTCTTTAACTGTCTTGAAATATATGTGCTGTGATTTCTCTGTGCTGTTCATACTCTTCATACTGTATAGATACTTGTCTTCAAACATCATGCATTAAATTTTAAGGGGAAATAGTCTAGATGTCAGGCAAAGTGCTTGCAGCCAGCATACACTGAACTGATTTACTGGAAACACAAAATCAAGTGCAGATGAATGGAATAAGAGGATTTCAATGTAAAAAGTTGCAACGTTGAAGATTGTTTTAGTGTAAAAATTGAAAACTTTGGCAGCTGCATACAGTGGTTAGGGGAACAGACCATTGTTCAGAATATATTTTTTAAGTCCCGTTTATATGCTAAAGGACAGGGTTCACGTCCCATAATTTAAGCAGTTCTTAATTAAAATAGATCTGCTTCCATTTCAAATAGAGACTGATCTGCAAACTGTAAAAAAAGATTCAAAAAGTCATCATAACCTAAAAAGACAACTTGTATTATTCATGAAACAGTATAAATTTGTAAGACTCTATTATGTTTTAAGAATAGATGTTACCAGACTTCCATTTCTCCTTATCTGTGTAAAGACTCTGGATCATCACTTAGCTCGTGCTTGTTTTACAAAACAATGATATATATTCTATGAGAATATGTATCATATGAGTATCTCATAGGAAGCAGTATTGTTTGGACTCATTACATTCATTTACAGAATTGATTGTGAATAGGTCAACCAAATCTAGCCCTCCTTGTTATGTTGCTGGCTAACGGATTTAGTTTCTCCTGCTCTTTCAAGTGTTACATCCTGTGTCATTCAAGTATGAGGAACAAACACCACTTTAAAATGTGGGTTGTTGCAGGTAATCTGGAGTTATTCATTTGTTGATGAGAAGCAAGAATTTTAAGCAACAGAATTAACTTTTTCATGTTTCTGTGAGTTCTTGCTGAGATACTTTTTCTTACTTCACTCTCAAAAGCTGCCCTGAATTATCAAGTCAAATGTGTTCAGGTTCACTACATTTTCTGAAACCTCTTCATCAAGCAGTTAAAAGCTCATCCAACTTGTGACATTTTTGCATACAAGAGTAGTATTAGCAACTCCAGAGAACAATCACAGTTTAGATGGGCTGAAAAAGTTTTTGGAGGTAGCTCCACTTGCTGTGAAAACTGAGACTTCAGCAATCTAATCCAAGGTAACCATTTATGGGAATGGCAGGTGACCAGGCTATATATTCACTCTTTACTGCAAAATAAACATGTTTACCTTTTCACATCTGAAAATATAACTTCAAATACAATGTAAACAGGCAATGTGGAAAGGTCATTCTTGAATCATAGAGTGCTTCATTTATATGTTGTCCAACACTATTTTCAGTAAAGGCGTATACAGCTGTATTGTTTTGTTTTGGCAAATTCAAATCTACATAGAAAATAAAGAGGAACAATAGAAGTGAAGCACAAAAGTCTCAGAAGTTATTTTCCTCATTCCCAGCAGAGAGGACAAGTTGTTGCTTTTCTGGAAAGATAAATTTAACTTATACAATAAATTGCTGCTGAGATTTCTCAGCAACTGTTGTAGAAAAGACAAATCTGTACAAATGTTGTGGACATTATTAGCTGAATGGAAAAGATAATTTCTGATTTCTGTTCACCCTGTTGATACCACACAATGAAACATTTGTGGTAGAAAGCAAGCACTGACATCTACGTTCACCACAGAAGGCAGCAGGAAGACCAAAGTAATCCTAGTAGCCATTTCATAGCATCAAAAAAACCACTTTGTGCATGAAGTAGATTCTCCTTGGTGGGCAATGTTTTCAGTTGGTCCTGTTTTATATTTTGTTGGTGTTCTACACTCAGTTCAGGAATGCAGCCCTCCAAGTAAAGCCATTATGTATTACTTACATGTAAACTCAAATAAGTGTAAATGTATACCTGCCTTATAATTTAAGTTTTGAAAGCTATTGTTTTTAAAGGATAACTTAAAAACAGTTACCTTGGAATTGAAGTTTTATATTGCTGGAATTTGTGCTGCAATACAGAGTTGATGTCTTCCTGGAGGTATGAACATCATTGTGAGGAATAGAAAGAATGAAATTTTAAACAGTTTTCTTCCATATAGTTAAAATTTTCCACATCTACTGCTAGGACATACGTGTAAAAAAATGGTATTAGAAGTTTGGAAAGGCACACAACAGAGGTGTTGGTCTTTCTCCACCTACTGATTAATGCCTGCTGTTACCTCTTAGTGTATAAAAGCCCAGAAGAATGAAAATACCTTTTCTGACATATGTAGTGTTTGTACTTTGCATGTTCCCCTCTGCCATGACAATCATTTATTAACTTAAAGATCAAATCACGGTAAACAAGTTTAATTTTATTCCCCCCTTCTTTGTCTTTATCAAATTCTGAAAAGGTAATTATTGTGCTTTATCAGGAAATGCATTATTTTGAACACTGAAGAGTTAATTATGAATGTCTGAGAATATGTGCAGGATGAAAGAACTTCGTGACATACATAACCTGGTACAAGTCACACATCAGCTTTTGACAAACAGTAATACCTTGTTAAGCCCCAATATTATCACTAGTTAAATTAGATATCTTGTTAAATCACGGAATCACAGAATTGCAGGGGTTCGAAGGGACCTCTAGAGATCATGGAGTCCAACCCCCCTGCTAAAGCAGGTTCTCTACAATAAGTCACATAGGTAGATGTCTAGATGGGTCTTGAATATCTCTGAAGAAGGAGACTCCACAACCTCTCTGGGCAGCCTGTTCCAGTGCTCCTTCACTCTCTCCATATAGAAGTTCATATTTGTGTGGAGCTTCCCGTGTTCCAGTTTTTGGCCATTGGTCTTTGTCCTATTACTACACACCACTGAAAAGAGTCTGGCCTCATCCAACTGCCTCCCACTCTTTAGATATTTAAATGTATTCCATTTTCAAACAAATAATTTGCCACTAGGTCTATTTTTCAGACTAAAACTTTGTTACAAATATGTTTTCCCTTCCAAGTAATGTAAAGTAACAGTATAATGCACGTGAATATAAATATTGTATTTAATTACAAGCATAGGCAAGGATCTGTGTGTGATACAAACTTTCTTTTTTTTTTCATTTGCTATTATCGCTGCCTAATTAATATAGTAAAAAGGTTGTTGCATAAATCAGTGTTTGACCTCAGTGCAGTCTTGCTAATATCCCTATATCCAATAGATCTTGTTCTGTAATTCCCCTGGAAGAAGTGGGGTATGTCAGATAAATGAAAAGAACAGATGTAGATTAAGAGTGATGTAAATTTCAAGTCCGCACTTTTAATTTCACTAAATATTATTTTCCATCTTCATGATCACATTACACTGAAACGTTGGAACTTCAATTTCCTCTACCATTTCATTTAATAAAACCTTTGTCTCATCTGAGTTCTTGAAGAGATGTTAGCTTTAAATCACATTGACTTCACCCTATCCAATTTACATATGCTGAAGAAATAAAAGTCTTTTCAAGAGTTGCCATGGGGCTTTAGAAGCCTCAAAGGAGTATTAAGACCTTGAGTTTAATGTGTACTGCCTCCAACACAAAACACAAATCTTCCCAACAGAATACTAATGGTTTTGTGCAGTTACGTTTTCCGTGCAAGTTTGTAACATAAATAAACAGTCTACATATAGAGAAAAAATAACTAAATTAAATCTGTGTGTTTGAATTTAGAATTATGCCAGCTAGAAATAAAAAATGCTTTCTATAGGCCTGTATTACATAAGGAGTGCTATGTGGCTTGACAGATGTACAAAATAGAATACAGGATAGATTAAAGGGGGAATTCAGAGTGGCTCAATTTTTTTCTCTAAGGGTTGTGTACCTGTAGAATTGCATTAAGAGTTTCACAAAGCCACTGCAAATATACATATAAGACATTTTGTCTTAAATCTGTGTAAACAAAAATGCTTCCACACTGGATTTACTTAATTTTGTATTTTGGTTTTTATAAATCGTAGTCTGTTTTAAAACATAAACCAACTTCTCTGCATGCAGTAACAAAGGGGGGGGGGAAATGTTTTCCTAATATGACCTCAATCTCATCTTTGTAATGGATTTCTCATTATAATAATTATATCCCATTAAAATGTCAGAACTGGTTTAAAAGATATCTAAGAAGACTTGTCTGTTTGAGCAAACTAGCAGGCAGAAACCTTGATGTTAATTTACTTGGCATCATTTAAGGGAAATGGAGAAGTACAGTACATAAAATGAAAATTCTTGTTTGACAGAAAATGCAAGCTGCTTGACTATATATAGTATTAACACATAAATAATAGGACAATCATAAGTAATTAGGGAGCATTTCCATTACATAAAGAGAAGGTTTGTTTCAAGTGGAGAGCGGGGTGAGTGATTCAGGCTGAATACTATCCATGACAAATCTAGCCCTGTATTCTGTTCAGGAATTATCAGCAAGAAGGCAGACATTTATTCATTTGTTTGGGTGAGATTGCAAAGCCCTGTCTCTTGCAGGAGTTCTCTTCCTGAGGTGGTGGTATTTCCAAGAGCAGTTGCTCGATGTGAATGGGAGCTACTCAGCCTCTTTGTGAAGAAAGCGTCTGAACTATTTGGGCCACAGTGTGACAGCCTCTACACAAAGAATCAGTTTCTGCCACAAATCATATGATCCCTGTTGTTTCAGTTCAGTAAGGTCATCCTGGTCTGCCTCCTTATTTAGAATGATTTCCATTCCTCGGATGTTCGTGAACAAGCCCTGTGATAGAGTTTCCCTCTCCTTGGTATGTTTTTGTGTTAGGCACAGGAATTGTGTTTAGTGAATTAGGGCAATGACCACTTTTTGAAATTACACTTTCCTTACTACTGCTGCTTTACTGTTCACTCAGGTATTCTCTGGTATAATGTCCTTCACAGATAGAAAACACTATGTCAAAACAAACTGTAATAACCAGAATATATCAGATTTGTACATATATTGATCACTGAAAAGATTTTTAATTTGTATCTTTATAGAAGCAGGTTTTAAATACAATTCAAAAGTGTTCATGCATTTTTTTTTTAGTAAATTCATAAATAATGGTAGGATGTAAATGAATGAAAACAGTACAATTTCCTACCAAAAACATTTAGAACGTAGTCTTAGAGTTTTCACAAAATACCACTACTCACTGTGTTTGTACTATGCAAGTTACTTAGTTTTAAAATAAATTGCATACAAGCTTCCAAAGATTAATTGGTAACAGAGCCAGAACTCATACTTCTTATGCAGGCAAACCTACCATTGATTTAAAGGGCATTTCCCTGAATGAATGGCATGTTGAAACTCCTGGAAGGAAGCCATGCTACAAAGAATTGAATTGAATGGGGTCAGAAACAGTCCCAGAAAGCCCTATTAAGCTTGGAAAACACCCTACTGAATTTCTTGCCAAATGCAGTATTTGCTATCACATTATATAAAGAGTAGCTTGCTTTCCTACAGAACTGGCTTAGTAGTGTTTGCCAGTTTGTAGGGTGCAGACAGTACAAACAGCATTCCTGATCCATCTCATACTGACAAATCTTGCCCAGGTTGTCCCAGCATCCTGACCATGGTAGCTGCTGTGGATGTGCACAAAGTGTTGTTTACTTGAATTGGACCACAGACTTTTGGTCTTTGCTACCAGTGTATTCATCTTGACATGCATCAATTTTTCCTTGATGGCTTTGGAATCACACAGTGATGCATAGTAGGATGATAAATGTATTTACTGTGTGTATTTCCCAATACTGGAAATCTCTTGCCTTTTTAGAATGTCAGATAAAGTTAATAGGGCAACCCTCAGTAAACAAGACTAATTACCTTGGTAATTTAACTTAAGTCCTTGAAATGGATTGTCAGAAATAAGTTTATTTATGTTACCAGACTAAGGATACATTTCCCTGTCAGATGTTTCAGTGCTGTGTAGTAATCTCTCTCCTGATAAGCACAAAGAGCTAGACACATTTGTTTCTCATTCCTCTGCATACAATTAAATGGACTTTCAAATTGCTCTCAATTAATGACTTGAATTTGAGATTTTTAACTTAATGTTTCTTATTAATTCTTCTGTTGTGCTTGATAGTTTTTCTAATTAGCTTCAGTTCTATGCTCTAAATGATTTGGTTGTTACACCTAAGTGGATAACCAATAGGTGGTGACAGCAGTACACTTCTCAATTTAACCTAGTTATGCACAGTTGAGCAGCCTGGCCTTTCTTTTTATGATATCATTTCTTACAGTGTGACTCTTGGTGATAAAACATATATTTGCTTTTAAAATTTAGAGATACTTACACTGATGTAAGTCTGAAATAGCTTAGAGTCAGTGATAGTACACATAAGAAATTAGCATAGGAAAGACTATAATAATGGCCAAAGATTTTAAAGTCTCAAAGAAATTATTAGGGAACAACATCTAGAACATTCTTCCCTCAGAAGATTCTGTCTCTTCAGAACTAAAATTTGTACTTACTAATTTACCTATACAAATAAGATGATACATTTCAGTATATTATTAGGAGAGTATTATTGTGAAGCAATATATTGAATTTCTGACCATTCAGCCCATAAAAACAGATATCTAAATATTTTGTGAAAATTAAAAATTCATTCTATGTTTAAGATGTAATCTAGATCTATGATACTTTACAGGCAGAGTCTATACTATACTATACTTACAACCATTAACCCCATCTGCTAATTGCTTTACCTGGAGTTAGAATGTTCGCTGAATTTGGGATGTATAAACATTGAAATAATAAAATCAACAGTTTCTATTTAAGGTAAAGTTCTTCTCCTAGAGCTTTGTTAATGAACGACAAAATTCTGACCTTATATGAAGTTAATGGGAATTTTGCATGTATTTTAACGGTGCACATTACAAAATTCCTCATTATTTCACAGTAGGTCATTTTTTTATTACTGGAAATATCTTCTATGGCTATTTGCTAAGAAGCAGAGTATTTTCTTTTAACCTATTTGTATTTCAAAATATCAAATTTTAGCTACTTCCATACTTAAGAAGCAGGGAATATTTTATTGAAATACACTCTTGAACTCATTTTTTCTTACATTTTGAAATGTACATTTTAATGAATTATCACGATCCATTTATAGTGCTGCATATTTTACTTGAAAATATGAAGAAGTTTAGAGACTGGTGATGTCTCATTGCTTTGCTGAACACATTTCCCATATTCTAGAACAGCACATCAAAAATCACAACTAGTCAATGCCATACATAATGTCAGATGACAAACATCAGTCTGGGATTTCAGCAGATCAGAAGCAGTAGTTCAACTGCTTTCAAATAACTTATTGGGATTGGTGGTAAACTATGAATTTAAGACGTGGTATGTTACAACTGACTAAGAATTATGATATCCTAGCCATTACTGTACAGAGGAGTACAGATATGATGGTGCAGCAAGAGCATCAAGACCTTTTTCATCAATCTCTGGCACTGGTTAGTCTCAGAATTTCCATCCCACATGAAATGCAATATTTATTTTGTGTCATCCATCTAATATGTTTAATTCCAACTTCAACTTCTTGTATTATTGACAAACTGCTGGATTACAATAGGCCTTGTCAAGACATTTATGCACACTGGAAATGTGTTCCAAGAGGCATACCTTAACCATAAGATAAAAGATTTCTTTCTCATGCCTCGAAACACAATTTTCTAAATCTCTTCCATCCCAAAAGATACAGTGTCTAGCCTTCAGTGCTCAGTATACATCATATCTCAAAAAGTTCACTAGTATGATATTGATAAATATTAATTGCCTCCTGTTTAGATGCCACAAATGCAACCTCAGTGTACTAATACTTTGCATTTGTACATTTCATTTGTACAGTTGTAGCAGCACTACAATTAATACTGCAGTGCTTGAAGCATGGGTACTTGCCAGATGTTTCTTCTTAATATATTACTGGAGTGTTATTCCTGCTGGCCAGTACATTGTTAATACATCATGTGAGCAATAATCCTGCCAGCCATTACTATGTTAATGCATCACTTAGTGTCATTCACTTGACTCATTGAAATAGCAGCAGCTACCAGGAACACATTAAAAATTTCCGAAGTCTATATGTTTTATTACAAACAACAGCCCATTTCCTAAAGTAATGATTTGGATAGAATGGAAGAAAAAGAAAATCTAATAAATAGGATGAGATGGACAATGAACTTAATCCAATACGTGTTGAATGAATTGGACTCCTTTCATTGATATCAGTGGACTTAGGCATTAGACTACGTGTACTAATTAACAGTCATGACACAATATTACTTTTGTTAGTTTTTGGAAGCCAGACTAAGTGCTGAAGACTTCTGGAAAGCGTGATTCTTTTATTTTTAATGTGATAGCAAGAAATTATATTTAAAATAGCACCAAAAAAGTAAGTCAGATGCTTCTTTATAAATACATATGAGTACATAAATGCATTCAGATATGCAGTTGTGTCAGTTGCTTCTGGATACTCATGAGCAAAAGTTTGTACTCAAAGTTTACAAGATTATGTTCTAAATTGCCAGGAGCACAGTCCTGGATTTTATTTTGTTTTGTGGAGTTTGGGGGGCAAACACATTTTTTTTAAATTGATGATTATAAATTATGTATCTCTCTTTATCAGTAGGCTACTTTGACAAATGAGAAGCCCACAGTTTAAGACAGTACTGGTTTTTAAGATCAATAGCCTATAACTCATATCAGAGTAATTCTCTTGAGCATTCAAATGAAGTAGATTATTACAGACAGATGTGGTAATTATAGTACAAAATTACATCACCTTTAGCAGTACCTGGAATTCAAGAATGTGTCTTTATTTCTTGTTTGTTGGATTGCTTTAACATATACATGGTCTTCCTGTTACATAGATGAAGATTCTGGTTTCTTAATCATTTGTATTTGTAGATAATCTTGCTGCAAAATCTTGTTTAGAAACTGGTAGATGTTGGAGGACAGAGGTCTGAAGTAAGTAGGAGCAAGTACAGTCTCCTTTCCTAATGAATTAAAATCTGGTATAGTAACATATAAATGTGGTGTAAACTCAAGATTACGAAAATAGGAGTCAACCAGTGCTTGCTAGCAAAATTTAAAATAATATTTATTTCAGGAAAAAAAACAGTTGGATAAAGCTTTAATTAAAGTCAAACTCTCGGAAAAGTATACAAACCTGCAAAGGTCAGATTGACTTTTACCAGACCAATATGTTTTATTGATAGCATCTTTTAGAGATTTCTTGGGTACAAAATTGATTCAGGATCTTAATGTAGTAGCTTAGAGGAAACCTCCCTAGGAGGAACTGTGAAAAGGAAAGTAATGAGACTCTACCAGGGATTGATATATTATAAATCGTTATGTCTTAACCGTGTCTCAGGCAGTGCTTTCCTAACCTTTGAAAATTGTGATTGACTGAAGCAATAGTTAATGTTCCTGCTGTTGACTGAGCATTTAGGAAACTCATATGTAGTCTTAAGAGTGAGATTGCGCTTTTAAGACTCTGCTCTGCACTGTGCTCATCTCAAGGGAATTTCTGAGCAAGACAGCTGAGTGGGCTCTGCTCAGACATTAGCATGAATATGGTCTTTGGAACCTTAGGCTCATACTTGGCACACTCTTTTTCTCTATTTGTAGGCTGATCCATAAGGGATATCTAAGCTGTCATTTGATCTCCTGCCACCTCTCACTTTCTGAGGAGTGAATTTCACCATCTGGTCAGGAATGTGCTGGGACTGCATTTATGCAGAGAAAATGGAAACAGAAGGTCTCTGTTCTCTTTCTGTTCTTGCACATGTATGTGTAGGCCAGTAACAGTCTCTTCTTTAACATCAATAATCCAGGTAATTGCAGTTCTTCCCCTTCCTTCATGGAGTTTTTCATATGTAAGGAAAGTAGTTGTAAAGCTGTTGGATAAAAATACAAATAAAGAACAACACTGGTATGTGCTCAGACTGCAAGCATTCACCTGCAATCCTCAAACAGCAAGCAGCAGAAATTGTACAGTAATATACAAGCAAATTGCGTACACATTTATTCTGCAGGGAAGAAAACAAATGTGGAGTATATTAATAAGTGCTGCTAGGGCATACTTTTTAAGGTATGTATTGTCTTCCTGATAGGTGCTAGAACTGCTCAGCTTTTCTTAATATATTTTCATGTATATATGAAACTGAAGGAGAATTTTCTCGGGAAATAAAAAAATACTTGTATTTATACCTTTCAGTCATTTTCAATTTGGGAAGCATATATTGCCTTACAAATATTAATACATAAGCCTGACAAATGGTCTTGTTGGACACAGTATAATTTTTCAAACTGGAACTGAAGCAGAAAGGCTGTCCCAGTGGAAAAAAACTGGCCCACAAAATCAACCTTTCTCCCAAAAGTGTGCTTAAAGGCCAGAAATATAATTAGAAATCCTTTAGATTGCATCAAGGATTAGGAAAATTAGGGGCGTAGTCATTGCCAATAGTTAATTCATCAAATAAATCAGGTAAGCAAATAGCTTAAAATGATGCCTGCTACTTACTGAGCATATGCTCATAATTTACTCAGTCAGTGAAAGAACTGGGCTAAATAATCTCCAATAATAATGAGTTTCTGCAGGGTGGTAATTCTGAAACACGTACATATGAAAATCTGATGAGATCATTCTTTTGATATGTAAAGTATCTCTGATATTTTGATACAAATATGGATATATAATGAAGATAGTGCAGTTACTGGTCTAGACTTCTTGCCTCATCTCTTAAGAATTGTGTAAGTTAACCTCTAAAAAATGCATTTCTGTGGTAGCCTTTTATCCCTCAGCTGGAAGTATGAGGTAAGAGTCAGCTGAGATGAGCTAAGCCAAGTGTATTGAGGGGCTGAACAAAAGTACCTATAACCCAGGAGTCACTTGATGGTAGTTTCTATGATTTCTAGAATGTAGAAATGGTGACAAATCCACTGGCCTTCAGGTAGGCTGGAGCAAATGTTTCACATTTTGAATACAACAAAAATAATTCTTTTGATCTTGAACTGTCACTGGTGGTAGTACATGTTAATAAAGGTGTTCCCCATAGTGAAAAAGTTGGCCAAATCATTTTTATCTACTCCATAACTTCAATGAAACAAAAGCTGTACTAGAAGAAATTCCCTGGAAGGCTAAGGGTGAACAGAGGGATTTAAAGAATCTCTGCAGAAAGCTCTCTTAACTCCTACTTAAGACTTCTCTCTGTCTGCTAGTCTCACTGCTGCCCTTCTCCCTTTCATGAGCAACACCAGCTGCCGATACCTCATTTTTTCCCTCACCATAGCTAGCCCTCTCCCCAGAGATCCATTCAGCTGAAGGAGATGAAGAGTGCAGGATGATGGGCCTTGGTTGTGCGACACAAGTGGACGACTTCAGATCTGACCTCCTAATTTTGAGTCTGGCACAGTTCCTCAATAAATTAAACAAATTTGTTATCCCTTGTCCCTTATGTGTATTATAATGTGTTGTTCCTGATTTACATTTTAGGACTATATTGAGCGTGTATCTATATAGAGATAGATATTTTATATCAGTCTAAAACCTTCCTGTGTAAATAAGACAGTATGATTAACAGTTGAAAATTGTCTAGCCATTAGATAGTATATCTCCTATGCATTGTAGCTTTGATAATAAATTACTGTTAACATTTTTGCTGAATGAAAATATGTGCCTTTAGGCTATTGAAGCAGATTCCGTTAGCGTCCTTTTTAAGAAAAAAAAAAGGAATTTTTATTGTAATCTATTCATCATATACATCTGAGAATGCATTCTAACAAGACTAACTGCAAATGAGTCTGATGCTACAAACCCTTCTAATAAGTAATCTCCTTCACTTCCTACTGCATAAGTAATGTTTATTTGATGTATGACCATTTTCATTGTTGGTAGCTTGCTGGATATCCATATATTTGGTCACTTGAAAGTATGCTTTAATCACTTATATTTCTACATAAATACACATTACACCAAGTTGGGAGGGTGTGTTGATCTGCCAGAGGGTAGAAAGGCACTACAGAGGGACCTGGATAGACTGGATCGATGGGCTCAGGTAAACTGTATGAGTTTCAATAGGGCCAAGAGTTGGGTCCTGCACTTTGGTCACAACAACGCCAGGAAACCCTACAAGCTTGGGGAGGAGTGGCTGGAAAGCTGCCTGCTGGAAAGGGACCTTGGTGTGCTGATGGACAGTCAGGGGAATATGAGCCAGCAGTGTGCCCAGGTGGCCAAGAAGGCCAATGGCATCCTGGCTTGTATCAGGAATGGTGTGGTGAGCAGGACTAGGGAAGTCATCCTGCCCCTGTACTCGGCATTGGTGAGGCCCCACCTTGAGTACTGTGTTCAGTTTTGGGCACCTCAGTACAGAAAGGACACTGAGGTGCTGGAGCAGGTCCAAAGAAGGGCAACAAGGCTTGGAGAATATGCCCTACAAGGAGAGACTAAAGGAACTGGGGCTGTTTAGTCTGGGAAAGAGGAGGCTGAGGGGAGACCTTACTGCTCTCTTCAAATACCTGAAGGGTGATTGCTGTGAGAGCGGGGTTGGTCTCTTCTCACTGGTGACAGGTGACAGGACAAGGGGAAATGGCCTCAAGTTGCGCCAGGGGAGGTTTAGGTTGGATATCAGGAAAAACTTCTTTACAGAAAGGGTTGTTAAGCACTGGAACAGGCTCCCCAGGGAGGTGTTTGAGTCACCATCCCTGAATGTGTTTAAAATTTGTTTGGATGTGGTGCTTGGGGACATGATTTTGTGGTGGGTTTTTAGAGTTAGAGTAGTATGGTTAGGTTGTGGTTGGATTTGATGATCTTGAAGGTCCTTTCCAACCTGAGCAGTTCTATGATTCTATGATTCTTTGTCCTTTTTTATTCTGGGTTGACAACAATCTTTTGAGGCTTGTAAGATTGATTTCATAATTCAGAAAAGACAAACAGATTAGTTTTTCTCTTTAAGTAACACTGCTGCTTTTGGCAAAGTCTCAATTTTACTTCTAATTCTTATAACATGAAGTCAGGTAGAAGTGTTGTATCTTGATCTTGTCCCTGTATAATGCAAATATAGAAAATCTTTGACAAAAGAGTAGAAGTCAACAATATACCATTATATATCTATTTTGGTCCGAACAGTATGTTAGAAACTAGAACTTCTTTTCACTTGCTTTTTTAATTAGCCATTTAACTTACGGTTAAACAGACTACAAGGATGCATGGTCTGTGGTTAACAAGAATGTGATGATTTCTTAACTGTAAGAAATTCTAATTGGTTGGTAATAAATCTTTAATTTCATACATGTTTATTTAATGTGGATTAATGGTTTATGTCTCATTGAGCTTCACAGCCTCTATTAAAATAAATTTAGCTGTAGAAAAATAAGAAATCTACACATTTCTCATTAAACTAGTATATAATTTAGAGTAATAGATTCAAGAATGTGTGTTTATGGGGTAAGAGAAATAAGTCAATGTGTTTTTATAAATAGATTCTTATGCATTGATAGATTGCAGAGCCTACTGAGACACTATACCATGTATAGCTAAAAAAAACTATGTCTGCAGTATTTATATAGTTTGCACAGTACTTTACAACTCAGTATGCCTGTATGATAAACTAAGAATACTGGTCTGTAAAGCAGGGTAAATCGTTTTTCTGATATTCAGTTTATAAAATCCAAAGGGACACTCATGAATTAACATTTTAAATGAACAGATAAAATGGTTTAGCAAAACCACTATGGTAATTTATTACCAAACGTAGACTGTACATTTGATGAGCAGTCATAAGTGTAAATAATTCTGTGATTTCAATCACACGATGTTACTTAAACAGCAGGATTAAACAATAATGTTTGTTATGATTATGTTTTCATTAACCACCCACTGATAGCCCCAGATGGGTTTTTACAAAATCTGAATCATTACCATCTGCAGAGATCTGTTGACAAGTGACTAACCCTTTACATTAGGTACGCCGTAAGTATCCATGTTCCCCTGGCAACCATGACCTCCTCATTCTGATGATGTTCTCACTATTCCTAATACTCCAGCTTTACAGACTCTTGAATTTATTATATAGATGTTCTTTATAATGGAAAACCTGTAGTGATTTTCTTCGTGAGTATGTATGAACCAGAACAGCACACTACCTAACAAACTTCTAGCTTCATGGTTGTTGGTACTAATTTTAAATCTATTCCACATCACAATAACAGAAAAAAACGCTTCTGTGGAACCCAGATTTGAGATTTGCGTACCAGCCATTTTACATGCAAAAGAACTGTGAATTGAAAGGACTTTAGCACATGCTTTGCAGCATCACTGCCAAAACCCACATAACTGTGGATATATGCTTTTGCAAATTTATGATTTGCAACTCCTTCCTCCTAAGGGCTCAGACTTTCTGATTTAAATTAGTTTTGTGTGCAGATGGGTCTCCATACACTTTTAGTACAATGTGAGTGTCACGGTTCACCCAACATTTCCGCTACTAGATTTTCATACTGAAATGCTGTATCTGCTTCTGGGATACTTGCTTTTGAAAAACCCTTTTTCTCAAAGGTAATAGTCTCCTGAACTCAAGAAAAGGCAAATATTAACTTATTTTACTGTGCATTACATATACAGAGTTTAACAGCTAATTATTCATTTTTCTAGGTGGAGAATAATGTGTAATAAACTGAATCATTCTTACCAAGTAACATGTTCATTTTCCAAAGCAATGTTGGGGTATTCGTTCTTTAAGCAGTAATATATCTTGTGCTTACTGCACTGCGAAGTTGAAGGTCAGTCATTTTATTAACCCCAAATGACTTCATACTCTATTAAACATAAAGCATATTTGAATTATTAATTAATATTGCTATACTATAGTGTGCTCTATCCTCTTATGTCTTTCTAGTCTGTCATTCTTACTGCTCCCCATCCCAGTGAGACTCTTCATGGTAGTTTACAAGTTCACATCCCAGTGAATAATTTACAAGTACTCAATTTAGTTTACTTTTAAAGAGTTGACAGTGGGGATGAATATATTGTTAATGTGAATTTCTGCATTTCTTTTCTGACTTTAGCATGGACTTACTGTGTGAATGACTGCCTTCTTTCTTTTAGTTCGTCATCTGTACAGTACAGATGGTAACAGGGTGGTTTTTCAGAGTTGTTTCAATGGCCAATTAATTACAATCCTTTGATTATAAGTTGTTCTATTATTAGTCCCTGGATAAATACTTGGCATTCTCAGAAGTAGGTGACAGTGGCATCAAAATATTATCTGTTAAGAATTATAGTATTTTATCAATAGTCATGCCACTGAAGCTGTGCATAAATTCTTCCATTGAGGAAAATTACAGCAGATCAGTCAGTGATTCCATAAAACTGAGATCTGCTACAACTGGTGGAAGATACATAAGAACCAATGAATCACTAAAAAGTTAAACTACAGAATTTGTAGTATGTTTGCTAGCGTTTAAGACATCTTTATCAAGGTATAGAATGTATTCAGGTTTCCTCCGGTGAGAGGAGAGGTAGTTTTGTTAAGATTTTTTGGACTGTGCGACTTTCATATTTTACTTCTCCCTGCTTCACACCATGTTATCTGATATCTATGGCTGATGAGATACTATGATAACAAAGTCGAGTAACTTGATACTACTGTTTTACACTTTAATATTGCATCTTTTTAACATGTTCAAATTGAGGCAGATAGTATCTTTGACAAAAGTTTTAGTTTAATGCTGAGTTTTTTGAAGTAAGTTATTTAGATCTGGTAAGTGTTGGTTAATGTTCTGTGGATTACTGCTCTAGTTCATTATTAAGGAAAGTGGTTTCTCATTCCTCTGCTGAACATTTCATGATAAGAAACTGTGATAACTAAAATACCATTTTTATGACTGTCAGCTGTTTGAGCCCAGACCCCTTGTCAGGCAGAGCCCTGACAGGAATTGCTCCTTTGCTCCTGTTGTATAACATAACCTTGCCAAAAGACCAGTATTTAAAGTTGACCTTAGAATTCCAAGACAATACATTAGCTTAAAATACCTTGGGAAATTCTTAGTTTCTTCTCTTTATTTCTTCTTAGAACAAGAAGAAATAAAAGGTTAGAAAATAAATCTAGCTTTGTCCAAAGTTGTTTGTCTTACTGAACAGTCTGGCAGCTAGACTTGGGAGAAGACTGAATTATGAAAACTCCAAACAACTTTTTCCATGTCTTGAGGAGTGATTCATCTATCTTAAAGTACCCCATGTTGCCTTGACTTGGATTCAGGCCGTATTTAGATTTTCTAGGAAAGAATATGTCATTTTATCTGTGACCATGGGTGCTTCCTCTGTTGATAGAAGTTGCTCTGAAGCATGATGTGCAGGTAATACCCACACAATTCTGGATAACCCAATTTAAGGAAAATGAGATTCTGTAACAACAGAGGCATAGGCTCATGTGCATGATTATCAGTTGTATGCCTATACAAATTAGTATAATATCAATTTTTGTGATCATCTGAAAACTTCAAAGTAAGATTATTTTTAAAAATTTGCTGAGAAGTTGCTTACTAACAGTACTGATGTGGTTCTCCTTCACTAATAGGAGAAATCAAGAAACAGATCACAAGTGTGTGAGGATATATATGTATATATATATCTTGTCCTACTTTACTGCTTTTATCCTCATCCAATTGCTAAGCAAATGTCTTTAACATGATGTGCAGTCTTCTGTTCTTAACCCAGTATGCTTCAGTCATGGTTTTCAGATTTCTTTGCTAGTAAAGGCATTGACCCAGAAATTCTTTCCCAAGAGAAAATGATGTTCACATGCCCTCACACACTGGATATCAACTGGAATAGATGAGATAGAAATGTCTCACCAGTTCTGAGTGCTTCTCTCCCTTGTGTAACAAAAGTATAGAATAACTGGTGGGAACTAATACAAGCATCATGAGCTCTGGATAACTATATAATACATAAAAGGCCAAGGAACAGCCATTTGATAAAAGATAACAGTCCACATTTGTAAAATGTTCTTTGAGTTTACACTGAAGGGTTTTTCTGAGTAAATATATGTACGGGAGGTTTATCACTATTTTTTTTCCACTGAAATAGATTCTTTATGATGAATCATTCATACGATAGTGTTTTTAATAGAACCAAATGTCAAACCATAGAAAAGCTAGAAAAGCTTTTGACTTTTTTGACTTGGCAAAAGGCACATCTCTCTTCTTTCCAGTTTTTTAGTCATGTTTAAGAACTGAAAAAATATCCAGTATCATCATACTGTACTGTTCTTTTCTGTGGTTCATAGTCCTTCTGCAAGTTGTACAATGTTCTGTTGATAAAAGATGTTTGTTCTTTAATAGCTACAAGAGGTAGAAATTTTGTGGTGGACAGACAAGATCTTCGTTTGGTAGACGTGATCCAAGAAGCATTAAAAAGTACTCAAAGAAAATACATGTCATTTTTGGCAGCTCCGTACTTCCTCTCAGTACTAGCTGTAAGCTAGAAGGCTGAAGGAATTGAAGTGAAAAGAATAGCATGACTACAGAGGAGCAGGATTCTGCTCGCTTTAGGTGATGGCTCTGGTTATGTAGTAAAAACAGGCAAAGGAGAGCAATACAGAGCAGATACTTATGCAGATAATATTGTGTATGATGACTTTGAGATAAGGTAATTTAATCCTGAGGTCTCACCTTTCATTACATGTCAATACCATAGCAGGGACTTTGATAACGTTTCTAGAGATCTCTAGACCTGTGGACAAGGGCTTTTCTCTCTTTTAGAATAAGCATTTTTTCATGAATATTCAGAAGCTGTTGTACCTCAAGACTAGCACATACACTTGATTAGTTTTTCAATTTCTAGTATTACCTTATAATCTAAATTCCAGTGATCTTAATAGAAGATGAAAGAAGATTGTACAAAACCTAGTATTCAATTTAAAAATAAATCAAAGTAGAAGAAAGAAGATAGAAAATATTTTCTCATGGAAATTCAACATAAAAAGCAATACAATTACTATGGTAGATAGCAACAGAAATCCTTTTCCATTAGAAGCTGTCCTGTTATTACTTATACTAATCTATATCTAGTTTTTTTCTGATTTTTAATACAGTGCCTACCAAATATGGCCATTAATAACAACAATATTCTTTTTTTTTTTGTATTTTTAATTAATTAATCACAAGACTCCTCATAAAGATTTTAATTCTCTTTTACTTCTTAGATCAGAGTTTCTACCAGTGAGGCAGATTTTACACTCAAGAAGAGATTAGCCCTGAGCGTACTAATTAGAAGACAAGCTGTTTGCAGTACACTTTGATTTTCCAACTGGATTGATCAGGTACGACTTGGAGTTGTCTCAGTGAAGGGTAGCCTTTGCTCTGAGATTGGATGTTTTTCTAGTAGTTGTGTTGCATCTCTTGCATTGGCCTCTGAAATAAGATGGAAGTTGTAAAATGGTGACTGTTAAGTAAGTAAGAAAATGCAGTTGCATGTGAACTTTCAAAGTGAAATTTCATCATAGTTAAAAATACAAATTATTATTCTTTTATTTTTCATAGCAGAAGCTTCCTAAAGATAGGCATTTCTGAGCAAAAGTGAATTCTGAAATGTTAAAGTGCCTAGAAAAACTGAAATATTGAATTTTAACTAATTCAGTTCTTAATTTCCTTTCCTGCAAGCTGTGAACAATTTTGTAGGATGATGTTAGAAATGTGGTTTCTTATTCTCCCTTCCACTTAGATTTATTTTATTTGCAAGACTCTCATTTTTGACACCCTGATGTTCCACAGGATGAGATCAGGGCCTCTAGGCTTTAGAAAAAAATACAAGGAATGAGCTAGGTGAAAAAGACAAAAATTGTTATTAATATCTGAACAAACAAATTTTGAATGTTAATGTCAATTTTGAACATTAATGTCATATTAGTTCCTAGCTCTGTGGGTAAAGTGAGTCATACTATTATTGCATCTCTTTTATATTTTGGTTCTGCTAGCTTGTGGATGACGACTCTCAAAGTTCTCAGTCATAGGAAATGTTTTCTAACTTCCTGGATGAGTGACAGAGGAACATCACTGGGCTGGATGGCTGGGTCAAACTGTGTTTTTGATGGTCTCAGCATGCTTCCTGATGCATCAGCATCTATTCATGTGAGGGAAGAATCACATTCCCAACGTTTCCCTTCCTTGAGTTCTGTCTGGAATGATTGAAAGATAAGGCATTTTTCCTTTTTTTTCCCCCTTTGCTGAAGAGTATGGGGGTCAGGGTGGACATAGCACTGTTAGTCAAGCAAAATGTTCCATAATCTGCAGACTGATAGATGCCAAGATGCACCTTGGTATGCATTTAGTGTTACAATCTTTTCTTATGCACCTCCCACCACCAAAAAGATTGTTAAGAGTTTTTTAAGTGTTTTGCTGAATCACTGTGAAAGTGTGTGAGCATTTGGCAAGTATGAGGAAACCAAAGCATTTTAAAAGAGGTTTCTCACCAAGGTCTGTCTTGAATGTATTAATATCAAATCCTTCATCCTTGTGTTGTACACTGATATAGTTATAAACCATGAAACCCACCTAGATACTACCCCTTGATCTGCACATTTGTGATTCCTCCTAAATAAAGCTTACCACTCTTTGGGTAAATTGCCAATGAATCTAAATCTGTCCATGTGAGAAGCTTTTTCCTTCTAGCTCTTTCACAGTTTGGTATAATACATACTGAACTATAACAGTTTATCAAAGAGCAAATGTGTCATGAGGTTGTATATTGATTGACAGACAGGAGTTAGGTTAATTTACTGTAACCTTCCTTAAAAAGTTTTGTTGGGTAAGTAAAAGTCATTATCACACAACTGACCTTTGCCAACAAAATATTAATCTTTCACCAACTCTGTTTTGTTAGTACGTGTATATCAAACCAACTGTTCTCAGAAATGTCAGCAATCTAAAATAAGCATGCAACATGCTGTACATCAGAAACACTACCAAGTGACAAGAAAAGTGTCTTATTGAAGATGCAAAAAAACCTAAAGACTGAAGAAACATCCATATGGAGGCAAATTTCATGGGCATCTATAGAATTTCCCCTCTGCATTTACCAGCTTATTAGTCCCAGTTATCCAATTAATTAAATAATTCTGACATAAAATCAATAATTTGCTACTACAAAGACATATGAGGTATTTCAAGATTAACATGAGTCATAAAGAAGGCTGGTTTTATGTTTTACTTTTTTTTTTTTTTGCAATATATTTCTTCAGCTTTTTTCTTTCATTCATGAGTCCTTCAGGTACCATCTTTGATGTATGTGCAGGAGTGGAAGTTAAGGAGGGTCATCTGAAATCACTGTAGCAAAAATGTCAAAGATAAATTGCTCATATTCCTCAACTGATAATTGTAACAATATTAAAAATTCATGTAACAGAAGAAAAACACAATGAGAAGGTTTGTGTGATCATTAGTATAGGGATCCTGAATTTTATTTCTGGAAGTCAGATTTTAGTAAACACACATTACGCTTTAGTCAAATGTTCAATATCAGCACTTACATTCATATTATCATAGAATCATAGAACCACAGAATGGCTTGGTTTGGAAGGGACCCTAGAGATCATTGAGCTCCAACTCCTCCCCATGGGCAGGGTTACCAACCACTAGATCAGGCTGCCCAGGATCCCATCCAGCTTGGCCTTGAACACCTGCAGGGATGGGGCATATTCATATTTGATCTCCTATGGTTCAACTCCTTAAACTTTCTGAAAAAGTCAAAGATGGTTTAATTGTTGAATGGAATTTTCCGAGCTAACATATGACTGGCAGCACTTTGTAGCATATTTGGGTTAATGACAACCCTCAGTAGAGTATGAAATGATAATTACCTATTGTGGGCAAAATAACAATGTGCCAGGATTAATATTTTTCTTACTATGAAAAATAATCTGCAAAACTGTAGATAGTTTATTAAAACTTTTAAAAGGGGCTTTAATTCACAAAACCATTCACGTTTAAAGCTATTTTACAAATATTTGCTAATTATCTCTGCTGTGTATATGCATATCTACTCACACTGTCTTGTCACATGGATGCTACACACCGCCTTACATGGTTCAAATAGAAATTTGGTTCTCTTTGTGTAGGCCATTATTAGTCCTAAATCATTTACCTCTCTAAAAATAAATTAAAAAAAATACTTAAAAACTCTCTTGAAAACAAACTTAAGACATCGATGCCAGCCATGCTGAGTGGTATCTGAAGGAAAAAGACTGTTTTAAAATCATGAAACGTGCAGCTATTAGGAACATCTTGACATCAAGACAAGTAGAGAGATTTTTTGATCCAGGATCAGCAGACCACATTTAAAACTGCATTAAACTTTTATTGTAACATATCCATATTGGAATATATCAAATAGAATTCTCCATGAGTCACTAAATAAAAATCAGAATATTTGAAAATGTCATGACTTACTATTATTTCAAGTTTTCAAGAAGCTTTTCTGGCAGTGTCATTGGGCTGAACGTACTTCTTGTTGGAAGATTTCATGGGGTTTTTTTTGTGTGTGTTTTCTCTTTTATTTTTTCCCCTCCGTGATTTTATGACTTTTCTTTAGGAAAAATCAGGTGTAAGGGGGAGGGAATTGTTTCTTCTCTCCAGGAGCTCGTGAGCATGCTTGCTGCAGCAAGGGCTGTACAGATCACACTATGGGGCTGGGATACTGACACAAGAAAAGAGGGAGTGGCAGAGGAGGTGAAAAGATTTTCTAGGGGAGGGCAGGCGAAACTGCACAGTGTTTGCTTTTGTTCTTGGTCTTTGAGTGGAATAAAATGAAGACTGGAATTGAAAGCCTGCAAGTTCACAACAGATAGGGGAAATTGATGTATGAAACCCTTTTCTTCTTTTTGGCATTTCTGGTTGCTCTTGTGTTTTTATTATAGTAAAAAGCTATAAGGTTACTTTTTTAAGTTGAAGACTCAGAAAGTTAAGTTTTCTTTGGTGTACTAATGCTTGAAGATCTAGATAGCTTCACCTCAAAACTCTGGCCAACTTGGGGTCTCTTCACAGTCAATAGTGCACACAAAGTCATGCTGTGCAGTGGCCACAAAGCAATTTTTTTTCTGTAGAATAGATATTTGGAAAGTTAGGAGGAACAGTCTGAAAGATTACTCTTGAAAGTAGGTATTCACTAAAAGATAAAATCAATCTGCTTATTAATTAGTAGGTATAGCCTGTATGTGGAGAAAGTGAAAACTTTTCCAGTGTACATTTATCTAGCTGCACTTCTCATTCCAGTGAGCCACTTCTTATTGTGATCTCTCTTCTTATGCTTCTGAGATGATATTGAAACTAAGGAAGTCAAGTAATTTTTCAGGAAAAAGTTTTATAAGTAGGTGTAAGTTAAAAATTCTTCAGTGGAATACAAGACTGCTAAACATTATTTTAAAAACTATTGCATATCATTTTTCACCTGCAGTCTGTGTAGAACAAGAATGCCTATTGTAAAGGCTGATCTTGGTTCTGGGTGGAACTGCATGCCCCAGAAAAATCCTTACATAAAAACCTTAGACAATACTGCAGGCAAAGAAAGATAATCATGAATTTTTGCAGGTACTTCCACATCTTCATTCCTTACTTCTTATCCAAAGAAAACCAAATGAAATTATAAAAAAATATGCTAAATTTGCCCCGGGATTCCAACAATGAATTGGCAGTATATATATATTCTTTTTATTTTCCTCAGTGCTTTTCTTGCAGTTAGAAAAGTGAATCTTCTGTGCTGATGAAAAGCTGTGGTTACATCTTAAACTTTTTACCTGCGCAACCTTAATCATACTTTAATGTGTTTAAATTTATTTTTGAAACAAAACAACATGCTTGAAAAAATATATATAAATGAACAGACAGCAATGGAGTAATGTTTCTTTAGATTTAAATCAAATTAAGTATGTAAGAACCACAAGGGCACATTGGAAGGTCTATGGGCTTCTCCTCAGAAAATGAGATGAACCTTTCTCTTTTGTAGTCCAACCCTTTTGATAAGGGGAAAACTGTGCAAATGTTCCAAGCATCCCAGTGAAAGCTTTTCAGTGGTATGTTGCATGACCTGTTCATCCTTCTTCTAGTCTTTTTTTTTGTTTTGATTTGTTGTTTTTTCCTTCAGAATACCCTACATTTCCTCTTACTTCTGTCACTCAATCCTCATAACTTCTATGAGGTTACTTTCACCTTCTCCCTCTTTATTCCCTGTGGGAGGATTTGGGAATTGCCAAAAACACTGTGGGGAAAAAAAAAATACTGAGCAGCATTAAATAAATTTCTCTTTTTTTTGACAACTAGTTTCTTACTTAAGTTGATCATCACAGTCACATTTCTCTTCTTAACTGAAGGCTACATGAGGATGAATCCAAGATGCGTTTAATTTATTTGTGTGTATTACATGATGGAAAATGTTTCAACTGTCTGTGTTAGTCTGTTAATGTAAAGATGGATTTATTTAATGAGTTAACTTCATCTAAACATTTTGTATCCTGTTTGTTTTAACATAATTATGTTAATTTTTACATGTTTTGCATATTAATCTGAATACATCCTAAGATGCGAATGACCGCTCTGTCAGTTTTTTATTAAATGGGAAATAAACATGCAAAATCCTGCTACAGCAGCTAAATAGTTTGGTATGCATATCAAAGACACTAAGATTGTTTCCCTTTTTTAAAATTGAATGTATTTGCATTATTTGCCAAATTGCCATGTCTTGAATAAAGCAGGTGACTGGTTTAGGAAAAGAGAGACTTCAGTTTTACTGGAAAGACTTGCATCTTTATAATGTATTGTATTCATACATAACATTAATAATCACTACATAATAAGCCATTAATATCTTGTCAATACAAGGAAATGTTCTCTTCAGAGTCTTTACTGAATTTGAATTGTGTTCCTAAGTCTTTCCTTGTTTCAGCTGATGGTTTTCTGATGGGTATACCTCTTGTTCCTAAGTTAAGAAGGCTTTTTCAGAGACACACTTTGCCCTTGTCCACAATTTGCACCCTGCTGTTGCCCTGAGATCACCTCGCAACCCATTTACAAACCTGCGAAAGCTTTAAGCTTTATTGCCTTTTAAGCCTTGATATCCTGCAGTTCAAAATCAATTTACTTTCGCTAGATAGAGTTGATAAAATACTACATCTAGTTATTGATGACATCTTATCATTACATTGGGTGAAATGAAAGACTGATTCATTACTATATGTCAGATATTGCACAAAAGTTAAATGATTGGCAGACACCTTACCTGGATCTGAGATATTACCAAAAACTTTGTCTTTTTTTGTTATACAGAGCAATGGCTGTAAATTTAAAAATCCTTCAAAGGATGATCAGAAACAACCGCAGAATACTAAAAGTAGCCCATGAATCATCCTAAAGTTGGGGCGAGAGGGAGGTAATGAGCTTATCTGGTTGGAAATAAGCTTATTGCTATGTTAGTTTGTGACACAATACTTGCCAACAAATAATCTCTGGCTGCCCACCAACATCCTGCAGCCATTAGACTTTAAACAAAGCCCCACTCTAAACAAACAATGAGTGGTAGTCATTTTTACCTGCACTCATAACTACAAATAGTGGTAATCAGGACCAAGCAAATTCTATAGCAGTGCATAAAGAAAAAAAAAAAACCGTTAAAAATGATAAGTTTCTTAAATCGCGTAAAAACTGAGAGGTATTTCTGTGAGAAGGAAGACAGAATGGAATGAAGTGGGACAGTTGCAGAGGAGAAGAGGAGGTGAAATGCAGCAAAATAAAAGCTAATTGAGAAAAGGGAAAGACTCAAAAAATTGTAGCAGTCCACAATGGTGAGATCAATACTGAATCTGTGATTCATTCAAACACATTTATGATAATAGTATGTTATAGTTACTGTTTTGTCCACAAATCATAAAAATCATTTTCATAATTTGTCTAAATTTTATTGTACAGATGAATTGGTTCTCTTATTCAGGGCACTAGGAATCTAAACCGAATTTCTGTTTCTATCCAGGGTCAAAACTATTTATAATAATAAATCTAATAACGTTCATTCATCTGTCAGATGAATTTTGTCATGGTCGAACAAACTTA
The DNA here is from genome assembly GCF_002078875.1 of Numida meleagris. Lineage (NCBI taxonomy): Eukaryota > Metazoa > Chordata > Aves > Galliformes > Numididae > Numida > Numida meleagris. Next base: position 12,018,363 of record NC_034418.1, on the reverse strand, counting down.
TGAGAACCATCCCTATTTGAAACTGTAGAAAACCAAACTATGCCACTATATAGCATTTTCTACTATTTCCCTAGAGTAACACAAGAATAAAAATTAAAAAAAAAATTCCAAACATTAGAGAGTACTGGTGGAGACTATCTAACCAGACTTCTAGGAAATCTTTGAAAGCAATGACTTTGAAGGAAATAACAAAAGACAAATCTGAAGACACCAAACAGCTTGATCAGTAGTTGGTTTTACACATTGTTTACTATTAATCATTAGATTCATACTACATAAGTTGTAGCAGAGACACATTACCTTCCCTACATTTTGATAAATACGGTTTTGTGTCACTCCTCAGCCCTCAGTTTCAAGGGCTTTAATTGTTACTGTATTAGACTGAAGTTTAATGTTTTCATAACACATTACATATTAAATGAATCATCATTTTTCACCTGCTATTAACAGCATTCAAAATGCTATCTACTCCCAGGATCATGAGATGAGTATTGTCCTGCACATAGTAATTCCATTCTCATCCCTAACAACTACTGAATAGCAGAAAAATGAATAAACAAAATTGCTATTTGTTATGTACTTTTTATACTTGCTTTACTTATCATATATTCTTAGTATGTAATTATATTTATTAAAATTTCTTTTGAGCCCAACAGTTATTTAACCGCACACTGCCCTAAATGGCATTTAGACTGTTCCTGGATTTTGTTTGTTCAGTGATCCTATATTATTAGAACAAATAGCTACATCCATCAGTTCACAGGTCCCAAAACACAAGTTGCTGTCTGAAAATGTGTCTGTAAATGTAAGGCTTCTCTGCCATCAGCCACCAAAAAATAAACCTCAAAGGAAGAGAAGTTCCCTGAAGTTTTCCAGTGGATCTTTGCGGCTCATCAAGTTGTATGACATAAACTGTCCATTGGATTAAAAAAAAAAAGATTATTCAGTCTCTCTAAGAATGCTTTATATAAAGTAATCATATTTGAAGCATGATTATTCTTTTTCTGTAGCCCCTTTAAGGATATTGCATACAGTTAAATTAAGTGTAATACTGCATTGTCATAGACATAAACTGATTATGAAAGAATATGCTTGTCAGGTTTAAAACCTTACTGGTGTTGTGCTCATGAGAATAACGTGATAGTGATATAATAGAACACTAGTGCCCTGTACCATAACCTCCTGCTGTTAATTCTCTCCTCCCATTCATCACCAGTACCCAGTGGAGTCACAGGCCAATTAGTGGGAGCAATAAAAGATATATGAATTTTTGACTGTATTGGATGCTCCAAATTAAAAACAATAATAATGTGTGGCAGAAGTATACATAAAAGGCTATGGGGCAATATTAGAGTAACCATACAGATTACATTCTATATTAAGTGTACGGTGAAAATGCCTAGCAACTCTCAAGGTCAGTAGTTTTGTTATTTAGATGTGCCATCCTTCACGGTTGAATAGCGCTGAGGAATTTCACAGCGGAGTCGTTGGAAATTTTTCCACTGATGTTTATAGGAGGTCAAGGGGGTCAATATTATTTAGTGTCAACTACTAGAATCTATTGCTTATCAAATGTAATGTTTAGGAAAACGAGCTAGGATTTTGCACACATAAATAATCAAGGAACAAACTACTACTCCTGGGACAGAAATGCAATCATCAGCATTCCGCGCTCTTCTCTGTGTCTATGCTCTGCATTGAGCATAAAGGATTGTGATTCTATTTCTCTTTCTTAAAATATTCTGGTTTTAAAAGACTTTCTGTTATTTTCGCTGACACTCTGGATTTACAGAGGCATGAATACTATTTGTTCACTTAATTGGCAATGTGAGAAAGCTTAGCTTAAAACACCTTCATTTTAGCATGCATGCATAGATGTTCTTGAGTAGGATTGTGAGGGAATATCAGTTAAGTTAGAGGAAAATCAAGTTAAAATATTCTGTCACGTCATAATTTACAGTATGCAGCTGAAGTGATTAACAAGTATCCAGCGCTCTTCTCAATGTTTATATTGTTTTCTCATTCCCTGCCTTTTTTACTGAACGCTGCACAGATTTTTACAGCTCCAAAGCTAAGTACCTCTTAGAAAGATTTAACAGTTTTATTATAGACTCATTATTTATTTAAATCATTAACTAATGCTTTATGTAAATGTTTTTATTGCCACATTACACTTTACAAATATATCTTGATTTTTCTTGCATAAAAACTGAGTTCAAGTACATATTCAGTCTTTGCAAAGGCATGTGCAAGAGAACATAGAAAATTTTAATAAGTGGTGCATGCTAATGTACTGAAGAGATTCTTGTAGCTCACTGTAGCTACTGCTCACTAATACAAACACATGTTTTTCTTCTAAGTGAAATATTTGCTCTGGGTTCAGCTCTGACCATAACCTGCGAATCAGATCCATACTGCACAGCTGCAGAAATCAGTAATAGGTCATTGAGATCCACCTGCTATTGCAACCAATTGCCAGATCTGAGACTAAAAATTGAAAGTTAAAAGAAGATTTAAAGGTAGAGCTTTCCTATAGGCTTTTCCATATTTACTTATGGATAATTATTTTCCATATTTAGTTATGGAGAAATTGCTTTCCTGTGTGTGACGTGTTCTGATTAAATGAATTATGAGTGTCATCTTTCATATTTTACACCAGTTTCTTTTGTGAATGAACAGAATCTGCCCAGACTGAGAGCCAGTTTAATTAATTAGTTGTTCTAATCATATACAAAAAATAAATAAATTCTCCAACACTGAAAACTCTGAGAAAATGAGAGCAGAGAATACTCATATATTTATATTTACAATATGTGGTAGCTTACCTATATCAACAGTTAGAGAGGTTGTTTCAATTTCTTTTTCATTTTCGGTCTTGATTTGCTTAATTGAGAATAACAGCATAATCCAAAAGCTGCAAGGTTTTTTTTTTCTTACTGTAAATTTGCTCATAGATAAAATTCAGTGTTTTTTTTTTTTTCCTGGATTTCACTTTTTTTCTTGCTAAACACTGATAAAAATGTCAAATTAAGAACATTGATTATGATCAATCTAGCTACTGCAGTAGATTGTTTAAAAAGAACTCATTAACTTAAGTAGGTCTTGGCCCCAGACTCACTGCTGTAAGAAATGCTACTTATTTTAGTAAAAGCTGATGTACTCTACAAATCAGAGAAGTTTTTTGGCATTTTTCTGGATACATATTCTAGAAAGAAAAAAACAAGAGGAGAGGGGGAGCTGGGGAGGGGGAGAAGAAAGAAAGGAAAGGAAGAGGAAGGGAAAGGGAGAGGAAAGGAAAAACCTATCTGGACTGACTTTTTAGCTGTCACCCAGAGTGTGATTTTGGCACCCAGTTCTACTGCTCCCGTTCTCATGTCATTCCAAGCATTAAGCACTCTAATAGTATCCAGCGTGTCTAGCAATGGTATATAGTCAGTCTTAATAACTTAAAGTGATCATAGGAACGCACTTATTGCTGTATTCATTGAGTTTGAGCATCGCTTGACCATATTAAAATCACATGGACAGTCAAAAGTGGAAAAAATAGCCTTTGGCAGAGGGTTTTCAATTGGAAGGGAGAATAGAAAAGAGATCTGTTAAGCTGCATCCGCACTCAGAGTAAATATTTATCACTAACAATAGTAGGAAGTCTGAGCACTTGAAGTTGGAATATCTGCATCCTTCATCTTTGCTTAAGGTTAGCCCGTTACATTTACTATTCTGCAATATGCCAAATATAAAATTTTTTATTATACTTCTATTGAAATTTCTGGATGTCCTCGTAAAAGTCTAAATGTTAAAGGAACAATATTAATAAGTCATCTAGTACTTTTAGCGTTCACACATATTTCTTGGCAGTAAAAGAATATTACATTGCACCAGCTGTGCAGAACAGAATTTTGATTCTTGTTCTGGGTCAGTTAAGATGTGCATGTAACAGAATTTGAGTCTGGTATCTGATGCTGGAACTTAAGTCTTGTATGCTGTATTGACCTTAAAGTTTGGTTGTGCAGGTCAGGGTTTTTGTTTGTTTGTGTTTGTTTGTTTGTGTTTTTTAACCTATGATTCTGTTTCAGCAAACATAGGAAGTCTTCAAATAAACAGCTGGTCATTTGTGGCTTTTAGCTAAAGTACATGAAACGATACAGTGATAATCTATTCCAATGAAGTAATTTTATGCAGATGATGTTAATAATATAAAACTTGGTTTCATTGTCCAGTTTTACAGCACTACTTAACATTCCATCATCTTCAGTAGTAAAACTTTTCAGAGTAATGCCATTAGTTTTATAACATGATTCAAAATTTTAATGCTCTTTTGAAACCACATCCAGAAATATTCTCTACATGTATTTATTTTGTACATTCTCCTCAGGTAGAGTCTGGACAGATCAGTGGGATTTTCTGTCCTTCTTTAGTTAGAATAGAGTTGTGCTAGCATGTAGATACAGCATACAGCTTTGTTTATCTGATGCCAGTTTGTTCCAAATACATCTAATTGTATGTATGTCACTCCAAAAGTAATGCCTCCTATTTATTTCCATGGAAACTGTAACAAATACAAAGAGCACAAAAATCTATTTGATGAAGCAAATTTTCAGCTAAAAAACACTATTTTGCAATACAGTCACCACCATTAGCTATGCATTTTTGTCAGTGATGAACCAGAGCCTGCATACCACACTCACAAATATCTGTATGGCCATTCAGAATGTGGCTTGTCTTTCATGTTGCTGTCACCACTGCCTAAATGCACCACCCACTGCCCCACTGTGCTCACACCCCACGTTTGGTCTTCATAGACATTCAGCAAGTGTCGATGAATTACTTGTGGATCCCTTCCAACTTGGGATATTCTACAATTCTATGATTCTATGTGCTTTACATCACTATTTTTTGAGTAATTTTAAGACTATTTTATTATAAGAAGTACTGAATGGATTTTCTTAGTTATGATACAGATAATTTTTCCCTTCCTGTTTTGTACAGTGAGTATTTGAACATGAGATATTAAAAAGCTTATGGTAGAAGAGAAGAATGGATTAATTTCTTTTTCTTAAATATCCATATTTGTCAAGTAAGGCTCTTCAGCTGTTAGAGCATTTACTCATGTTCAATGGCCATGACATTCATTACTTTATGTTAATCAGATTAGATAGGTGTGGTGATGATTGGAGATCTGAATATAATGAAAATGAATGAACTGCTGTACTTAGTGACAAATATTTGCAGAGACAAGAGGGAAAAACATACACAATGTCTTATGAACAAAAAGTTCGGTAACTGATATATAAACAGAAAGCAAAATCTCATTTTGACTGTTTATTCTAAGCAGCTTTCTTGAATTTCTTTTTCAAATTGTATGATACAAACTATCCATATAAACTACCACTATAGTGGTAACTTTCAGAGGAGAGTGTCTAAATTAGTATACCTATACATTTTCCAGTACTACAAGAAGTCAGGGTGGGTGAACCTCCTACACACGGCCTGATAAATGTTGATCTTCTGTCCGACGTTTAAGCCTAGGAAGTTGTCAGGCATTCACACCTCTGCTGAGTGTTCCTGTAACTTTCTCTCATTGCGGAAAGACTTGGTGCCTGCATAACTGAAGCAGTCACAGATCCGTATTATTTTTACTAAAGTGGTCCAGTGCCACAATGCCCAATGGACATTGAGCTTGACTTACACAATGAGCTCACAACAGATCAGAGCAATGGAACACTGATGCTATTGCCTCTTTGAAGGAAAGGAATACATTCAGGGATCAGGAAAAATAATCCACAATCACCTCTTTTCAAAGCTCTTTTAATAGGTGCAGTAACAAGACTAATTTCTAATCTTCCTTTCTGGCAGACATTCAGTTCTCTTCAGTACATGTTGTTAGCTGATTTACCTGCTACTATGCTGTTTGAAATACCTTTTTACATCTCCTATTAAAGATCCAAAATAACACTCATTCTAGAAATATAATCTTTAAGATTTCAGGACTTTTTACTTTACTTCTCTGCTGTTTTCCACACAAAACACCACTTTTCAGTATGTGCTTAATTTGTAACATTTGTTAATTCAGAAGATGTTATTGAATTGTGATAATTTGTAGGTATATAAGTAATTGTAGCTTTGAACTAAGAGGTCATAAGTAGAACACACATGTGCATGCCTCAGATGAAGAAATGAACTTGTAGGGCATAACATAAGTTTTGTTGTGGGAATTACAAATGTTCCTCAAGATATATGCATATAGTTATTATACAGCGTGCTTATTTCTGACAATGGGTATATTAAGGCGATTATTCTTTCAATTATCACCAATAGTGAGAGAACACTGATCTACCTTGTTTTCTATACAGGTTTGGTGCCTATTGCAGTGATCATGGCTACAAACACTAGTGAGGGAGGAGAAACAATAACAATATCATTCTCACAGAACAGCCTGGAGAGCTGCAGAGCATGGAAAATATAGTGTGGACATGGACATCAACACAGGTAAACCCCATGGCTGCTAGTTTTCCTTCTCTTCAATATAGCTGTAGGTAAAATTTTCTGACATTTATTATATCAGTAGACAGAAAAGGTGGCAGAAAGGAAACAAAAACTGACTGATAGAAGAACAAAATCTTGACCATCCTCAGAGAGTAGCGGTGACTCTTCCAAGACCCTTCTTGGAATACACAGTATTTACCCATTACAGAAGCTATAGAAAAAAGGCAAAAATAAATGCACCTCTAGAGACAGAAGCAGAAGATTGATTCCAGCATTCAGACAGGATTTACTTTCCTGCACTTCCTGGAACCAAGGAGAAAGTTGTCCACTTCCTGCTGCTGTGTGGAAATCAAGGAAGATCATCAGATGCATTGCAAAGTCCTCTCCGAATGGACGCAATAACAGTGCGTGTAGTGGACAGCTGTACATGAATTTATTTTGGAAGGATGAAGAATTCTTTCTAGCATAGCCAGTACTTGGAATATTTATAATATGCGTCAGGAACATAAGTTCTCCCTTAGTATTTTCCTTCTCTCCCTATTTTTTCTCCTTATTTTTAAGGGAGAGACTTGGTAAGTAATCATTCCAAACTTACTGGGGGCCATAATGTGTTCATTTAAGGCATTGGAAAAATATGCAGAAGTAGATTAAAATCATATGCCAAAATAGGCTGAAATTGGATGGCTAGGGTTGTTCCCAGCCCAGCTGTCTGCCTTGCTCTCCAGATGAACGATCAGTTTTCCACCTCAGATGGGTGTGAGATTATTTCATGAGCCAGCTCCTGAACTAGCATAGATTTTAGTTTTTCCAGTTTAAAATAAGTAACTGGAAATGAGTGTTACAGTTACCATTTCAGAATTTGTCAATGTCATTATCCCTTTTTTTGTTTGAGGTTTTAAAGTAAAAGAGAGGGAAAGATGAGGAAAACTTATTTAAAACTTCCTTCCAAGGAAGGCAAAAGGTTATAGAATGTGGAAGGAACCCACATGAATCATTAAGTCCCACTCCTGGTTCCACACAGGATTACCTAAAAACTAAATTATATGTTTGATAGTGTTATGCAATGCTTCTTGAATTCCAGCAGGCTTGGTGCTGTGCCCACTGCCCTGGGCAGCCTGTTCCATACCCACCACCCTCAGGTTCAGAACCTGTCCCTACCCCTCATGTGCCCCTTCCATGACACAGCTCCATGCCATTCCCTTAGGCCCTATCACTGTCACCAGAGAGCAGAGCTCAGCGCTGCCCCTCACTCCCTGTAAGGCCTTGCAGGCCGCCATGAGGCCTTCTCTCACTCTCCTCTTCAGGCTGAACAAAATCAATATCCTCAGAGATGGGGAAGCTTTCTGTATGTGCAAGATTCCTTAGGAAAAACAAGCAGCTGTATATTATCACAATTTCAGTATTTGCTATTTGAGGAGATAGAGGGCATATTTACTCCCAGGTGATGAATAATTAATAAGAAATCACAGGTGTTCTTGGAAGAGTGGCTCAGGAACAGGGGGTCCTTTTGATTCAGCTGGTAGGAGTCTGTGCTCTGTTTAGAGACATGGTAAGAACACTTGTAAAGATGCTTATTTCACAGGACTGTTTTTTAGGGAACTTCCTTTTTTGTGTACGAGAAAGATTCATCAGGTATAGCTCGGGAGTGTCTTTAGTATCCTACACGATGAGGGGTAAGATAAATTCACTTCTGTAGATGAGGAAAGGATGTGTGAATTGTTCTCTCTCTCTGCTGAATTGTTTCATGGGTAGTTATTGTGTATCAGCTACGTAAAGGTGTAGTACAATGAGCAAATGATCATTTTGTTTGCTGGAGCATTTTCAGCTATTATTTATCATAGCTTCAATAATGATATAAAAGCTAGCAAGAATTTGTATTACCAGTAACTTTTTTTTTTCTTTCAAACTGAATGTGAGCAAGCCAGAGAAAACAGTTCTTGCTTGTAGGTAAATTGTAGTTTATTGGGTGTATATATTTTAAGACTGTCATTCATAACACTGTTAATTCCTGTATTTTTAATTTCCTTAAGAAAGATCAACTAGCCTAATGAAGAAAGCATTTTGTTTTTGATGTGATTTTCTTCATTTGTCAACTACTAAGAAGAAAAAAGTAAGCTGTGATCAACTTTGAAATAGCTCCTTTCATTTGTAAGTAGTTCACACAATTTTTTAGCAGTAAATACTTGTCATTGCTCAAGTAATGCTCGAGTAGAAGCAGAGATTTTTTATTCATGTGAGCATCTCCTAGCAGACTGAAGTGATTTGTTAAAGTCAAATAAGAAAAGGAAGCATCTAGAGGAATACAATAATGAGATATGTGCAGAAAACAAGTACAGTCTAGTTTTGGTCCCTTATACAGTCCAACATCTGTGGGTCTTTTAATGAGCACTTCATGTATTTTCTGGATGAGTTATTGCCCCTTTAATTGACACACCAGTTAGCTGACAATGATAACTAGTTGCTTCAGTCTGCTATTGTTGTCTTTGTCCAGAGAACTTGATGGCTGTTCCAGGAGGACAAACGTACAACTCCTCCTTTATTATTTATATTGTTTATCTTTTTGGCAAGGCATAAACACCTAACGTGAGGAGTCAGTGAAAAGCTTCCTTGAAAAGATTAAAAAAGCCAAACTTTGGATTCCAGTTTCTTACATGTAATAAAAGCTCTAGTACTGCCTCAGTATTGAATGTACATATCAGCCTATGAAGGAGGTATATATCAGAAACTGTTTTATTATTGTGTTGAAGTATGTTCTTTCTTTTATCATGTCTACTTGTGTTATCTTTTATTCTTGGGCTTTTTTCTGTGACTGTTTTCTTGCACTAGATATAGGCTTGTAAATTGCTTTAATCTTTCCTTCAAGAATAATTTAATCTTGGGGAATATGTTCTCCAATATAATTCATGACTCTTTAATGTTCTTGATCAGCCCATGAAATAGCTTTGGCATTTAGAAGATCTTTAAGTTGTTAATTATTGTGTTTCCAGATTCTCCATGAATGTACTTTGTATAATATATTGCATACTATGAAAAAGGCAGAAAACTTATTGTCAAATTAGAACTTTTAATATACCAGTAAACTTTGATGACAATGTTGTAAAAAGGAAAACTTTCTTTTGCAATAACTTTTCACATGTGTCTTACTGAGATGCTTATGGTACAGCTTAAAAAAATAGTAGTTTTATATCACCTTTAAGTAACCTGGAGTATTCCTTAAAAAAGGGTCTTTCAACTACTGTATCTTGACTGTTTGTCATCGTGTTCTGTGCACAAAAAGTTAACAGACATTCAAAATATTTATGATGACATGCTGTGTTCCTAGATGTTCAAAAGATATCACAATCTGGGTAATGCTGATTGATATTGTTTTGGGTGTTGGTTTTTTTTTTTTTGTAGTAGTAGTAGTTTTTTTATTTGCTTGGGTTTTTTTGTTTGTTTTTCTTTCAGTTTTTTTTTTCTAGTTAAGAAACACCATCTTTCTGCTGTTGTTATAATTGTTTTATAAATTTACAATATTAATTAGTCTGTCACTGTCAGAAAAAGAAAGATCCCAAATACTGATAATATTTTTTTGCCTGTAAAAAACAAAAAAAAACCTTTATGGAATATGCAAATCTGTAAATCTACTCTTTTGTAGAGCTGTGGAGTGCTTTACTCTTCAAACTGATATGGATTCAGTGCCTTTCTTTGAAAGGTGAAAGCTATTGATCTGGATCACAAGAAGTCTTTGATTTTTGGAACTGGGATAATCTTATGCAGCTGAAGATGTTCATCAAGTAGGTGTCATTTGAGAAATAGATGACATTTGAAGTAGTCCTTTATGCTGTCTTTATAGCTGAAATGTAGGGACTTCTGCAGCATGATTTGTCTTACTCTAAGATACTCCAGGATTACATGATTCATGCTGTAGAAAGTACATATTTCCTGGTTTTGATTTTAAAACATTAGAGAAAACTGGCTGAGCCACGGATGTGTATATCTTGACAGTTAAATCCCAGCTGTGGTGTTTCGGTAGTTTATAGTACTTAACTTTTCTATTTTACCTGCCTGTAAAACTGGCTTTCCGTGAAGGCTAAAATCTCTCAGAAAATAAAGGTATATTGCTCGTCTAGTCCAATGTTACCCTGGCCTTCTGGCAGCCTGACCTATCTGTGTTGCAATTGGAGCACGGGAAGAGCAGAACTGGGAATAGACAATTTGAGAAAGGAAGCTCACTTGTGTGTAGTATTGATCAGAGTTGTAGAATATCAGCTCACTGGAGAAGCTTTGCAGGAATGGGAGGGCAAGATATGAACCAAATTAAAGGAGACCTGAATAGCAATCTCCAGGTATAATAGACATAGGTACCTAAATGGAATAACTGATGTCTAAACTTATATGTATTGTAGGGGTAAAAAAATGAAAGGGCTAATGCTTGGTCATGATTTTACATCCTCAAAACACTCATTAGGGTTTTCTATGCCTGTCTAAAAATGATTGCAGTGGCTCTATTTCACAACCTTGGATTATCTGTGTAGCACCAAGGCACTGTAATTGCAACTCTCTAAATTTTCAGCACCATGATTTGTTTTAGTTAGGACTCTCTTTTGAGTACTAGCATACACATTTTTACTTAGCATATACATTTTTAATTTCAATTGTTCAATTGAATTGTAGTACATACCAACTAAAAATGCAGTAAGTTCTGTGTATCGGTTACAGATGCACAGAATATAGTTACACATTACCTAGCACTTTTCTATAAAATTACTTAACTTGGTGAAAACAGTGTTAGCAGCAACAGAAATTTTGGGGGGATTTAAATTTCTTTGTACAGATTGTATTTGTTTCTAATGGATGTAAATTTATTGGTATTACTTTCTGATATTCTAACACTGTTTTAGCTTGGGATGAACATTTAGTAATCCTTAGATGTAGCTCTGATATTTGTGCTCAAAGTAATAGTAAACGTAAAAGTAAATGTAGTAAAAGTAATAGTAGATGCTTCTCAGAAGAAATGCTGAATGGGAGAGAGCTTAAAATTTGTGCAGAAATGCAATGTTTGAAACATCTTCCAAAACATTTTCTATAACATGCACCTCTACAGTAAAACAGGTAATTGGTATCACAGATGAGTTATAGAGAACAAATTACACCATGCTCACTCCATATACAGGATATCTAGCACTTTTCCTTGAAACACTTGCTTTCATTTAGTCTTGAATATAATACTAGAACAAATGCAAGATTAGCCTGATTCTATGTTGACTCTAACTAGCCAGACCCAGTACATTTAATATAAAATTGAAATGAGGTAAGTGATATGTGTCTGACATACATGGATAATGATGTAAAGTCTCTGAATATTTATTCTAAATGCAGAGACATAACAGGTGCTTTAGATGAGGAATGGAGTCCAAACCTTGCTATTTCTGCTTTGGCAATATCTGAATGAAAATCTTTTTCTGCATTTTAAACAGACAATTTGCTTCAAAAAAGATTTGGCTAGAAGTATGGTTACTGAATATCAGGAGCAAAAGAGGATAGGAATATCTGTTTTCTGGAAAAAAAAAAAAAGTAAAGAGGCAAAATAGCACAATGTAAGCTTGTAGCTGGCAGCTCACCAACTTTATAATGTTAAATTGTGCTAGATATCTTCAGCATAGTAGTGGAAATGCTAAGTCACAGCTTGAACCAGTGATTGAGCACCTGGTGGGAAGGCAGGGCCAACCCGGGGGAGCTCAGGTGCTTGCAATGTACCCGAGTGACCAGAAAGGGTGGAGCCAGGATTCACCCCTTCCCAGACCTCATTTAAGGGTTGGCAGTGGAGGTAAGGGGATCTTGCTGGAGATCTCTGTGTACCTGTGGCATTCTGAAGGTAAGCAGATTCTTTCCTTTGTTTCTGTGTCCATGGCTGCTACATCTGGGCATATTCTTACTTGCTGCAGCCTAGGACTTTGCTACTCTGCTGTCATTGCTGTGCTTTCCATTGCATTACAGCATATTAAAAGAAAATATTCTCAAACTCACTGATCATCTTTGGTCTTGTGAGAAGAATGATAGTTCAGACTTGGTATACTGTATATAGTTGACTCAAATAAAATGTGTGCTTCTTGACAGGTGAATAAATAGAATAAATATCAGACAATAAACTTGTGAAATTGACAACCTTGCAAGTGTTTCATGTTCTAGAAAGATCTGAATCTTCACTTTATTGGTGTCAAATGCAACGAAATGAAAATTAAATCGGAATTTTAAAATATAGTTAACTTATTACTTAATAACTGCAGTTTGTTTATAGAAGCATTAAAATAAAAGACTGTTCAAGTTATGCCTTTAATATATTCTGACAGACATTTGACGCATTTTATTCTTAAAATCAGGAATTCTGACCTGCTCTTGGGTGTAAGAAAATACATGTTGTTGTTGTTTTTATAAGTGAAATAAACAGTGTCACATGAATATGAATAGATGTAAAATCTATTTTAAATGTAGCCATATGCAGTTTCAAGTAATTTGTTTTTCTCCCAGATCTTGTCAATAATAAAGTAGTCTTAGAATTTAAATCAAGACACACTGGATTTCTCATGATACATTATTGATAAAGCACACTTACTATAACAGTGTTTTCCCAGGGAAAATACATAATTTGGAGGTGATGTTAATAGAGCCTTATGCTAAAGTTTGCATTATGCTTTTTCAAAATTATTTTCTGTGCATTTGAGGAAGTTTTATATGCAGCCTTTGAAATTATTACCTCAAGTAATCTAATTAATATTATTCATAGAATAAATCTTCAAATTTCTATGCTGCTCAAAAATCTGTGAAATTAATAATGTTTTAGAATATGTCAATGAAATTTAAGAGAGTATTTTCTTTCTTTTCTAAGACATTATTGAAAATATTTGTTTTCCTTTCAGTTCTTATTTATAAGGATGTTTCTTTTCCCAAAGTTCTGCAATAATTGGTCATTCTGAGATATTTTAATCAACTTTTTTGCACGGCTCAAGTCAACTTAATTGTCTTCTGATTTCTACTTCTGTTGAAATTCAAAAATTCTTTCAAAGCTCCCTATTTAGATAACTGAAAAGAATCAGATGTGTGTTCTTGTGGGAATCCCATATTGTTTTAACCCACGCCACTTCTATTTTGAAACATTACACTCCATTTGCTAACTTCCAGGTAATTTCCACTTGTAATTTTTCTAAGGGAATGTGATAATACATAATTCATGAATGGTGCAATAATCTTGATCTATCCATAATGTTTGAGCTTTAACAGGAGTGTTATGACTTTGAGTTTAAAGGTAGGATTGCAAGAAAATTCTGAAATGGTACATCTAGGCAAGTAAGTACTTGGTAGTAAACAAATGCTTTCCTGGGTAGTTTGACCTTTCCATCTGTATGGGAATCATTAGGTCACAGCTTGAACCACTGATGGAGCACCTGGTGAAGGGGTGTAGCCAGCTCTGGGAACACAAGTGGAAGCAATTCCTCCTCACCTCCTATAATGGCTGGCAGCTGCAAGAGAAACACTTGTATTTGGAGATCATCTCCTTTGGAGTGTTTGGTGATCCTTGATCCTTAGAATGCGGTAAGTGATTCCTTCTTTATTACTGGATTGTGACCGCTGTCTTTCTTGGGGTTGAAGCAACTGTATCTGCTGCTGCCTATCCTTACATCATATTAAAACATTTCTTGCTTAAAAAAAAAAATACATGTTACGTGTAAGTAAACAAAAACTAATTTGGGGGGGGAGGGAGGGGAGAAATAGTTCAGTACCACTGTATTTTGGGAATAATAGTGTTTTGTTCACTAAATTTTAACATAATGCTTCTCTGGGAGTTATTCACTGTTAACTCATTATTACTTTTTTTTAATCATTTGTCTTGGCTTGAGAAACGCTCACAATTCAAGAGTACTGTTTGAAACTGGTAGTTCCTGTCTTGAGAGAAGACTGGTATCAGGACATAAGTATATTAATTGAAGGTTGTTCAGTTGACTGAAAAAGTCTGCAGTTAGAAAAGAAGAAATTAATGAACCAAGATGTGGTTTGTTTCCCTTACAGTTTGAAATCAAAGAAGACAACTAGCATTTCACGTGCAGTTTGGAGGAAAAGGTTATTTAACTACCTAATGACAGGCTATGGGAATTGGGATTCACAATTCTCATTCTGCATAAACTTTATGTAAATAAGTAGCCTGAAGAACTGAAGGAAATAATGCCAAACTACTTGTAGGTGTTTATTTTAGTAGGCCTTTGTTTTCTGCTTTTGTGGAAAAGCAATTGATCTTTTAAGTACTGAGCTTGTTTGGTTGTGTAACTTATAGCGTAAGTTTTGTGTGTGGTGACTGATTGGCTTAGTTGTCTGTTGACCTGTGCATGCAGAGAGCTATAGAAGATCATAAGGTTGACTGAGCAGGAGGCTCTACTGAGGGCTCCAGCAGAGCTATCATGCTTGATATTGCTGGCTTTGTCATCCAGATTTATGTTTTTATTCTTATAGATTTTATATGCATGTTCTACTATAAAGCAAACATGTTAATGCTAAAAAAAAAAAAAGTACTGTTAATCAGTCTTCTAATCTGATACTGCATAGGCAGGAGTAAAGAAAACTACAGGATGTCACTTACTGGCATTAGAGCTTTTAAATATTGACAATTTCATTGTGCTTGGAAAGATTTTCCTTGCCTGTTATTTTTAACTGAAGCTTTGTTTAACAACTTGTTTACACTGATGTTTTAATTCTTTATGACTGCATATGTGAGGGATTTTGCTAGCAAGAAGAAACGTTTTCAATATAAATATTTTCAGTATTGATCCCAACTGTTCTCAAATGTTATGATTTTAAGTTAAGAAGTTGTATTTAAACTAGATATGTTTCTGTTACTTGCATCAGTGATGTCAGTGGGCATGTTTCTAGCTAGCTGGTACTGTAGCAAGAGCTGCATTTCCAATCTATTTAGGTGAATTGTGTCCGTTAATATCAAATCATATGTAATTATATTTACAGGGATAATAGGACATGGATGGATGGCTAGCACAGCTTAAGAAGAGCATTAGATTTCAGCGTTCTTGGTGGTGGTTAAAATGTTAATTAACAACATTAGAAAGGGAACTTTGCACTACTTGGGAAATCTTGTTGATGTGCTGAAAAAAGTTGCTTTCAGCCGTGCCTCATTAATCAGATCTGCCTAAAGCTATGAAAGTGTCACCTAAGTATGTTTTGTTTTCTGCTGTGTGTTGCTGATGAAGATACTGACATACAAAATAGAAGTAATTGGATTTGTGCTAGAAGGCAATAGCAAAAGTAAAAAGCAGTGAATTGGAATGTGCTTTATGACTGACCTTTGTAGAGAATGCCTTAGGCACCTCCATGTGGTGGCTGTCATTATTAATGGTGACTATAGATTCAAGTTTGTTTTAGCAGTCATACACATGAATTACTTTTGCATGCGTCTTATCTGCCATGGATCATATACACTGTCTTTGCATGATGGCAAGGAGCAATAGCCTTCAGGTTTAGAGAATTATCCACGGGGACCTTTGTCCTCCATATTCATCATTGCTGTTGTATTTCCTGGAGGTGTAAAATAAAACAAACATCCTAATGTGCTGTCCCATGAAGAGGCAATGAGCTGATATTAAGGATTCCCACATGAGGGAATGAAATAGGCTTTGGCTATTTTGTTTGTGCGTGGGATTATTCTATAACTCTCCAAGGAGAAGCTGGCCTGGGAGATGGTCCATGGCCAACTCAGTCTGTACTGCTTTCATGGTATTCTGTACACTAATCCAGTTTAAGCAAAAATAGTTGAGACCTAAAACCTTAAGGTCTAAACCTGGAGTTCATGATAAGCTCTTCTGCGGCAAAAGAGTGGGGAAGTACGTTAATACCCATGCAACTGCATTAAGTAACAAATCAGAGGCGTGTTATAATCTCATGTCAGACCTAAAGATTTTGCTGGGAGCAGAACGCTTCTTTTTCCTTGTTGTAATTCCTAGAGTGAAACCTCTAAGAATCATTGGACTCAGAACATCAGACTGTTTCCAACAGTACATGAGTATCCTGAGTGGAGAGAGTGTATGTGTGTGTATACATATTTTTATTGTTCACTAGGAGATGAGGAAAAATTTAGTTGTTCTGCAGAAAATCCTCCTAAGACCATTACTTTTTGTAATGATTCTGCTGTTTTTGTCAGCCAAAACTGAGATAATGTCTTATAAGCATACCAAAATTTTGTAGAGATGCAGCAATAAATTCAAGGGAATGTGCACCAAGTAAATTGAACACTTTAGTATAATTAGTCTTGACAAAAATTAAAATGAAAAGAAAATGATGGTCTGCAATAGTTACCATTTTATGATGAACATAATGGATGATGATTAAGACTATCAGGATGGATTGTCTGCTGGTAGGATGGAGGGGAAGAAGGGCAACTTAATTAAATGACAAGCTTTTGCTAGTCATTTATGTCCAAACATTTGTGTCATATTCTGAGCTCAATGGGAAATGCGGATGTAAAGGAGATCTCAGTTCTTAGGAAATGTGGTGTGCCTGGTGATATGTGGGAAGTCTGTGTTTACATCCATTTCTTTCTTTAGAAGTCCAGAGGAATATTTATAGCATGGAGTATTTTCTGTGTTCTTACAGTTCCAACTAAGAACTGCAAGAATAGTGTTGTTCAGCTGAATTTCGTCACAGTTAACATTATTTCTGCGAAAACACAAAAATAAGGATTTATAAATGGCAAGACTTTCTCTTATTTTCCACTATTAGTTAATACCTAATAAATATTTTCCAATAAAAATAATTGAGTAGAAGAGTGTATGTTTGGACATAGAAGGTTGTACTATGAACAGAAACTCCTATTTATGTGTAGGAGAGAAAAGGAAGGGAAAAAATATGTAAGCACAGGCATGCTTGCACCAAAACTCATCATTTTGCAGGGGTCTAAAGACAAAGACCAACAGGATGTTGTAGGTTTTCTTCCTTGAAAACTAAACATTGTTGAAGATGTGGAATACTCTTCTAGTGTGATATAGTTGGCTAAACCTCAGTTGGAATGAGAGACAGCTTTTCAGGAATGAATGATGCAGATATTATGTACTGTTAAAAGCAATGCCTGTTGGTTTAAATAGACAAAAGTCAGAAGGACTGTTAATTACCAAGGGAATGGATGTAATTTACGCTTTGAAAAAATGATAAATCAACATAAATTGTTTCAAAAGCAAGTATGGTAACAATGTATGAGAAGTAGCTTAAACTGCTTATTGCTCAGCTGTGCAGTGTACTTAGATCCTTAATGCTTCCAGTGTTGATTCTTTTTGTCTAGGCTTAGATTTAAAGAGAAACTTAAATAATGAACTTTGGATGGAAAAAAAACGTCTCTGCCTAGTCAAATGTTTATATGCTGTGGCAGGAAGGATCTTGTGTTCTCATACTCTTTTCTTTGGATTGACTTAAGGAATACTTGTAAGTGCGCCTTACTTGCAAGTATTCTTTACTTCATAGAACGTATCAAAGTTAAAACTTTTTTTCTATACCTTTTCTTTACTGGTTTTTTCCTAACACATTTAACTTAAAAGTTCCTCTGAACTGGTTTCTCGGAGGTGTATCCTTCAGCACAATGATAATGGGTAACTTCAAGGTTAAAACAATGAGGAAGTCTTTTGTTTTAAATTTTAATATTCATAAAAGTGAAGAACTAATGATACTGAAGGCATATATAATGCAGGGAGAAAATTGGAAAAGCTTCCTTGCACATGTCCATTAATGCACTACTTTATGATGGCAGAAGAAATTTGTCACAGAAACATTGCTAAAGAGGCAGAAATCTTCACCATCCTTTTATTCTTGTTTCAAAGACAGTGATCCTTTATCTCAATAAATGATGATCCCTGGTAGTTTTTATAGGGTGGACTACATTAGTAGTCTTTGAATGATTACAAAGATACAAGATGTGTTTTTTACATGTCTGTTCAGATTTGGTTCTTGTTAAAATTTGAGCAAGTGAGGGCATAGTCCAAGAATTTCTGATGAATAGCAATTTTAGGTAAACACTGAGAATGGAGGTGAAATATGGATTTCTAAGTTGTAGCGAAGAAAGGGGAAAATTAGGTATCCTCAGCAGGAGCAAGATTATAATCTAAATACAGATAGAAATATAGTGTCAACAAATGCTTAATCATATTAGCTCACATTTGTAATGTCAGATGTTAAATACATGAAAAGGACTCTAAGGAAAGATCACAAATTATCTACAGAAATAACACATAAAGTGAAAAGAAGCAAAGTTTTACTAGATTATAGCTTGAGTGCTTGTAGGTGTCACCCTGTCAGAAAATAAAAGCAATATAATCATGAAAATTATGAACGAGACGCTCATGTTACTTAAATCATCTGAACTTGCTAGCTATGTAATTTTTCTGATCAATTTACTGAAGATAAGTTTTAAGAATTTTGAGTAAGAATCTTTTTAGCTAACCATGATGAAAATGTTTCTGCAATATGTGCATTTGTATGAAAGTAGGAGCCAGTTACTGAATCTAAGTGACAATATTTTTTCATTTAATTCTCCTCCTGATGTGTGATTGCAATACTGTTTGTTAAAATAGAAAACAGTCATAGCTCTTAGGTGAGACTAAGCAGGCAGTTTATTGATTGTTTGTTTGCACTGTATCACTTAAAGTTTTATGAACTTGTCTATGGAATTTTCCTAATATTAAGAGTTGACATGGAGTTGAACATCATCTAGATAACGAACTTATTCATGTGAAACCAAAGGAAAACTAATTTTGACCAACCTCGTGGTGCCTACATTCTTCCTGTGAAAGCCATTTAGAGAGAACATTATCTGAATCTTTCAGTCTTCTGAAACTTCCAAACTGGAAGCTTCTTCAAGACATGATTTGTTACAGATACACTTGAATCTCCAAAGATGGAGTGGATTACAAATAAAAACAGGGAGGAGTTGAAAATCATACAATTGAAGTGTTGATCTGTACAAATTTGTGTAGTGGGGGATTCTATTAAGATGTCATAAATGAGTTTGACGCGTGACCTAAAATGGTGTGCTTGTAGACCTACAATAAGTTATCAGAGGATATAAGAAACTTAAGTGGTTTTTTTAGAGATGTTTTTATTATATTTTATGTTACAAGCCGGAATTGAAAGGGAAGCATTTCTGCAACCTTGCTTGTGATATATTAAAATCTGTGGTATCTATTTGTCTATACGCTTGCCTACATAAATTATTTTTATTTATATCATCATATTTATTGCTTGAAGACAGATTCCTTTGAAGCACATTGTTTCATGTTCTTATTACAGTCACTGTCAAAATAATAGGTTCATATTTCTGTTATGTTCTCATTACAACCTTCAGTGAGATGCTGGAATTTTAAAGCTGCATATATTCAAAGAATTAGAAGAATATGCTATATTGTTGTGACCTTTTTCAATAGTCTATAAATGGATTGCTGAACATTCTACTTCTCTTCCTTGTTTTCTGTTCTTCCTTTCTAATTTTGTGGAGAATGGTTGAGAAGGATGACCTTTTCAGTGTTTCATGTTCTGATTGGCCAAAAGATAGTTCAAACTTAAGTAATACTATATGCTTAACAACTCAGTTATATTGTGTTCTTTTATTAAGTTGTATAATGTAGATGCTTTTTGCAGTCATATGAAACTGAAGTAGTATCAGAATCAATTGTAGAATGGCATTTCATTTCAGAAATGTTTCTACGAAAGGTGAAATGGAGATCTGTAATACATAGTTTTCAGAAAGTTCAACTTTATGTGCTTATTTATAGGTGTTTTTGACAAAACCACTATTTGTGTGGATAATACTTCCAATAATAGTCCTTGTTGCAATCTTTTTGTTTGCTTTTTGTTTCATCTTCGTTTTAACATTAGAAATAGAGAACCATCCTCTTATTTGACAAGGTAGTACAGAGAGTAGAAAGGTTATATTCTTGATTTCAATAGTGCTTTAGCATTTTGGCTTAGAAACATACCAGTAAATGCTATAGATCTGTTAGCATAACATCTCTGAAAGCACTTCAGCTAATCTGCTTTTTTTCTTGCAGTGCTGTGCATACTAACTGCTCCCTCAGTCCAAGCTAATTATTTTAACTTTTCAGTGTTAAAATGAGAAGTGAGAAGAATATTTGAGACTGACACTTTCAGAAAAGAGGCCAAGGGGAGGACTTAGTGTGTGCCCAGTCTTAAAAGGGAGCTAGGGATGTTTCAGTCTAAGTTTACATGAGGGATGAAAAACTCAACACCCTTCATAAACTGCCATTTCTGGTGAACTTATATGGTGCCATGGTCTTCTATAGACAGTAACTAGCGTAAAGAAATGACATTTTTGATAGTAGCACTGTCGGTGTGTTCGACTACCACAAAATAAGCTTATTTTTATTTCTGATTTATGCCTGGGTTCTAATGTTTGTAAACTGTTGTTTTGGGGTTTTTTGTCTCATGCTTTGGGTTCTTACTGGCAGCTTGTGCAAGTTACAGTATAGAACAAAAAATATTGCTGTACTATCAATATAGGGGTCCTGCTATGCTGTTTGCAAGGTGTATTTGGTACAGCAGTAGTGGGGCTGCTGTGAAAAGTGGGGAAAAAGTCAAGTAAGCTAGACTGACACAGCAGTGAGTTACCATTTTTTCCCTAATGTCCAAAAATAGTACTGGATTTGCTGACATAGCAAACTGCTGCTATGCTTAGTTATCAGAAAGTGTACTGGTAAAGAAGCATGCTGTGAAGCCTGCTTTGTATCAAGAATTCTTCTGTCATTGTCTTTGCTATTCTAGAAGTTAAGCATTATGATTTTTAAATGAATTTGACATCATTCTTTACATTTCAAGAGAATTTTTTTAAAAAGAATAAGCTGAGATAATGAAAAATATCTGCCAGCTGTAGCATAAGGCTAGGCAAAATTAGAGAACTCAGGATAACAGGCTTGTTTCTTGCAACCTGTTGTTGCCTCAGTCACAGTCTGTGAGTTAGAGCCATGCTGTCAGTATCAATATCATTCTTAGAGCTATCATCAAAGAAATGGCAACGTGAAATGGCTCATGATCTTTCTTCCACTCGTCTATATAGTATGAGCCTCCAGGCTGTTTTGGACACCATTTAGGCGTACTCAGGGCACCTCTTGGAGGCTTTGTGTGTAAAACAATACACTGGGTGTTTAGAATTGGCAGTAGTTCTGGGAATCCATCAAGATGAGAGGTTCTGTGAGCTCTCCCGCTGCCAATGGTGAAAACTGTATTTGAACTTCTGAAAGGTGTTTTCTGCAGCCACAATTTAGCACTTTCTTTTGTTTAGAACTTTGACATGCTTATTTCCAAGCATCACCTGGGATACACACATACACTACAAAAACTTAAACAGATTCCACCTTTTACTGCCTATTTTAAAAGTCTTTAATTTCATACACCTTCTTTGTGATTTTTTGAGGGCTTAATTGCTATGTCGTGGTAATGCTTATCAGAAAGCACTGAAAAGCTTTAATTACTTTGTACTTTGGTTAGTTATGAATGCATGCAAAATTTAACTATTTCCCCAGAAGCAAATAAAGTCCACGTTTATTATGTTACATAAAAGTTATGGAATGATTTAGAATAATTAAGGTAAGAGCTGGCTTACTTGGGATTTAACTCATCTAAATGGTGCATAAAATTAATCTTAGTTTAATGTGAAATTTTCTACTACATGGAAAAGAAGCATTAGGATCTTCTCAAAATTTCACTATAGGAAACACTTCTTACTGCAGCAAACTACAGGTATATTATACTAAGCAAAAGAGTTGAAGTATGGACTCTTTCTCAAATAATGCTAATCAAATGAAACCATCAATGAAAAGAGAGACATTATGTATAAGAGGACAGAACTTGAAAAGCAATATACCAGATGAGGAGATGGTGAGGAAAAATTAGGAAATTCAAATAGACAGTGGGGAAAATGAACAGATGTAGGTAATGAGAAGACAAGGAAAAATCAGAACAAAAATCAGCTTGTTCTCATTGTTAGCTTTGATGTATTTATAAGCAGGGTAGGGTTTCTTAATGCAATAGCACTTGGTATCTATTGTCTATTAATAGTAACTTACACTCCTTCTGACCTGTGCTAGTATTGTAACGTTGACTGATGTGAGATCAAAAACAGTCTACTTCTCTCAAGGTAGTTGATTTACTACCATCAGTGGGAGTTTCTCACATGAGCAAAATGAGATCAGAGTAATTCTTAACACAGTCTTGCCATGTAGAATGATTACACAGATTATATTTAAAACAAAGCCATGGTCTAAACACTATAAACAGTTTTATGGATAAGAACATCAAATGATGACTGAGGAATACAGGAAATTAATGGAATCAAGATAAATTCAGGATTATGTGATATGAATGACTAGTAAATTATGTTAGTGTCTTAATGATTCTTTGTATGCTTGGACTTTTTAGATATTCAAAGATAAGATACGGCTACAAAGGGTATCTCGTGGATGTTTTTGAGGAGTGGTCTGTGAAACTTGAGTGAGAATGAAAGGTATCCTGAAAGTTGCCTCAGTTAATATTTTCCAGAGCCTCAGAGCTGTGATTGTGGCAAAGAATGGATAGATTATCTGGTCTTCATGAATGGAGAGATTTGTATTCCAAGTTTTTCTAAAGGAAGGCTTAGGTGAACAGCTTTCTGGAACAACTTAATGCAGTTTCCAGTCTAAAATACCTCTCAGAATTATAAACTATTTGGGGAGGCTATGCAAAAAGAATAATAATAATAATAGGGAGGCATGAAGAAACAGAACAGCTGTGCTTGTGTGAGTCTGTCTTTTTGACCTTATTTGACTGTTTCTTCAAGGATTAGAAAACAGTTCCTAACTTAAATTGGACACTCTTGTTTTGGTTAGCAGATGGAATGAGCTTTACAATCCACAAAACAGCTTCCTATAAATCACAGATTTGTATAAATGAGAAATTCTATCTAGCACATTCCTAGTCTCTCTAATGCCAAGGTAAGTCAATCAAGTTATAATTGGCACTAATTAACTTGGCACTCCCACAAGCTACTTCATTCTTCACCTGAAGCTGGTTTGCAAATTTCATTCTTGCCTTTGGAAATGCTAAAGAGAACTTGCTGGTAATCCTAAAAGAAGAAAGATTGCCTGACAATGTAAAACAGAGGAAGCAATTGACTAAGTCAGAACAAATCTGCACATTTAAATGATCAAGACAGACTGTATGCAGGACTCACCATGGAACAGAGGGAGACAAAGCTTTGTGATGCTTCATGAACAAGCAACTGGAGCTTTGATAAACTTCATAAAGCAGAGGGATCCTTACTATATGCAATCCCATCGTCACGAGTGCATTTGTCATCCGCCTTGGCTACGCTTCCTCTTCTGTTTATCTGAGTATTGTACCTGCCATGGTGCGAAAGTGATCAACAGAGGGTACTCTTTTCTCTGTGAAATCTCCCTTTTACTTTCTCTACGTATTCTCCTTGTCCATGCAGGGGGGATGAGGAAAAAAAAAGGTGACTTGAGTGAAACTTGTTTGTTTTATTTGTTTAAAAAAGCAAGGAAAAGCTGTGTGTTGCACCGTCAGAATTACAGTGCATTAGGAACATAAGGGTTCTTGGGGATCCAAGATAACAAGCCTTAGGTTAGGTTACTTTCTGCTAGAGTAAGTAGGTAGACTGTACCTAATTATAGTCTCCCATTATCTTTCTGAACAACATTTTCCATATCTGCTATGATTTCTTTTGGATGCAAGAACAAACCATCCTGTAGACTGGATAAGCTTACAGTCATCATTTATACCTAAGGCAAAATGATGCCTGCTATTCTACTGATGAAGGGAGTCAACATTATTTTTAGATTTCCCTCTCCTTTCTGTTAAAGATGACACATATCCATTTTTGTCTAAATATGACCAATGGCTTGTTAAGCCTAGGCCCCGTAAGTATGTGTTCCCTTGATGACAAATGGAGAAGAGGTGGATTAAAAAAAGAAAATTAAAGAGCCACCTTCAACACTAGGATCTTTGCTCCTTCAATCTAGGATCATGCCTTCAGAAATACTGGAATATATTCCTCATTAGAAGACTTAGGATTTCCTGAACTTTTTACTTACAAGTGTGGGCAACTGACCAACTCTGAAAACTTGCTTCATCGTGGTTTTTTAGATTTCGTTTTAGAAAATTCAGGTATTCTAATGGAGGTAATCTTTGAAATATATACCCTTATGTCCTAGCCATGAGACTGCTGTATGAAAAACAGGCGGATGTTGGTATTCTTAGCCATTATGATTTTATTTATGTTCATTAATATTTACAAATAGACATTATCACACATTAACCTTATTTAGTTGATGAAAGCCCCACAAGAAAAATGTGCAATTCCCTATTGTAACAGCAATATATTGACGGTAAGGAAACCTCTGCTTTCTCAGCTGGGTACTAGTAATTAATATCTTGCTGTCTAATTAGAGTCTTTCCTTCTCATTTGGATGCTGGTTTCTTAAGTATGTGTCCATGTTGCCAGCATGCTCTGTGTTTGAGTAGAACAGAACATCTGGCTGCCCACCCAGTAATGTAATATAGGAAGGCAGGCATTTCTAGGGAGATCTGTTGGGCTTATTACGAGCAACAGAAACTCTATGAGATGCAAACATTAACTAGAAATGGTATATCATTATCTTCAAACTACAAAGAGGTGGAAGTTGCTGTCTCTGAAACTTCTGTAGCCCTCAGAGGGCCAGTGGTTCATTGCAATACTTTCTTTAAATTGTAATTATGTAAAAGTTACGTTTTGTATGTAATGTTAAAGCAAATTTCAATTTTGATCTGAGAAATTGAACTATAACTAAAACCAAAGTAAAATTCTTAAAAACTTGCAGCAACAAGGTAATGCTTTGTTGGAATATGTTTAGGTTTGAGAAGATGATTCTCTTGGGGGCAGATGTAACCCCAAGCTCCTCTCAAAAACGTAACTTGAATACATTTTAGGAAAATGGAACTAGATTTCATGTATAGACATTATTAGTTTAGGTTTCTCTTCCTGTACTTTGCTTTCTGTCCTCAAGGTAGATGCGTACATCACAGCTTCCATGTCCTTCTGTCCTTAGACAATGTAGGAGTGGAGAGATAAGAAATTAGCTTTTGTTTTTTTTCTTGAAACACCAACACTGGTAATCAGTCATGCCAACTGTTTTTCTTGGTTTCTCTCCTGTTTGATATAGGTAGTGGAATGGATATTAGTGGAAGATGACCAGTTAATCTGTGGAAGTTATCATTAATTGTAAGGCACATAGATATGGGTACAGCTGCTAGCTTTTAAGGTTGTGTTGTGTTTTTTTCCCCAGCCGAAATAAAGGTCTCCTCAAAAGCCTGAAATTGATTGTGTCAGTAATACTAAGATCATCTTTTATATTAGGTTCTGTTCAGTCTGAGAGGCCTGTAAATGAAATCTTCAGTCTGCTCTAAAAGTAAAGGGTTGTTCAGTAAAAGGAAAAACCTTTATCCTCATGCCTCAAGAACTGATTTTACATGAAACTTGACAACATTTTTGATGATAATGTGCAGAATACAGCAGTGCAGTCTACTAAAATTTATTAAAACTACATTTTTAAAGAAACTGCCTATTTCACGAAATGCTGTTGTAAATATCACTTTACATAAGCACATTAATGATCAAATATTAGATTACCCTTTTGTGATATTTTCTCAGCTTTAATTTTTATTTAATTGAAACAACATTAGTAGTGCTGTAACATTTAGAAGAATGGCTGTTGTAAGGTCAGGTGCTGTTTATCCAAAAGTACATATTTGTCCACTAAGTTAATATTTTTAAGACACTGTAATATTAGCTGTATTTATATACATTTTCAGAGCTTGGGCTAGGGTGGAACTGTAAGGTTTTAAAAAATATTGCAGAGAGAGAGACGGGTATTTTTAAGTAATGGAATTTGCGCTGCCAAACATTCTCTGATGTAATTTTGTCAACTTTCTGCTTGAAAGACAAGACTTGAATAATATTTCATGAGTAGTTAGGGAGCTTTTCTGTAAAATTTTGTATGTTGTTTTTCTTTTCCTTATCAAATATGCAGTTCATTTAAGTGTATGTTTTAAGATAAATACTTTAAAAATGTATTGCATGTACAGACAATACACTCCATGAGCATCATTGTTTTGGCAATAATTATATGATCCAGTCATGTTTTTCATTCTGTAAAGTAGAATTGCATCCTTTCTTTGTAAAAATCTGTCAAATTATAAGAATTACTCAGTGGTCCTACTAGATCTCTGGCTAGTTATGTAAGGCTCCCTGTTGAGCTATGAGGAGATGCCCTGTTTCCTGTCACATTGAAATATTATTTTTAATGAAATACTATTTCTTCTTTTTTACACAATTATCATAGCTGGAAAATGATTTATTAGGTTATTTTGACTTTATCTTGACAGTAGAAGATTATTTTTTCCAATTTATCATCTGGCATAGTGCATTAATCTTGTCATTTTACTAATCTTTTTATTTTAATGTCAGGTGTTTAAAATCATGTTTATTTTTCTGATGCTCATAAACCACTTTCCTTAGACATTTATAAAAAGTATATTTGATTATATCAAGGGCAAAGCTATTTCTTACAAATGAATGTAGTAATATTCATGTAATCTGAAAGATTCTCTCAGCATTCTTTCCATTGTTTGTAATATTTAGTGAACTTTAGCTTTCTTTGTCTGGTACAGGAATACAGAGCATCTTCTGTCCCACACAGTGATTCAGAAATCAGTTGTTCATTTAAACAGCTTCTGAATAGTCAATCTGAACTATTTTACTGAAAATGGGGATGGTTCTCTTTTTCCAGCTGCCTTGGCTAAAACTATCCAATGTAAGTCCTGCAGTAAGTATCTTGCTGTTTCTTCCTGCCCTTGGACTTTCCCCAGTCAGTGGAACAGTGGCTGGCTCACATACATGTTGATCTAGTGTGTATATCCTACCTTTTGCCTAAGATGGCTCTGAGGGAAGTCTTGGAAACTTCCAAACATTATTTTTGGCTATAATAAAAGAAGCTGATTCACCTTAACTATGCTGCTGTTGTGTGGTGAAGCTTATATCGCATCTTATTCAGTTCCCCCACGCTGTCCTCTCTTTCGTGCAATCTCATTTTCCTTTTCCTCCTTAACACAATTTTTCTCTAGTTCATGTAACAATAGGAATTGATCAGCTAGACTCCCTTACAATATGTATGCAGGAGAATGTTGTCTGTATGTGTGTGCATTAAATTCCTTGTATTACAGTAGGAAAAGCCTGTTTCTTTCAAAAGTAGCATCCTCGTAGAATGATATCAATCCAGTTAAAACATGGAATTTATTAGACTTCTAAGCAGTTCTTTCAAAATGCTTTTTCTATTCCATTTTGTCTCAGGTTATTCAGGAAATCTTAGAGAGATGACTTAGCTAGAATTCCATTAGCTGTAAGTTGTCCCCTCTTTGTCCCTCCTCTTTCTGGCATTTTTTGCTGTGGGATTCCAGTAGAGAATCTGTGATAAATATAACTTTTAGAAGGACTGTCTTACACATATTTATCCTTAATTTAAATAATTCATTAAAAACAAGATTGGTCTCCTGAGGGAAGCGTACATACTTTTCCAGTACCAGATATTTCTGCATTCTGCTGAAATGAGCTGTTATATTTGCTTTTAACTATGCACAAATAATCTTAGTAGAACTAGCTCCTACAGGCACATACTTAACATATCATAATAACACTTCCTTTCAATTCATTTGTACAAAATTAGATGGAAGACTTTCTTTTTCACTTTTAACTTCTTTGCTCTGCCTTCAAGTTCATTTATTCCAAGATAAGTTTTTAAATACTGAGAGGAACATAGAAACAACCATTCATTTATCTTCTGAAATAATTATCTTCAAGTTGGAGTGCTTTAATACTAAGCAACTGCAGAGATCTGTATGGAACTTTGATATTGTAATCAAAATTATTCTCTGAAGGCTGATTGTGATGATGAACTTTCCAGATTGTAGTGATTCTTGTAAGAATAGGAATACCTTCAACTCTGAGATCTGTTTTTATGTTGAAAAGTACTCATAATATTGTAATTGTTGAAGGCACTTTTGTTGATAGTGATAAAAATAAAAGGAAGAAAACTTTTTTCCCCCCAAGAGGGAAGTTCTTAATTTTATCTACAAGAGGGAAGCATTAATAGGCAGTAGTAATGAATAGATATAAACTTCAGAAATGATCATGTGAAACATGGGGACTTGGACAATCAGATTATTCCCTGAAGTGCAGCACAAGTAAGATGTAGACCATTAGGTGAAACCTGGTAGGAATCGGTTTGCTAGCTTCTACTGTATGGAAAATCTAAC
Organism: Numida meleagris; assembly: GCF_002078875.1. Classification (NCBI taxonomy): domain Eukaryota; kingdom Metazoa; phylum Chordata; class Aves; order Galliformes; family Numididae; genus Numida; species Numida meleagris. Next base: position 11,989,500 of record NC_034418.1, on the reverse strand, counting down.
CTGATAAGTTCAGTAGTTGAAAATGGAGTACACAGAAGTTCTAGGGAAAGGATCTTGTGCTCTTCCCATTCTTGTTCTATTCCGTAGGCCTCTTTGGACATTGTCGCAGAAGTGGTTCTGTCTCATTCAGTGTTGACTTTTGTTGCGAGCGCAATGGAAATTTGATTCATTTAAAGAAAAAATTGTTTACTTCTTGACCTAGTAAATTGCAGATGTCTTACATCTTCTTGTACTGTATTATTTCAAAACTCTCACTGGAAGAGGTTTCTTGGAAAAAAATATGAAACTTCAGCAAATCATCTTAATCTTTGAGGTTGAAAGACAAAGAAAACATGACATTCAGTTGAAATTCACCATGACTGCAATAATCTCTACTCTTTAATTCTTGTCCCTAAGCCAATAATTATAAGGAAAAAGATGCTACTGTTTCTTAACTCAGTGTCTTCAAATGTGTGTTGTGATGTAGCAATAAGACTCCTGGATGTGCTAACACCCCTGCAATGCAAAAATAGCTGATTGGGGTTACAGTTAGGGTTAACAACAAGGCCAGGGGGAGGAGGGATCACTTCTGGAAATTTAATAATAAAGAAGTGATTATGACTATTTTTCTGCTTCGTAAAGCTAAATTTGTCTGTTTTGTACACTTTGCTTCTGTCTTTGTAAATATACACCCAACCATGATCAGAGGATGACTCATTCTGGATTTGATGAGTTCTATATTGCAGTAAAAATAATTTTTAAATTATGAAGAAGTCTTCAGTGTTAGTCAGTTTGATCTTTTTTGCTTTCAAAATATGAAAGCTGGCATCTGTGGGGGGGAAAAGTATTCACAGACATTCAAAAGTAATGCCTCCTACTTATTTCCATGGAAATTACAACAGCTACAGTAATACTATTTGATAGGGCAAATTCTCGGCTACGAAACACTATTTTTCAACACAGCCTAAGGTAGTTCTTATGATTTTGGCTAAGGTACAGTTAATTTTCTTTATAGAGCCTTACTTCATGCTGTGTTTTGAATCTTTGATGAACATGGTGGCAATAACCCACTGACGTTTTTAGTTCTTGTGGTGCAGTGCTCACACAGAGTTGAAGTTTTTTTTTTGCTTCTCATGCTGCCCTGTCAGTTGGGAAGCTGGGAGGGGACTCAGCCAGCAGAGCTGACCCAGACTGACCGAAGGGATGTCCCATAGCATATGGCGTATGCTCAGCCATAGGATCTGGTGTACAGATGGAGAAAGAGAGGGACATTCAGAGTAATGCTATTTACCTCTCCAAGAAACTGCTGCACATGATGAACCCTGCTTTCCTGAGAGAGGCTGAACATCTGTGTGTTGCTGGGAAATGGTGACTGAATTCCTTGTTTTGCTTTGCGCTTTATCTAGTAAATTGTCTTTATCTCAGCCCACAAGTTCTTCCACTTTTGCCACTGAGTCTTTTGTCTTTGTGTATGTGTATAAAGTAAGTATTGATAACAGCAATTTTTGCCCTTTCTGGAAGGGGCTATCTCCATGTACTTGTAAGAAGATATTAACAGTGAAACTAATACCCTGATAATCTCTTGGGATGACTTAAATATATAAGCAGGGGAAGACTTACAAGCAGATCTAATATCTAGCTGGTACAGCTGGAAAAATATTAGAGCTGTTGTTTTCAGTGTCAATTTGACTCTCAGTGCATTAATTCTTCTAATGACTCTAGAGGAACTAACAATACATAGCATCTCTCAACATATTTGTTTTGACTAAGAAGTGTTTCTGTAATAGTAGCCAGACTTCACACTGTTCTCATTAATCTGTTTTTGACCAGTCTTAATGTCTTTCCATCAAGATCAATGGACTTGCTCCGTAATTTGTATTGGGAAGCAATGAGAAGAAGGTCAGATTTAGCTGTAATGCATAACGTGTTACTGTTTCATTTAATGGCTTAATACGTAATACTTCTTGTTTTATAATATGTTATGTAGTAGTTTATTATGTAATGTATAATGGAAAAAGAACGTGCTCATTTTTGTTAAAAAAGAGATTGTGGCTGAAAAGCAGAGATGGAGGCAACTTTGTCTTCAGAGGAAACAGTCCTTTGTTTTTATCTTGCAATTATGTTGAAGTCTTCCTTTTCCTCATTGGCTCTAATAAGATTAAGGGAAATGAATTCATATTGTATGTAGCTGTGCAAGGTACTGAGCTTGTTATTTGGCTTCTTAGAGAAAGGACACAGACCTAATTTCAGTGAGTGAGCTAGGGAGAGATTTCATTCCACATCTGCTGCTTGACAGTAACTGCTTGCTTTTCCCCTGTAGTCAGTGTTGAGTAATTTATGATAGTTTATACCCTTGGTGAAAGCAAGTTAGCTCACCTTATGTATTTACCACTCTTCTCACGTACCAGGAATATGTTTGCAAGATTGTGACAAATTAAGTTACCAGTGGAGCTGGTCTGTCTGCTCCTGGTTCATCTTTTGACCCTTTAAGTCACTGCTTCTTCCAGGTGCAGTGATTTTTGCCTTTATCTTCCCCTCAGCTCCCTTTTGTGTTACACAAAGCTCATTTTGGTGTTCTTGCAGATAATTATTGATCATGTCTTTTCCTCCAAGGTGGTACACTTACAAAGCTGCAGAGAGAAAGACTTTGTGTTTAAGACATAAGAAGTTCTATTAGTTTCTGGTTTACTCTGAATACTTCATAATGCAGAGCACAGAACAAACACGTCCCTTAAGAGAATGTACGCAAATTAATTGTGTAGTTACAGTAAACCGGAGAGATTTGCTGGTTTTGTTTTACTTATCACTGTTATATACCCCATGGGACATACATATGGATTTAATCCCTAAACATGAGTATATTTTTGAGTATGTGAAAGTAACTTCCTACATTCTGAAGATGCATTGTAGAACTTAATTGACTTTTTGTAGCGTCTCACTATTTTGTCAAATATTCTAGTGACATTTATCTTTGATAATTACAGTCCTAATTTCTAAATACTTCTTTCCCAAGGTGAAAGTTTGTGAATTAATGAAAGAAATTTAGAAACTTTTTTTTGACTGTGTTTAATGATGACCAATGTCTTGTGAGTGGTTACGGTTCATAGGAGACAGAATATGTGAATCAGTCACTCATTTTTGCCAGTGCAGTGAAAATAATCTTTGGTTATTACCTCTACTAATGCATTACTCAGCTGCTAGCTGTATCTATACACCTTCTAATACAAAAATAATATTTAAAATATTACTGAATTACATTACTGTACAGTACATATTACAGTAATAGATTGGTGAAAAGCATTTTTCCTCTGAAATATTCAGCAAACTGCCATATGTGTTCAAAATACAAGAAAGTGAAATTTTGTAGGGAGAAAAATAGTACAAAAAGATTTTGAATAACATATTTTAGCATCAAAATCCATTGTACAATTTTATAACAAAGTACACTTTTTTTAAAGCTTACTCATATCTACATGTTATTGAGAAAAGTAACCTGAAGCTTATTAGCTTGAAGATCCAATTCAATAAAATAATTAAAAAGGGCTATAGTTTTCCAAGGAGTCCAAACATGAAAATAACATTTCTTAAATTTTAATGAAGAGAAAGTAAGGTTTGTAATAACATAATGCAAGAATATATTATGATATTACTAATAAAAACATTTGTGTGAGTATTGAGACTCTAATATGGACGTTGTGAGAAAAATTGTTTATGTGATAAAAGACCCAAGAAGTTCACATGTGCTCATCTATCTCTTCCCCCTCATGAATGTGCATCTTTAATTTCCTTCTCTTTCTTCTCTGCCTGTCATTTTTTAATAAGCAGTGGTCATTGTATCTTAACAGAATTCAGTAGTGTCTGTGTGCATGAGACATAAAGTTGAATATGCTTATTGAATTTGACATGTGAGATGGGTTCAAAGAAAATACAAGAAATACGTCAGCATCACCATGGTCCTATTCTCTGTTTAGACCTGTGTTTCTTTCCTCTCCCTTGCATGACTCTGAATGCTTGAGCTATCAAGACAGCTCAAGAAAGTGAAAAACTAATTGTTTGGGTTTTTTTTTTCATAGAATCATAGAATGGCCTGGGTTGAAAAGGACCTCAAGGATCATTGAGTCTCAACCCCACTGCTAAGTGCAGGGTCGCCAACCACTGGACCAGGCTGCCCGGAGCCATGTTCAGTCTGTCCTTGAATGCCTCCAGGGATGGGGCATCCATAACCTCCTTGGGCAACCTGTTCCAGTGCGTCACCACCCTCTGTGTGTGTGTGTTTTTGCTTTTGTTTTGGAAGGGATCAGTTTCCTGAGTCTGCTCAGGAGTGCTGTGACACTCTCAGTATTGCTAAATTGGCAATAGAATTCAGTACGTGCAGATGCTGGGCACCCTGAACCCCTTCTGGAGAAATCTTGCACGCTCATGGTCTAGCGAATCTTCCTGTATATTCACAAAGAATGTGAACCGCATTGTTAGACTCACAAACCATGAAACCTATCAGAATTTTGCAATGAACCTAGGAAAGAGACATTTAAGTCTGAGATACAGAACTTGAGAATTTACAACCAATTTAAGCAAAAAACAATGATATGACTATTCCTCTGTTTGCTGAATGACAGATGAGCTTTAGACTGATAAGGTTTATCTCATCAGGTTCCTGAGTAGGATATGCCATGAAGGCAAATTAGTGGAGAGCACCTACCATTAAAATATTGTTTTGATTTCTCAAGTATTTATTTGGTTTTCATCATTTACCACAATTCCCTACTCTTTCTTCCTTTTTTTAACCTGAAAAGGCATTTCTCTTTTCCATCTTTATTAAAAACATTAATATTAAAACTCAGTTCAGAAACATATTGACAGAGCTGTATGGTTCACTTCCAGCTTCCCTCTGTAATACAGCATTAAATTTTTATTTTGTCTTTCCTTTACTCAAAATATATTACAAAAACATGCACACTGCATGTGCTTTTCTGGCATTTGTCTACATTATAAAGAATATTCTGGATTTTTTTCAGAAAAAGCATTACAATTATAACAGTATAAGATTTATAATGTTTGTGTATACTGAGTTAATCAAATAGATCTACCAATGTAATAAGCGCTATTCTTAAGATTAGTGTTCTAGAGTAGATATGTAATTAGTATGCAAAGCACTAATCTTATGAATTGAACAAGTGTGCGTATATGTAGATTTTATTTATATACATCTCTCTATAAAATGTATATGTTTATTAGTGTACAAGTTTATTTGAGCTCTGAATATCAGTGATGGCATGCATGATGTACTCTAGAAAGCTAATGTGGGGTAGAGATTCAGGAGTAGGTCCTATGGGAAGATGGCATTAGCATGGTAAGTTTCCTGTTTGTACGCTCTGGGATGTGTGCCCTGAGTATACAACTGGACCAAAGGAGTTTGATTATACTATTCTCATCAGTTCCTAATTGTTGCTTCCTACAGGTGAGTATCTAAATTAAATGAGTATCCCTGTACCAACTCAGTTTTGCTGTGAGGTAGCTGTAAGCAATGGAGGCTACGTAGCTTGGGAACTATGACAGATCTGGTAGTCTGTAAGAGGTGATGTTAATAACAGCGGTAATTGAATATAACCAGCTTATAGCTAGGTACATAGATGGACTGTTTTACTTGGGGCTGTGTATACCTAAGCTCTCCTTTCTCATATATATAAAAATCTGAACGAATCTTATACTGAACAAATTACACTGATCCCTGCCCACCTCTTTTTTTCTTAATTTTTTTTCAAGGTCTCTGTAGTCAACCACAGGGTGATTGTTCTATAAATAGCAGATTGGCAGTTTTCTCTTTTATGTGCATATATCCATGAAGATCTGTTGTTAAAATGGCTCACATTTTCCAAAAGGTGTGGTTCAACCAGGTTGATTCGTCAACCTTGATAAACCCATCTCAGCAAGTCTAAAACTTTAATAGAGTAGTAGTTTGTAATGTTCTCAGAATGAAACTAAGAAATAGAAAATGGTGCTTGTGGCACAAATCTTCAGCAGGCCTTTCATCTTTTCAAACAATTTTTTCGTAATCTACTGCATTCTGCTCAGCTTCCAAGCTTTTTAAGCCCTAGATGGTGCAAAGTTCCATCAACAAAAAATGTCTCTGACTAGAATGTGTGGTTATCTTTTTTTCTTTAGTCTTAGCATCCCATAAATCTATTAAATAATTATTTTTAATCCACCCTGCATAGAGCTAACAGTTCTTTATCTGCAGTAGAATCTTGCAGCATTTATTTCAATTCACCTTTTAATCTTCCCTCTGTGACAGTAACTATTGATAATAACCATGTAATCTATATCCGGACTGTAAGAAATCATGCATATTATCTTCACATATGTTGTGCCCTGCTTCTTTTCATACTTCAAAGAACACGTAGTAGCTCTAATGGAAGAGCTAGGATTCATACCAACTCTGTATAAGTCTAAACATACTGAGTCTCCAGAGCCTTGAAGCTGAAGCAGTCTTTCACCTTCTAAATATTTATCTATTTTTTTTTAAGTGGCTCTCAGTCTGAGACCTAGAGTGCCACGTTTCAGCCTAAAGCAAAATTTTACATCTGAGTTACAAACATACAGACTCAACTGGAAACTTCTCATATAATACAATATGCACAAAATTCTTAGTCATAAATGGAGACAGTTTTCTTAAGGTGAGCTTGAAGTCAGCCAGCCTTTACTTTTCTATTTTTCTTACCTGAAGAAACATCAGTGGTGCCCGAATGTCAAGCAGGTGCAGCACAGATCTATGCTCTTTGTATTTACATTTATCTCTCAGGCTCTCTCTTCTATGAAAAGTTTCTGTTCTATCAGATTTTAAGGGCTTCTACTAAAATAACAGGAGCTGTTTTCTATGTTTTTAGTGTGGGAGAAGTTTTATAGTAATGCCAGTATATATGAGGAGTGTGAGGGATAAATACTGATTGTGTGGGAATATTTTCAGTCTCTGGCTCATTCAGGAGGAATACTTAATTCTCCCAGTGTGTTATTACCCTCAATTCATTGTATAACCTTATGGAGAGATAAGTCATTACACCAGAATGATTTTGAATCGTTGAAACTATACAGAGTATTCCTTCTCCCACTACTAAGTGAAGGGGATCTCCACTTAGTAGAAAGATTGGAATTGTCACCAATTCTAACTGCTAGGGGGAGGGGTCGACATGCACTGACTTTCCAATGAAAGTTGGATTAGACATTAAGCTATTTCTGAAAATGTGTATGAATCTTAGTGTCCTGAAAAGATTTAGCCTGAGATCAGACTGTTCCCTAATGTGTCAAAAGTGGATAATGGGTTCACCATGTAGTACTGTAGTCATCTCTGAAGGATTCCAATGTGCTACTCGCTGAACTAGAAGCCAAAGCACTCCTGGATGATACCAGGAGTAGATTCAGACCCATAACCTCTATCTATGATAAACTTGCATTGGAGAACCTTGACTTAACTGATTTCTGTGGCTTCAAAATACTTAGAGAAATTACTGCAGAAAATTATTTTGATAATAAATTCATTCTGTGCAGCATTTGTAATGAATGTCTATTAATTGAAGTCAATTATTTGATCAAAATCTGTGTAGTTTGGGAGACAAATAATTCTAATCAACTTATGCAAATTAGGCTAGGAATAAATTTACAATGTGTTTGCATATTTGGAAATTCTACAAGACTGGATAGTTTATGTGATTGGTTAAAAAAAAATTTCCTTTTGTCAGTTGTGGATTTAAAAAAAAAAAAAGGCTCTTACTGGTGGAAAAAGTTCTCACTGTTTTGTGATAGTACCTGATGGATTACTGGCACTTTAAGGCAGTGATCTCAGTCCTTTTCTTCCTGAGTCACTGTTTAAATCACAAACCTGTGTAGCTGGAGGCACGTGATTGAGTCTCTGCTCTCCTGGTATGAAGGATAAAGAAAGCTGGAAGTGCTCTTTTCCATGTTACCGAGTCCTACAGGATAATAATTAAAGTTCTAGAGTGCTTTCCACTGAATGAATTCAAGATATTTCAGAGATGTGAATAAACTGTGTCTTGCAGTCTGCCTCAGAGAAAGAGAAGATTGTGTTTATCTTAAATTTCAAACTATAAGGGGAAAAAGTAGCATGGTAGTTGAGATTCTCAAAATTGCTGAGTGCCTAACTTTCATTTAATTAATTCAAAGTTGGGAAATGATGAATATCATTGACTTGATGGTAGTGAAGAAAAGGCTCCTAGTAGATCTGTGAATGGTTTTCTTATACTTTCTTTACAGCAGTATCTTTCGTATTAGCTCAACAACCATGAAGTCAGTACTTCTTGTAATTAACAGGAAAAAGTTAAAATAGCTTTGAACAGAGCAGAAGTATTTCAGTTAGATTTAGTGAAAATTAGGAAAATAGGGAAAAAGTAGAATTTAGAAGTGGTAATACTACATGCCAATTCAGGTAAATTTGCAATTAATAAGCCAAGATGCGGGACTATGAATAATATTTAGCATGTTCAATTGCAAAGAATTTAGTACATAAAAATATATGGGAAAATAGGAAAAGCTTGACTATCCCTATCAAATTATCATTTTTATCCAATTGAGATGTATTTCGACAAACATGCCATACATTTCTACTGTAGCATTGATAGTTTCAATTCATTAGTGTCATCCTTTGATAATTAAATAATATATCTCAGGACACTTTTGCCAACGTTGATCAAAGTATTTCTTATAAAGGAAAATTGACCCTGTTAGCCTTCAGAACACAGTGTGCCTTGATTAAATATCTACATGTCTAAACACTTATCAGGTCTGAGTGTGCCTACCGTATTTTAATTGACACGCTATCATAGCAAATTTTTTGATGTTTTCCCTCACCAGCTTGGTATTACATGTTCAGGACTCTGTAAATCGCTTTGAACAACATTAACAACTTTAATCCGAAAAGTGCAAAACAGACTGGAAGGAGAAATTGAATTTTAAGGCTGCCTTTTTTTTACTCATCTTATTTTTGAAATAATGGTGTAAAATTTTTCTTCAAAATTTCTCCACCTTCTCTTCTGAACCTTGATGAAGTAAAGGGGATCTTGCTGTGTTTTTTGACTTGTTAGAAGGAAGATTTAAGCTTACAACTAGAAGTTTTCTTGTATTCCTTAATCTTCTCCCCCCTTCATATAGCCTGCTTTCTTGTGAAAAGACTTAAATTGTTTGCCGTATATTTTTATGAACTGCTCATGTGCTTTTTGCCAAATACTGTGACGCTGATTAATGGTTTTAACTTAATCCATTATGTTCAAAACTTGCTGGAAGAAGATTAAATGAACAGTTTTACACAAATTAATCCCAGAATGATTATTGATTATAAATGTTCTTCACTATTTGTTTCATCATTTTATGTGCATAAAAAGATGGTTATTCTTGTTCATCAAAAATAAATATTCATGTTCACAGTTTTGCTAAATGCAGCATAGATTTTTAACTGCCCTAAGACAATGTTTTCAGTCATTCCATTACCTATGTAAATTTTTCATAGTTAATAATACTTGTTTGCATTAGAAATATGAATCACTAATTTGATAATGTTTGATAACAAAAGTTACTCTAGATGATAATCATTTTTTTTTACATAAGCAAATACAAAATACTATTAGGGATAGTCTAAGTGTGCCTGTTAAAATCCTTTCTTGTGTTTTCTATGCTGAATAGGAGTTCTTCCACTAAAAATAGATCTGTTTGCCATTGTAAAATGTTTTAGGCTTTGTTCTCTTGGTACATTCAATTTTAATTATTTCAATTAATTGTAAATAGCATAAGAGACACTTCTGAGAACTCTGTTCTTTATGCAAACCCATATTAAAATCTCTTCCGTTTGAGTACACATCATTGTCAGTAAGTCATTTAGTAAGCTAAGTTCTGTTTACAGTTATACAGATTCAAACCTATAGTTCTGTTATGCACTTACTGACTCATAAGCAGTTCATTCCTTTTTGGGTTTTGCGTAGATGTTACTGATTTTTCTGGTACGTTCCACTGATGGTACACAAACAAAATAGAAACTCGAATCCACTCATTGATGGCCTCATGAATTCTGCTCTGTGTCACGCAGTGCATCTGAATCCCAAGTAGTTAGCTTGTTGCTCCTTGAAAATTCCAGGTTTCTATGTCCTTTCCACTTTTCATCAGGACTAAATTGACTTTTCATTGTTCTCTTTTCTAAGAAGGTTGGGAATTATGCGAACTTCTCCAAATAAATTCTCTTAAAGATATTCTGTTTCAATATATATTACTATGACATATTTCTCATTCTTTTGGATTTTTCTTCACTGCACATTTTTGTTTGATAACAAAAAAAGTGGTTTTGAATTTGGATTTACAGAATATTTCAAGGAAGTAGACATTTACATTTCTTTAACGTTTTTAATGGGATTGTGAGAGAATAAGCTCATTCAACCCTGCTGCTTTGTCTACTCTACTAAAATATTTACTAGCAAGATCTCTCACTTTCTAAAGCGTTTTTAGTATTTGAAGGGGAGAAAAAAAACTTGTATAGAATCGCGTATGTGACAGGCATGATCTCTAGTCATGCAGATAAGCATGTAAGTTGCTCCCAAGATGCTGTTTGAATGCACTGGTGAATGGAGTTTTATTTCTGCAGTAAGTTATTTTCCTCACTACTAAACTATCCCTGACCTCAAACTTGGTCTAATTGAATGCACCAAGCTTGAGTGATATATAATTTTTTTAACCTGCTCTAGTCCCTACTGAATTTGACAAGAGTCTGTCCCTTCTGTCGACCCAGTAATGACATCTTAATTACATTCCCCACTGTAGAGGATACATCGTATCACTCCCTCCCTTTAGAGCTTCTACCCAGCCTTTTGATGGGACTGTATTAGTTTTTCATATTAGTTTTTGCTTCCTTCTCTGGGGCAAGGAGTTGGAAAAAAAAAAATTATAGCTATCTGGTTAACTGATAAAAGAATGATATGCTTTTCTGGCACTTTAGCAATTAAGTAACAATTATGGCTACTGCCATAAGCATCAGGTAGATGCTGGAATAATTAATTATCTCCCAGCTGTTATTCAGAGTGATTGCATCTCTGCATGTAGAAGGAATGTCTTCGCTCTCAGGACATGCAGAATCCAAAGATCATTTTTCATTGGAGTACAAGCTTTTTTCACATGCACGTTTCTTGGCTGTTAAAGAGCACAGAAGGGGGTATTGGCAGTGCCTGTCAGGCTTTCTGTAACAGCTTGGAATCTCTGCTTGCTCACTTGGGCATCTCAAGGTGAATTGGCTGCTCCCCCAGAGATGAACACAATATTGTGCCCATGCATTCAAATTCTTAAGTTTTAGGACTTAACTTTTGTTTCGGGGGGGAAAAAAGCGAAAGTAACATTTTTCTTTTTTTCTCATTAAAGGTTGGCAGGTATCTGAATGGCAGTAACTTATTTTCCTGTTTTGGTGGTGCTTTCTTTGGTGTGAGTTTGTTTATTTTTGTACATTACTGCCTTCACAACATCACTAAATTGCTATGATGTGACTGCAAGGTGATCTTCTCACTCTATCATGTTGTCTCCTTTACCCAACCCTACTTGCTACTCACGGGTCAAAAGAAGTGTAGTTTTTGTTGAAGGCCAAATGTCTTTTCTGTCAAGCACCAGTCTGAAATTTGTGAATGGTTATGTTCAAAAGAAAGGGTGTCCATCGGCCCTGATCATAAACTTATTAATGAGTGGCATTAAGGCTGTTTACTCATTCATTTATCTTTGTACTGATAGCTGATTCCAAAGAAGGCAAAAACTGCCTAAATAAGATTTGTAATGCAGTAGACAGGAAACTCCAGTATGCTGTGCTAATGTGGCATTAGCTGCATCAAAATGTCATTACTGATTTTACAGTGATGCAGGTAAGTCTAGCAATCCAAAATAAGAGATATGTTAGCTCGGTAATTTATTTTAACACAGTTTCTTTAGAAGGGAATTAAATGGGGAATATCAAAAATATTAGAATACAAAATGGCAGCCTTGTGAGTAGGTGCTTAATCTACTGTAGTAATATATATGTTTTTAATATAGTTCTGAGAGTCTGAGCTGTGTACAGAACTCCTGACCATGACACTAGATCATTGTCCCATAAGCTTTAAATTCAGGTTGTAGTGAACTCACTGTCAGTTTAGCATTTTACTTACATAAATGAAAATCGATATTGTAGACAAGCTGTATTTTTTCTTTTTTTTCCTTCCTCTTCAGAGACTGAAGTTAAAATATAAAGATTGTGAGGGCTTCCTACTCCCCTTTCCTTTTAGGAAGGGAAAAAAAGACAATGTTTAAATTTTCCAGCTGATGCTTTATACTTTGATATTTTATGTTAGGTTGCCTCAGCCATGTCAAATGATGTAAAGTTGCATGATGTAATTATGTGACTTGCATTGGGTTATCTCAATATGACATTACCAGGCAGGCAACTTGATTTAAGGGACATACTTCCCTGGAAACTGCAGATAATTTTTTGAGTGAAAAGCAGTTAGTAATGGCTTCCCCTGGTAGTGCATCAGGCCTGATGTTCTTTGGTGTGTTTATTATTGATTTGGTGACTGGGTTGGTGAATGTTGCTGATAACAGAAGATTATTTAGGTTAGAGAACCGTGAAGAAGAGTAACATTTCTGGACATAACAAGTCAAGCTGGACAACTGAATAACATGCCAATAACATGATAGTGATAAGATGTTGATAAAGTGACATGTGTAACCATAATATTTTAACATAGAAGGTTAATCTCCTCTATCATGTTTTAACTTTTTAATACATCAGTAGGTACGGAACTGGACAGTATTGCTGAGATCCGCACTTTAGTCTTCAACATCTATTGGTATGCAGAATTATTTCTTCTTAAAGAAATATTGTCTTCCAAGTATGTTCTTGTATATCATCCTGCTGAAGAAAGTATCCTCTCTCCATTTTGTTTGCGGCAACCAATGAGGGTGATATTTTGTTTTCCTCTTTAATCAGAAAGTGCTGACTTAAGACACTTCTTCTACGCACTCTCAGTGGGAGAACGGAATAGATAGATGATGGTTTGTAGCACAGCTGCAGTAGCCTCCATAAAAAAAAAAAATCCTGAATACCATGGAAATGTTTATACCCACTTTTATTTGTGAGCTGTTATTAGTTCTTATTTGGTCTTTTTCCTGGCCTTTGGTGTTGAGGATTCCTTTCAGCTGACTTTAATTCTTGCTTGAGCTACCTGTGCTTGCCCGGTACCACCTCTTTCAGTCTCTCTATTACCTTCCAAGAGTCAGTGGAAGTCATTGTTCTCATACCAGTAAAAGAAAAAGCTTAGAGCCTCTCTGTCATTCTTCCCAATCTGTTTAGAAAAGAGTACTGAGGAATAGCAGCGTAAGTATGTAAAGATGTACTCATGCTGTAGATTAACCACCCTTTTTTGAAACATGAAATGAAAGTGTGTATGCATGGAGACAGAGGTTT